>NC_085000.1:29580687-29915687 GCF_963854185.1 Sardina pilchardus | reverse complement strand
TATTTTATTATTTTATTATTTTATTATCTTTATATTATGCTTTGTCTTACCCAGTGGTTGATGAAATTCCTCATAAGGACAGCAGGGGCGAAAGACCTGGCCGGATTCATGCCAGCTCCAGTGTAATACATCTGAAACAAACAAAGGCAACCATACTAAATATGAATAAAGTTCATAATTCATCAAGGAAATCAAACATGACATTTCAGACCTCAGTAGAAACAGGAACAAAACTGTGTGTGTGTGTGTGTGTGTGTGTGTGTGTAACTTACCCCCATGAGGTGGCCCATGGTGACGGAGAAGCCAATGGCCAGGGCGGCGGAGCCCATGCGTCCGTTCCTCCGGTCGTCGGTCACAGAGAAGATGCAGACCACCAGCTGCATGGTGAGGAACACCTCCACTGTGGTGGCCATGCCCAGGCTGATGCCAGGCTGGAGCTGCGCCAGGGCAACGGGAGCGGGCACGAGGACCACAGACACACATTCACACACATACACATACATGTGAACACACACACACACACACACACACACACACACACACACACACACACACACACACACACACACACACACACACACACACACACAAACACACACACACACAGACAACACCACAAAACACATACCAGACACAAATAGGACCACAGTAATGAAGAGGATGGAGGTCAACATGTTAGAGCAGTTCTAATAGAAACCAATCACACCAATCTGACTAAATAAAATTCACACTCATCAACAACCCTCATCAAAAAACATCTAAAAAAAGTAGACCATAAATGCATCTTTACCAATAGCGACTCCTCTTGTCATTGACTTACCTTCATAGTCTTATTTACAAGATTACTAGATAAAGTTAATTTGTAATGGACCATTGCAGTAATTTCTTTAAATAATATAATTTACATATGATATATATATATTTAGATAATTAACCCTATCATTGTGATGGGTATGCAAAGGAGGGTCAGTCAGAAGCATCAGCTGACCCACTGAGCAACACTACAGGACTGTTTTGCACCTACCGTATTGAGTGCCATGTTGCCCCTCATGTTATTGGGTGTGACCCCGTAGAGCACGGCGGCGCCCGCCAAGGCACCCAGGCACTGGGCGCACCAGTAGAAGACGGCGCGGAACAGGGACATCTGGGAGCCCACCAGGTAGGCGAAGGTGACGGCCGGGTTGATGTGTCCGCCGCTGATGTGGCCTATGGACTGGATGAGCGTGGCGGCGGCGAAGCCGAAGCAGAGCGCCGTGTGGAAGACGTGGTAGGGCCCGCTGGTCCAGCGCAGGGCCGCGCCCATGCCGAAGAACACAAAGAACATGGTGCCGAAGAACTCGGCGAAGACCGCCCGCCAAAACATCATGGACCGGAACTCCCACATGATTGCTGCAGAGGAGGACAGCCGGAGAGTGACCGTTAACAATGGCAACTATGTACACACACACACACTCACTCACACACACACACTCACTCTCTCTCTCTCACACACACACACACACACACACACACACACAAACACACACACACACACACATGCAGACGGACAGACAGATGCAAAAACACATGCAAAACCATACACAAACACACACACACACACACACACACACAAATGCACACACACACCCAAACACACTTCAGCAGATTATTAGTATCACAGTGAAGTTCTAAAAGTAACACAAGTGCTACTGGATTGATGAGGTCACACGTTTTCGCTTACCTCACTTAGTTCCTGGCAAAGTTGAACAAAAAATGGAGACACTGGAGCAGGCACGAGAGAGAGAGAGCAACGAGCGTCCGCTCTGGGGAAGAAAGAGAATGGAGGGGAAAAAAATAACCGAGGTGTCTATGTGGATGTCGCCGTAGGCCGGGGTATCCCGTCACGCGTTCAGCCAACCACTGGTCAGCTCACTTAACCCTGCTTGAGTAGGCACCGCACCACACCGCACCGCCACTGTCATAGAGACATAGGTGTGCCTTGTGCGTGTGTGTGTGTGTGTGTGTGTGTGTACGTATGTGTGGATACGTAGGTGCTGCTGAGTGTGTGCGTGTGTGTCTATGTGTGCGTGTTTTTGGGAGTGTTTTTCTCTGTGCGTCTTAGCTGGGTGTCTGAAGGGCCTCCTGTCAGGGGGACCCAAACATCGATGCTAAACGCTAGGCTACGAGGGTGGGGGGGCCTGCGCTAATGGAAAGACACGAATAAAGGGGTGTGAAGCATATCCTACCGACGTGGCATTCAGCCTCTCTGACAGAGCGCTCAGGGGCCGCCGGGGGCATTTATAACACCCCCCAGGGGCCCCGGCGTGACGCCATAATCCCCTCCTCCGCAGGCTGGGGCTCGGGGAAGGGGGCAGGCCGGGGGTGTGAGGCGAGAGAGACCTCTCAAACCAAACAAATAGTCCCCCTGAACCACACACATTAGACAGAAAAAGGAAGCGATAGAGAGCGAAAGAGAGAGAGAGAGGGAGAGAGAGAGAGACTGTGTGTGTGTGTAAGAGAGAGAGAGAGAGAGAGAGAGAGAAAGGGGGTCGGGGTGGGATCTCTAGATCATTTACATCAAACGATAGATTTGACTGAGCGTGTTAAATGAGGTTTACAGTCAATGTGATGACTTTGTTATGATGGGCCTTTTTCTGGATCCTTGATACAATTGTGTATTGTTTGACCTGGCGATTGATGATATGGTTCAGATCATAATGGAATTGCTGGGTTCAATGTTTGCAACTCTGGTCAGCATTGAACTTGGTTCTCACTGTGGACATTCCCAGGGCATTTCCACAAATGAAATAAGCAATCAAACATCAATGTTATACTGTATGTGGATTGACTGATTTGATTGATTGTGTGATTGAGTGAGTTGACGGTGTCGATTTTACTGTGAAGAGAAAATTTCACACGCCCTGTGGCACCTGTCACCTGTATCTCTTCACTTGGGACGGACAGCTCTCCATCCAATCACATCTGGAGAAACGTGCCAATACATGATGCAATCAATCACAGCTATTATGGCGGGCTTCTTCCTATAGTGGAGGGGGAAAGCGCTGACATGGTCATGCTAACACCAACATGGTCTCACACACACACACACCGCTCATATCTGACACCTATCAGCAAGGGACATCAAGTCTACATACACATGCTTACACACAGGCATACACAAACACAATGCCATGCTCTTCACACATAGTACGTCATGTGGGGCCCCTACGGAAGAACCTTGAACCAACAGGCAGAGGAAACTGGGGTCAAAATGTCTGACAGGGTCAAAGCATTGTTCCGCAACAGCATTTATTTCCAACAACATGTTCTAATCTGTTGTTTTCTCAACTTTTAGGTGATTCAATAGAAACGTAGCATGGAAGACATGCAGAAATCATTTAGAATTCTCCCCGTTAGAATTTGAATAACGGAAACAAATGGAGCAAGATAGCTTAATTTTCAGGTTATTAAGAATGTTCTGACATGTAAAAAATGGGAGTCTTCAAGTGACATGATGTGAAAAGAAACAAAATAAAAACCGAACCGAATAGACCTAAGGCAGTCATGTGAGATAAAGAAATAGCATCTTTAGCTTGAGCATGGTATGCCCCTCCAAAGATGATGAATGAAGTTAACTGCCTCTCTTGAAAAGTAAATGCCTTCTTCAAAAGTCTGCTCTGCCAGGTCAAGGTCAATAGACCCAGCTGTGCCCAGACAGTTTTTTGTTTAGTAAAACATATCAACGCTCAAGTTCAAGGTGTGCATGTGAATTATGTGTATTATTTGCTTTGACTTTCACCTTTCCAGACAGCTATGCCACCCAATTCCACCATCGTCCACGTGACAATACCGACTCGACTCAACACAAAGCTATAACATAAGGCCATCAGTTCCATGCTAAACTTCTGGAGTGATAGTGATTTTTTCATGATGGAATTGATTAGCCAGTGGTTTGCATTGTGTGTGCAACTGAAGGGGAGGGATGGGGGGAGGAGAGGGTGTAGAGGGGCAGAGGGGTTTTGCTGAAGCCCTGGAAAGCCCCATAGCTGGTGTGTGTCTGTCTCTCTTTCTCGCTGTGTGTGTGTGTGTGTGTGTGTGTGTGTGTGTGTGTGTGTGTGTGTGTGTGTGTGTGTGTGTGTGTGTGTGTGTGTGTGTGTGTGTGTGTGTGTGTGTGTGTGTTGTGCTGAGGGGTGGGGGGATGCAAGGGGGCCATCCATGGCTAGCTGAGTTGCTGGGGCACATGTTGAATGGAGAACGCTTAGCTCACCAGTTTGTGCTTCTATTATACTACACACCCAGTGAGTAAAAAAAGAAAGAGCACCTCACTCTACGCGTACACACACACACATGGACAAAACAAAATGCTGGCAGCACAAGGGAGCTGTCTGCTATTGTTTGTGCGCATGATTGTGCATGCATATGGCTGTGTGTGTGTGTGTGTGTGTGTGTGTGTGCGTGTGTGTGTGTGCCTAGCCTATGGGTGAGCTTTCAGCGTGAGCACGCATGCGCTGTACATGTTAATGGGAGAAGCAGTGTCTTTGCGCAATTGTGTAAATACACAGGCGTGAGGAATACGCTCCGATTCCTTTGAGACACGAAGAAATGTAGAACAGAGGGAAGAACACGGAGCCTGCACTGCTACTCTGACGTCTAGTTCCTCACAGCTGGACACATTCAAAAGATGAAAGACCACTGACAAAGCAGCAGTGTCCATTTAAATGTGACTGTATCATGTGTATCATTCCGCTATTCAAATACACAGGTGCACCATTGTTTATGGTTATGGTTATGGGACTTAGCAGGCGCTTTTATCCAAAGCGACTTACAATGACATCAATAAAAATTACAATAACATTCAAATTGACAGTTTATAATGACATTACCATTATATTGACAGTAAAGTCATATGGTCTAAATGATAAAAACAATTAGAACAAATACAGTAACAGAATATTAACAATAACTTTGTATTTTAATTTTAGTATTCAAATATGCAGTGGAGTCATATGTGTAGTGACAATTTTCCAAACAAAACAGTGACACAGAAGACAGGTATAATTATGTGCAAATCACATGATACAATAGTGCTAGATAAAAAATAGACCTGATCATTATCACTGTAAAAAAAAAAAAAAAAAAACATTCCAGATACAGGACACATAAGACACATTTTTTTTTTTTCATTAGACAGCTAGTCAGAATCCAAAAGCGGTTTAGAAAGTTAAAGTTAAGGTAAGGTGTATTTACAGTATATAGAGCATTTAGAAAGGACCAAATCTTCATTGACTGATCAGTTGTGCAAAAACAACAACAGGATAAACAACACTGTCCATGTGTCCAATAAAATGAACACATATTCATGGCATAACGTGAATATAACATTAAAAAAAAGCATTTGTACATGACCCATATTAATAAATCTGATCGTTAATTAGCTAAATCAGTTACTAGGCTAATTAGCTCTCCATGAGGTCACTGCAGAGTCTTTTTGTCATAATTCATCTGAAGATAAGGAGTAGGACATTTTTTTTGAACACTTTCTCTTCACATTACTACAGAATACTTGCTGGATTTTTATTTTTAATAACCATTTTATAATACTTGTGTATGCAAATGTTGCTATTCCATTTTCCCATATCTATAGAATACTGAATTGTTGAAAAGAGTTTGCAGACATACTAAGACACTGCAATATATGCATACACAGATATGCATACACACCTCTCTCTTTCACTCATTCACTTTTTCTCTCTCTCTTTCTCTCTTTCTGGGGCTGTCAGTTCAGCTTAGGGATGTTAACCGGTGACTGTTTGACCGATGGTTGACCGTATCCACGTTAGCCGATCAAAGTTGTCGCTAGTCGGTTAAAAAAAAAAAAAAAACGATCTCTAAATTAGGCTATTATTATAGACAGTGGACTAAACGCTACTACAGCTAGCCATCTCATTCCAAGGTCTTTTTTGCGTGAAGTTAACAAATTATCCCTCACACTCAATTTGTAATAACTCGCCTGCTTGTAGGCTACTTAATAAACCAATAAAAACATTCGCACGCATGCCTTGGCCGGTGCGTCTTTTGCAATCTGGAGGTGCCCGTTTTATCCATTGTTTTTTATCGTGTTGCAGCAACTTTCCGCATAAGATGGGCTTAGATTTGGAAACACATTACATCTACATTTCAGGAAGGGTCAGGAAGGGTCAGCAATGGTAACAGATAAGGTAATGATGATCATCTTTCTTTATTATTGTTAGTAGGCCTACTTCCCCAAACTATAGCGGCGTCTCCTCGGAGCTGTCATTTTCTTAAGTGAGCCGCGGCAATTTCAGTTTCAAATGTGCTTCTAACGCTAGACAAACGCCTTTATTTGCAACGCGATCACCTTGTACCCAAACCATTTCGAAACGAAGGAGCCATTTGTCCTCCACTTATTTACAAGCTCCTTGGTTTGCGGGACTCATGTTTCGCGCTCTAGGGGATTTTAAAAACAGTGACGTGAGTGAAAGTGCGGCGCCGCCGCCGGGGCTGTGTGTGTGAGCGGGGGACAGAGAGATGCGACAGAGTTGCAAAACTGCGTGGCTGTTATTTCAAATAGCGTATAATATTTTAAACGAATCGGTTAACCGGTTTCAACCGGCTAATGAGGCTCGGTGGTCGGTCAAGAAAATTAGTAGTTTTCGCCATCCCTAGTTCAGCTGTGCTCAGACTTGTGGGCCTGCTTGGCCCTCATGGCCGTCTGCGTGACAGTCGAGAGGGAGGAGCGGGAGACGCTGGCGGTCTCCACCATCTCGATGTCCTTGCATGTCAGACACGCCACCAGCTTCTGTCTGGACGCGCTTTGAGCAAAGAAGAACTCGTGGGACACGCCAGCCAGGATGGCGCCTAACACCGGCCCAATCCAGTACACCTGTGAAGAGTGGGACCAATAAACACTCAAATAAAATGTGTGGGGTAGCAAAGGAAATGTGAGATGTACAGTGGCAAGATTGCTCAGATTATTTGGTGACACGATGAGGCCATGTACATACCAAAGGCCATTTGGATGGGTGTAGGATCTAATGTACATTAGTACACAGGAATAAGAGTTGATCCGCACACCTAGGAGCTCCCATTTAAGGTGTTTTATTATTATTATTATTATTAATATTATTATTATTATTATTATTATTATTATTTGCAGTGACATTTCAAGCCCCATGACTTCCTCAGAATGTAGTTAATAAAAACATGACGCAGCATGTGCTTAATTTTGCTTGAACTGATGTTGACATTTTACTCTGGGAAGGGAATGATTTATAAATAACCAAAGGGGTTAATATAAGTTAATAAAAAAAATACTTCAATGAGTGGCAGACTAAATGCACTAAATGCATTTACTCAGAATTGTGCGGAGACTTTGATATGAGACATGTAAACTTGCCCAGTGGTGCTCCCAGACTCCAGTGATGATGGCGGGGCCCAGCGTCCTGGCAGGATTCATGCTGCCCCCTGAGAGGCGACCCTTAGAGAGAGAGAGAGAGAGAGAGAGAGAGAGAGAGGATTAGTATTTCACTATTATTACTATTTTATTATTATCATTACTATTATTACCATTGCTATTGTAAACGAAATTGCCATGCCAATAAAGTTGAAATTGACATAGAGGGAAAGAGAGAGAGAGAGAGAGAGAGAGAGAGAGAGAGAGAGAGAGAGAGAGAGAGAGAGAGAGAAAATGAGAGAGAGGCAGAGAGAGAGAGAGAGAGAGAGAGAACTACAGTAGCAAATGTATGTGGTATCTTCTAAAAGCACATCTGCGTGGCTCTCACTGCTGTAAAGATCCCTGCGCTCAGTGAGAAGCCGATGGCCAGGTTCCCTGGCTCAGCCCCCTCCCGCCGCCGCTGGTCCTCCACGGAGAAGATGGTGAAGACCAGCTGGAAGGTGGCCAGCATCTCCATCCCCAGCGCCTGGCCTGCGTTCACCTCCATGGGCACCTGAGTAGTAGTACCACCAGCAGCGTATAGAGTCAGCCGGATAACTTGCATAAACCAAATCATAATTGTTCATATAATCATTTCTATGTCGATGTCAGGGAGATGTTTCTATGTCTGTGGTCCAACCATGGTGTCTGACCTTGTTGGCGAAGGAGTCTGCGGTGGACTTCTGCGGCAGGGCCAGGTAGAGGATCCCGGTGCCCAGAGTGGCTCCCAGGCATTGGGCCGCTACGTACACAAGTGCTCTCAGAGCCTCCAGGCGCCTGGTGGCCAGGAAAGCCAGAGTGACCGCAGGGTTTACCTGAGCACAGGTGCAAAACAAGGAGTGAAAGTTATTATTTTTTATCATTTTTGGTGATACAGAGGCGCAAGCCTCTTTTGACATCTGTAATCTTATACACAGCAGAGAATCACTGTAATCTAAATCAATCATGTACACCTTGCGTCTGGACTTTGTTGTCATGACCTCAACGTAACTCACTTTACTGTAAGGCCTGTTGTTCAGTGCAGGTCTTTTAAACCTGACAAACCTCTAGACTGGGGCTCATTGCGAGGTCGCTTTTATATAAAGAACTCTGTATCACTATTTCGCACACATACAGGTTCTGTAAGGTCACTTTAAACTATTATATGGGCACTTTTTCTGAGTCCAACAGTGCCTTCTTAGCAAGCCTGTCTTCATGCCTGTACTCTCTCTCACACACACACACACACACACACACACACACACACACACACACACACACACACACACACACACACACACACACACACACACACATATGCACATGCTCAAAAAAGAGGAGAAAGGGTTGACATGAACTCCAGTTTTGTCTGTTATGTAGGTTATTTGCATCCACCTTACCTGGGCTCCACTGATCTCCCCGAAGCAGTGTCCCAGGCCTACCGCCACCATGCCCGCTGCCAGCGCAGGGTACAGAGGCCCCACGTCACTGCCCTCTGGCCCTGGCATAGAGGAGCCAAGCACTGCCGACACAAACACCAGCGTACCCAGCACCTCCGCGACTGTGGCCCGCCAGAATTGACGACTCCGCAGCTCCTGAGAGCAGGGTCCACAACAACAAAAACAACTTGCATTCATATACCGCTACATTAAGGTACCCAAAGCGTTTCACAGTGAAAAAGGGGAACCTCCCTAACTAGCACTAATGTGTAGCGCGGCAGTCTCATTGGGTGCTACCCTACAATTTCCCCCTGAATGTGGGAAACTCAAAATGCTCCTAGGAGACTTAACTTTTACAATTAGTAAAATGTAACGGACAGATAGCTGGAAATACGTAACTCCCATTCTGTCTTCACACTCAAGGTCTCTCAATCACATACAATACATGCAAGATTGAAGCATACATACAGTAATAACCACAAGTGTTTGGTGTGGTTTCTTTCCCATGATCATTGGTAACTTACTCAAAAATGTTTATGAAAAGAAGTGCACAATGAAAGGAAGAGTGGTCCAATGATGAGAACAAGGCACAACAACTAACTGATGCCCAGAACATAATTCAAACACACAGCAATCTTCCAACTCAAAACATAAACACAGTGAACATAAAATTACAAATGTACTGAACTGAACTTCTATCAGTATTTTAAACACATTGCCATCGCTTATCCCTCAACAATAAGATGGCAAATCTCTCTCAGTATCAATCCATTACGTTTCCCAATTCACCTCTCCCCTTCTATCTTTTCTGTATGCCTAGAAGTGATGTCGGATTCTGCGTGATTCTGTCCTTACCTCCTGAAGTGTCATGTTGAGTGTGTGTCTGAGAGCGGCGGGCACGCGGTGTGGAGCTGGCCGTCCCCGTGTCCGTCTGAGGGCCGGGGGGCTGGGGGCGCTGGGCGCTTATCACTCGCATGCTCATTAATTCCACTGAAGGAGCCTCCAGGAGGTCCTCCCAAATGTGTCCCTCCTCCATCTGCCTGACCACATATCCCTCTCTCCCTCTCTTTGTGTTAGACTGTTTTCAGACATACCACCTGTGTGTGTACCCCTCAGTGTTTCAGGTATGTAGTCATGGTGCATTTTCTTTAAAATAATAATCATTAAAACATTTTTTTAAAAAAACCTAAGTGAATGTCAGGTGAAAATCGGAGATGGCAAACTAATACAAGTGAGTTGTCTTCTCATAATCCCTGTGGATTTGTCAAGTACACCTGGCATTGAGTGTGGCATACTGTAGTTGGATTGCTGACAAGTAAACAAACGAAAAAACACAGGACCAACAGGTCACCAGGGGAAGGATTATATGGGCTTGACTTTCACTTCAACATAAAGTAACTTTTTTGAAAACCAAATTTGTCCAAATCCATGAGGATTGAGATGACAGTGTAGAGATCAGAGGAGGATGAAAGGCAGGAAAGACACAGGGCTGAGGTAATGAGGAGCACTGGGCCTTTGCACAGGGCAATGAAAAAGTCTTTTTAGCAAAAGAACTAAAAAAAATGGAGCTAAATGCGTTGTGGCATGAAAAAGACGAGCAGTCCTGTCTGATCCCCCCGCTTCTAGCAGCATCTCCGCGTTCCTCATCCTCTCTCTTCCCTTTCATCTGCCCACTTGTGTGCCGCTGCTCGCATCGCCATGGAGACTGCCTCTCTGGCGCAATGCTGTTGCCATGACACCTTTTGTGATGGTGCAGTTTAGATGGAATAAACATCATGTTGGGATTGAGCGCATTCTCTTGAGTCACCTTTACTCTTGTTAGTGATGGGCCAAGTGGTTCTCTGAGTCTATGACCTGCGAAACGTGTCTCTTGCTTGACAACATCTTGTCTGAAGACAACAAGAGAAGCAAATTGTTATGACGTCAGCATGTTTTCAATGGGCTGCAATCAGTTAGTAGAAGTCTGATAGTAATCACTGAACTACTTTGATGAAGGAAACATGTCTTTATCTTCAGAAAGCTTAATTTCTTCTAACTTTTACGTATTTTAAGCCTGATACATCGATAATACTCAAGTTGACACAGCTGTCTGGTTCTGTCTGTAAATTAGCTTGAGTGAATGGTTTTTCAGTGGTGTTGCCAGGAAATCACCCAATTATCCACCTAATGAGATGGACAAAGGGAGGTGAGAGGAAAGGCTCTCGGCCTAGGGGGAAAGAGGGTGCACGGTAAAGGAGCTTTAGATCAAACAAAATGATCATAATAATGATACCCCCTGCGTCAGAGGAGAATGTAAACATGCTATACGTATCTGCAAGAGGGTCTATGTGTGTGTACATGTGTTTGGAGACAGGAGAGCAGGGAGACAGACTGGGCCATGTATGCACCAAATGGTAAACCACAGAGATTGACCACCGCACACGGCCTGGCCAGGTCCAGAACAAACTGGTTAGGGGGTCCATAAGCACACCTCATAATGGGCTGGATTACACTCCCTCCCAGCGCAGGACTGGGCCTGTGATCCCCCCTTTTGTGAGGGTAAGCCGACTCCCCCTCTCCACCCAGTCCCCCTCACCTCACCCCCCCGCCCTCCGTGGTGAGGGCCCTGACGGAGCGGAAACCCGCTGGCGTGGGGAGTTTTCCGAGCGCGGCACCCCCACACACACACAGGAGTGCTGACGGCGGCAGAACCGGGCTGGACCACTGCTCCTGATCCCCGCCATCGGCAGCACAAAAATACCGTGCGCAGCGCACAGAGTGCCAGCTCAGGGATACTGAGGGGAGAGATAAAAGAGACTGAAGATGAGCAGAGATGATACAAAGCCAATGAGACCACCACAACAACAACCCAACTATCAACAGAGTGGGGAAGGGACATACTGTATGATAAAACAGCACTATGATAAAAACAGACAGGCCCCCTATTCCCACACAGCATGTCACTCCATATATAAGTTAAGTTAACCAGGGCTCTATAAGCAACCCAACAGGGTGCCTTCAAAGTGTTTCCATGCAGATAGAGTGAAAGAGGGAGCCAATGGGGAAAGATAGGCCAGTCGGAGAGAGGGAGGGGATAGTCCTCCTGTCCCTCCCCCTGTGCAAGGAGCCCCAGCTGGACCAGACAGCAGGGCAGCCCATGACCATGTGCAGTGGACAGGGAGCTACAGGGAGACCGGGGGCCCGTCAAAGCCCACTGCCACTTCATAGGGCCCCCAGCCAGGGGAGAGGATAGGAGCAGCAGCAGCAGCAGAGTCACCCGATCTGGACTCTGCCTGAATTCTGAGAATCATTCCTGTGTTCCAGATTGTCAGCCTAGTACTGATCAGATGGTGTTTAGAACTAATTGCTGATCATATGTGCTGCAATCCAAGGGAATGCTAAAAGAGAACGCAGAAAAACTAAATATCCTTGGTTGTTATACTGTGTCAAACGGTTGGTTTATCATTGGGTCGGTGGGCCTTTTAGAATCTAACCTCCCACCATTTATATATGGTGAGTAAAGTCTCAGTACAAAAGCACAGTACAAAGCATGCGACAGACAAGAGTTGTCTCTACTAGATGTGGTTTTAATTCAGCTTACAGTACATTCTACAGATGCACATGTTACATCACCTCGAAACAACATGATCATTTAATGCCTCCTCTTAAAAACGATATATTGGTCCTAAAAATATAGAAAGGAACAAATTTAAAGTCACAAAAACTGTACATTATTAAAAATTCACTAAACACCACATTTTGGTTGTTTTTTTATTAGCTTTTTCATTTTTGTAGAAAAAAAAAAAAAACAATGTCCCTTTCAGGTTGCAAGGAACACATACGGCATATATATGCACTTTCCTATTGATAAGGTGGAGTTCAGTGTAAGAAACTACATTTAAATAAAAGCCAGTTGTGTTATTTGGAGTCCTGCTTGACATGATCCCACAGGAAATTCAGTGACTTCAGTGCCAGGGTGTCGGTGCTACCAGAGTTAAGAACAACACAAAAGGAAAACCAGAAAGAAACAGCTGTGCACTCTCTCATAACATCACATTTACCTGTAGCTATGCGTTTTCAACAGTTATCAAGTCCTATCAGCCACGCTGTGTTAAGTTATCCATATAGCCTTTGGCCAATTCAAGTCCCGTTTTACTTCAAGTGGTCTATGCAACGTCTGAGAACTTGTATGAGGTTGTGTGGCCTTGGCCACAGACTGGTAACTGGGTACCCCAGATCCAACCGACCAGACGCAGCGTAGTCGGAGCACAATGGAAGAAATGTACAACTATTTTAATTGTTCCCAGTGAATGCATCTGAACAAGTGCGGTCTGGATACGTTCAACATTCAAAGCCAATTTCCACCAGAGCTGTACAACTAATGAGGCTTTATTTTGAGGCTGTTTCCGTCTGTGACGGCCCTGGAGAGTTAAGGTGTGAGAGCGAAAGAGAGCACACTTTAAAACAGTTCCGAACTTACGTACTGAGAACTAAGCAGCAGGACCGCTGCGACTGTCATAATTAAAACCAAACACTTCCAATGAAGGACAAATATCGCTGACACATAATTAAACTTTCTGTATTCCAAATGTATATACATAACCTTTCTTTTTTTTCTTTTTTTTGTTAACCAATATTGAATCAGTCTATTTCTCTTTTTGACAGACTATTGAACAAACTGGCAAAAGCTTGGGACAGGAGGGTTGGGATGAGGAGAGGGATGGGTTTGGTGGGGCAGGTTAGCTGCTACACAAGCTAGCAGTGCGAGCAAAAGGGAGGTTAAAAATCACAACCATTATTATCGCTTCAGTGCTGCTCATCAAGATCCTCTAACATGTGGTCACACAGTTTCTTCTGACGTGATTGCCATTGCCACAAAGACTATGATTAGCTAAAAGAGTTGGAAGGCGGTTATCAGTTAAGAGGAGGGAGAGAAAGCTTAGTGGGAGAGAGAACAGAAATAGGTTAACACCTCCAGTAGATGATAAAACAGCACTCTACACGAAGCAAGGGAAGGAGGGATGAGGAGAGGGAAGGGGAAGGGGTGGGTGCATTGCAGGTGTGCATGATCGAGGATATATAGTTTTAAAGGATAAATGCTCCTTTTAAAATCACTTTTACTGGCCATTTCATGAAATCACCTATACATCTCTACGGTGTGGTCTGTACAGAGTCACTACGAGCTATTGCTATTAAATAATCCCAGCTATTTTTAATCTTTATATGTATATAGAATATATAATAATAAAAAATATACTGAGGAGGGGAGGGGGACAAAACAGCCTCTAGTCATGGAGACAGTCACCACGTCGTGTGACAAGACGTGGAAGGCGCTCTGCCTGGTGAGAGACGCTGTGTAGAAAGAGGCCAGTTTCTCGTCCACTCGCTGGTCCAGGGGTGGGCAAGATACCCGAGGGTCCTGTCCACGAGGGGTTGTGTCAGAGAGACGATCCAACCGTAACGGAAAAACGCAGAGCTGGCAGGGGAGGAGGCCAGAACCGAAACAGTCCTCTGGTTCCAGACCAGGCCCTGCTTGTGAGGAGTCGTGGGAGTGAGTGCCTGTCTGTGTTGTTGTGAGAGGAACGTGTGGTGAACGGGGTGAGTAACGGGTGAATAAAATTTAAAAAACGAAAAATAAAAACGGAAGTTCCTCTCGAGGTGGATCTCTCTTCCTGTTTAGGCTTTGTTTTGCCGGCCTGTAAATGTCCCATGCTTGAGAACAACGATGATAAGAGGGAAAAACAAAACAAAACAAAACAAAAAAAAAGACAAGAACAGGATAAACGGAAGAAGAATAATGAACAAACTCTAAATATATCTGTACATTTATGTATACAAGGGTCTGGGAGGAAGCTCCAGTAGCAGTCTTGGGGAGGTATGGGAAATGTAGGCGACATCGACATGGGGGAGGGGCAAAACAAGGCCCTGCCCAGGATACAGCCAATCCTGGGATCTCATTTGTCCTTGTCTTTGTCCTTGGTCTGGTAGAACTCTGCCCAGCGGTTCTCGAAGAAGCGTCTCATGGAGTGTCCGGCTTTGCCGACTTCTGAAGTGTCCTCGTTGAAGAGCTCACAGTTGTTGAACACCAAATGGGCATCAGCAGCAAACTCCTCCACACTGCAGTACCTAAGGGCAGAACAGAGCAGAGGAAACTGGTCAGTCAAACCTGAGGAACAGAAACCCCACAAAACCAGCAGTTCACTCAGGAACTGACCTGCCCTTCATCTGGCACCAATCCTAGATCATCAATGAGGTCAAGTATAATAAATGATGACCTCTCGCACGGTCTCGAACATAATGTAACGTGCAAGGCCACAGATGTGTTTTCCACCGACAGAGAACTGGTTCCGTTCCCATACGCGGACTAACATTTGAACAACTCGGAGTATTTTGACCAAACAAAAACTGGTTCAGCATTTTTCTTCCGGAGCTGGAAGCAAAAAATATTTGTTTTTCCTGCTAACCGGAGTGGCCGTGTCATTCTACCAGTCAGAAGAGAATATTAAAAGCATGAGTTTTCCCTCCTTATCAACTGTTGCCATGAGTAGACAAAACTAGTCAACTACCACTACACTTCAGACGTTAACTAGCATTTCACACCGTTAATTTCTGCTGTTTTTACGGACAACTGTCATATCATCTTTCTGTTTAAGCATCTCATTAAATTATGTTTATGCATGCAGCAACCATTGTTGATGATGCATCTTTGGTCCGTTCAAAGCTAGTGGATATGCGATCTGGTTGGTCATGGCACCAAGGTTCAAAACATTCTAAACCCAACCAGTTCAACAACGTGTTCTGTCGGTCAAAAAACACCCACTGTAGAGCAATTCTCGATATCCCAATATCGTAATTTCCTCAATTTTATGGCTGCTGCACTCGGTAAAAACAAAACCACATGGTTGTATTTGTTCATTAAGAGCTTGACCGACAGGTAAAAGTGTTACAGCCTGAAGACAGCAAAATTGAGAGTGGCCCTACAAACTACTGACTACTGATTTTTTTTTAAATTCACTTAAGTTGATCCATGCATTTGTTTTCGCAGAGATGTCTCAAACTGGAAGTGGTCATGATGTGGAAAATATGTCCAACGTGTTGAACATACTGTAGTCATGTTGACATTCGCGCTCCCTTACCCTCCCTGCAGCAGTCTCTCCCTCATGGTCAGGAAGTCCATGGGGTTCTTGATGATGCGGCGGTATCCGGGCACCAGTCGCGGGTTCACTGGCTCCACGAATGGCCAGGCGTCCGCATGCGCCTCCATCTCCATCAGAATGATCCTGAAGGTCAGCAGGTCAAAAGTTAACGTCAGACATACAATCATATGCAACAGACATGGCTGAATATTGGTTTTAAATCACTTGCATCTCACTGGTCACTGCATAAAATGACTGGGGGTGAACTGATTGTGAGGCGTCCTTGTCTCGGAGCTGTACTCACTCGCAGTAGGTGAGGTCAGGCTGGTTGCGCGTGGTCATGCGCCGGCGCTTGCTGGGCGAGATTCCAGAGGTGCCGTTCGTGCTGCTGGCGGACGACGAGGGTCCGTCCTTCTGCCGCGTGCTCATGCCGGCCAACCGGCGGGGGCTTTCGTCCTCCTCGGAGCTGTCGCCCACGTAGGCGCCCAGGCGGCGCTTACGCCTGCGGGCGCGCTGCCTCGCCGAGCGCTGCGGCCGCATCTCGCCGTCGCCCATCTGGAGTCCGGCAGAAAAGGAAGAAACCGGTTGAGATGTTTGGATGGATGACGAAGAACAAGACAGCCAGAGTCACACATTAATCACATTCAAACATGGAACAGACTTGCTCTGGACTTCCAACCTGTAACTGCTCGCCATCACAACCACAATTAATCAATAGAGGACCGAAGCCTTGCTGTAACGTTGTCAAGGCAGCAATTCCAATGGATCTAAACAAGATCAATCTGTAACCATCGTGGTGACCATGGCAGTGGCTTTCTTAATCTATTAAAAATCTATAAATCTAATTATTTTACAACTTTTACATTTTTTATACACTGTAGGATCACATACTACAACATATATTCATACACAACCATATTTGTGACTACAGAGTTTTATTTTAGCATAGGTTTCCTCCGTAAAAAGAGACTGGCATACAACTTCACAGCATGAGGTTAAAATCCTTGTAAACTTGTAACAGCCTTCAGCAATTGAGAATACATAAAATATCCACTGGTATTTTGTTTCTTACTATTACACCTGAAAGCGAGTCGGACGTTTGTGGCTAAACGGCTGCCTAGCAAGTTAAACACATTTAAATGGCTATAGCCTACATTTAAAAACAATAAGAGGTGGAAACGATGCCAAAAGTCTAAATGCAATGCAGTCAATGCTACTTTGAAAGTTTGTTTAGATCCAGTGACACTGCAGTCATGGAAACTGAACGTCACACTTCAGTACTCTATTCAATCTCAATTCAAACTGCTGCAATCAACTGTCTACATGTGATTGAAGGGGGAGAGAGAGTTGTTGAACGGTGGGATTTACCTTGGCAACGCAGATGGGGCAGTACCAGTCTCCGTCAGGCACCTCTGTCACCTTGGGTCTGAGGCAGAACATGTGACAGCCACGGTCACAGCCGTCACAAAGCAGCAGGTACTCGTCATTGTCCCCTTTGCGACACACCTGACAGGTCTGAGATGGCACACAGACACAACAGGCAAGTGATGAGAAACGATGCGATGAAATAATGACCAACACTTGATTTTGAGTTATTACATTTCTCTTCAATTCCCCTACCACTTTGACAACTGATTTCTCCCAGGCAATGGCCCTCTCCAGCTGAATAATGCACAGCGAGAGCTGGGCAGCACTTCGGCAACGGTCAAGGCCCTGTCGCCACGTCCTCAGCCTTGGGGTGATCTCCATCTCCAAACTGCATCAGGACAGCGATAAGGAGGCAAAAGAGAGAGACAGATGAGTTGGCTGTAGCACATCACGCTTGTATTGAATCTCAGACTTACAGTATGTTAAGAGAACAGGAAGAGACCTAAAGCTATTCAGTATGAGTTTGAGAGATCCTGGACGAGCCCCCAAAGGTTCTGATCCGGGGGAACAGACTAAGAAGCTACCAGGGAATTTCATTGATTCAAAACATTTACTGCCCCACAAGGAAATGGATCTACAGGTTAAACTTCATGTATATCAACAATGTGTAACCACATAATATCAGCCTATAGCTGGACTAAGAACACCATGCTGATGTTATTGGCAAGAGCCACAATTGCCCATGGACTTATAATTGATGCGGTCTTTGTCTGTGTAAAGCACATTGAGAAGCCATTGTGCTGGATCACCATACACACTGTCCAGACAGATGCACTCAAATCTATCATATCCATGCGCAGAGGCGGACTTTACCATTAGTCAGGTTGGCAATTGCCTTGGGCCCCGAACAACCAGGGGCCCCATCAACACCTAACAATACATACATAATGAAACATAATACACTTATGGTTAAGCTTATTCTTTTCATCGTGAATAATCAATAATCATGCCATTCTGAAAAAGCATACCCTAGAATGGAATCAGAATGTCTATAATTCAATGAGACATTAGTAGCAATTAGCTGACTATTCTAGCTATCTAAAAGGCTGACGGTGGGCACTTGAGTGCTAAATTTAATACTAGGCCTATTTGCGTTTGATGGGCAGAGCTAGGGATTGGTCAACTGCCTGATCTGCCAGTGTTTGTGTGTACCAGGCATCCCACTCACCTGCCCACGTCCATGGGGACCTCCTCCCCCGGGGATGGAGTGAGAGGGGCCAGCTTCACCACCTCGGCCAGGTTCCACAGCGGCTCCTTCAGGTAGCGCCGCTCAATGTTGCGCTCCAGGTTGGCCAGCCTCAGGACGGCCAGATCCAGTGGGTTGTTGGGCACACGTAGGAGGTCGGACCACTCGCGCTTTGTCCTAACGATCCAGTCGTCCCGCGGGTCAACCTCATGGTCGTAGAACTCGAGATCTTCACGGGTGGAGTCTGGCTCTGGAACGGTGTATGGCTTAAGGGTGGAAGAGGAAGGAAGAAAGATTATTAGATAATTAATCTGCCTGATCTGATTAGGGAAATGGTTCATTGTATTATTACAGTATAAAAGCGTATTGTATCATTACAAATAATACAATTTGCATGCCTAACAGAACACACAGGACAGACTTGACCCATAATTAAAGAACACAAACTGAAACACCGGTAACCAATTAATACTTTGTGCAGTTTCTACTAGACACCAAAAGAGAGAAGAGAAAGAGAAATGACAAAGGCTTAATATCTCAGATCTACCGTTAGAGGTTACAAGGCTTAGATAAGGATTAAGTGTTGTCCATGGCCTCGTTACATTTCAAACATTGTCCTCAACATACAATATCAAGTATCAAAAATATCAAATGTGAAGTAAGTTCACAGAAATTCTTTATATAAATTGCCTTTTACCATGGACATCACAAAAGCCTTGTCCAGTGTAACATGCCTAGAGCAGGTTTTAATCTTGGACAATGTTTAGCTACTACACAAGACGGCTAGAAGGAGGAGGAGGAGGAGTGGAGTGGAAATGCAGAGAGGAGAAGGAATGGCTTGGAGGCAACTGGAGAGGAAGACTCCAACAAGGCAGTATGAATTTAGTGCAAATTAGGTTAAACTATGTAAAATGGTGTTGTGGGATTAAAAATGGGTGCTTGCAGTCAACCCTTGTTAGTGAAATCAGCCATGTTGGTTCAAATCCCTCCTTCCCTGGTTCCAGTGTCCCGCATACTGTACCTGAAATCCTGCCACAGGCTCCTCCGTGCTAGGCTCTGTGTCGCTCTTTCCACTCTGGGGAGCCATCTTTGGAATATAAATGGTGGAAATGTGATGTTGTGGTGTGTGTGTGCTGCAGCTGCACCAACAAGCTATACACCACCTCCTTCTGGTCATGCACCAGAAGTGCACCCATCAATTACACAAGCTTGGGAACGTTATGTACCCAAGGATTTCTTTCTCTTATTTACTCACCTGTGTGAATGATATGAATTAATACAATTTCTCCTAACCAAACTTTTAACAAATCATGCATTTACTTGATTTGTTATAATTCAGATCATCACTATAAGTTGACCTGATATATAAACTGACAGAGCAAGATACCTGCAGTTTTTTTGAGGGGAAGGGGACTCATAAAAACAGGACCAGATCTTTTAACTTAACGTTGAACTTGGTGACACGTGACAAGAGATGTTGGTGTGACATCAGTGAAAGAATGTACACAAAAACTTGACACTGTGTGCATCCCTGTAGTAGACTGCCCTCTCCTGGAGAGGCCCGCCTCACCTTCAGGTGGAGATCTGCTGCCGCCACGCGCTGCTCCAGGTCCTCCACCCACTGGAGGACGCTGATGTCAGTCTGCAGGGCTTTAGGCACCTCGGGCCAGGGCTGACTCAAAACGTCCAGCACAGAACTGCCCTGTTCTTGTGTATGCCTGAACACAGGGTCTGAGAGGAGGGACAAAAAAGGGGGGCTTGTAAGGGTGCACAGTCCAATCAAAGCATGATGACGCAATACATTCTATTCTGTACGCAATACATTCATTCTATGCTGTATACATTGCTGTAATTTCTTCACAACTCCCCCCAAAATTGTGTGGATACAAATCAGTAAAGATGTAGTAAACAATGAGGAACTGTGGAAGCGGCTACAAAGCGAATGTGAGGAGAGGGGAACGGCTCTTACCACTGCTGGGTCTCGAGCACACCTCGGACAGAAATTCCAGGTGCTTGGTCAGGTGCTTGTGCAGCACCTTCTCCCGGACACCACGAGGATGCAGGGCCTTCAGGACTTCAGAAAGCTCCTCTGGTGTCTTCACCCACCACCAGCCTTGAGCCATTTCTACACACACACACACAAACACAAACACACCTTAACATCAGCAAATTCAGCTCAAATAGCCAGAGATATTTGGTGAACTGCCGCAAAACTCTGGAGTTGGCTGAGAAAAGTAAAAAAAATGAAAATAAAAAATAAAAAAAACGGACCTTTCGGAATTGGCTTGGCCACCAGCTGGGTGAGGTACTTCTGCTCGATGTCACTGAAGAGCGTGGAGGGGGGTCTGCCGCGACGCTTGCCTGTGCTGGTGCAGTACGGCCTGCGAGCCGGGCTGCTGCCTCTCCTCCTCCGCCTGGTCGGCTTCTGCACCGGCGTGGAGCACGCTGGAGGAGTGGGGACCGAGCCGGGCAGCAGCGGGAGAAGCGCGGCCGGATCAGGAGTCTGGACCGCAGGCTGCGCGGGACTCTGTAACGGAGTCTAGAAAGGACAACCGAGACAGTTTCATAAGCCCCATTCACATATGCACCGACTAGCGACCAAGAAACGTTAAAGAAATTCAGCATTTACAGGCGAAATAAATAATAAAAAAAATTAATGGTGACGCATAATACTGTTCATGTTTTTGGGCAGGGCTAACCTGTGTGAGGGGGGTGGGGGCAGCCTGCTGAGAGGGGGAGGTTGGGGGAGCGTCCTTCAGCAGAGAGGTGGGAGAGGTGGCGTTGGGAGAGGGCAGACAGGGCTCGGACAGCGCCGTGGCGTCGCTGGGCGTCTTGGGCAGCAGCGGGAACCACTGGGCCTGCTTCTCCGTCAGCTCCTTCGCGGCTTCCTTCGACAGGCCGCCGTCCTCCGGGACCCTGCCTCCCGCCGCCACGGCTGCCAGCACTTCCGCGGCGGTGGCCGGGTCCTGGGCGCCAGCGACCTGGGCCTGGCTGAGCCACGCGGTGACCGCGGCCTGGGTGAGGTCGGTCTGGATGCCCGCCTTGGGCGCGTCGGCGGTGGCGGCGGCGGCGGCCGGGGGCTCCTCGCCGACCGACTTGCTGCTGCGGCGTCGCCGGCGGCACTTGGCGGTGCGCAGGTGGAGCTCCACCTCGGGCTTGATCTTGCGCGGGCGTCCGCGGCCCCGGGGGCTGCTGCTGCTCATCAGGGACGCCTCGCCGGGGAGCGGGTCCACCTCCGTCGGGGAGAGCCCGCTGCCGCTGCCCGAGGCTCGGGGGGAGCAGGAGCGCGGCGTGACCGCGGTGGCAGAAGGAGTGACGGGGGTGACGGGAGAGAGAGGCTCCTCGGATTTGACCTCCACCTTCACCTCCTTCTTCACGTAGACCATGGGCTCATCTGTGACTAGAATGTCACTGCACGAGTCTGCATGGAGGCACACACACACACACACGGCATTCAGAAACATGCATACATCACACATCACATGTTCAAAGCTACTTGACTGAGATTAAGTTCAAAACTTCTTAAGAGACAGGACTTCAAAAAAGAAAAAAAAAAAACTACTCAAAACTAGTTGGTGGAAGATTACCAATAATGCAGCTAAAATTAGGATTTCTACGAGAATAGAGAATATTCTCTTGTTTGGCATTGGCTGATTTACCCAAGATCTCCTCTGGTCCTTCCACCAGGATGGACCCCATGTGAGGCATCAGCCAGTACCGGCGCCGGTAGCGGTCCTGGCCCAGGGACACTGCCCGCAGGGAGTGAGACGCCTGCTGCAGCTTCTTGCGGAAAAACACTTGGCGCTGCAAAGACAAAGAACAACCCATTATGGTAAAAGAGCAGATGCCTCATGTTCAACCTGGCACTCCATCCTGATGCTTCATCTGGTAATTGTGTGTGTGTGTGTGTGTGTGTGTGTGTGTGTGTGTTCTATATTTATTTTCTTCACCTTGGTTAGCTTATCTATCTGTCTCTCCAGTTCTGGGATGCTGGCGTTGGTTGGGCTCTCAGCCTGTGGGTAAAAGCACACAGAGGAATGAGCATCCATCACACTTCTATCCCTGCAGCAAGGTTGCTCTTTGACTAACACCACGCCCAAACCCAGGTGACCCCTCTTGGTCAAGCCCTCCCTCCCTCCCTCCCTCTCTCCCCAAGCCTGCTGACCAGTGTGGGTCTCCTCTCCCTGTGGCCCTGTCGTACCTCGGTGAGTCTGGGCTCCTCCTTCACTCCTCCGCGTCCGTGCCGGCTGCTCCTCTCCAGCAGGGTGGTCTCCTCCAGGCTCTCCTCCTCGGCCGTCCCCGCCCGCGTGCTCCTCCTGCGGTCCTCTACGCACAGCTCCCCCTCGGAGCGACCTGTGCGACGCACCAGAGCCGCCTTCAATCTGACCACACACACACACACACACACACACAGCTTATGTCAAGCAACTGTTGGTTGACTCATGAATATCATTAATAACAGACTCTACAATTAGCAGTCATCACAGAATTAATGTAACATGTGCAAACCCTCTATTCCAGGGCTCTTCAATTAGCGGCCCGCGGGCCGGATCCGGCCCCCGAGATACTTTGTAGTGGCCCTTGAAGTGTTGGCTGATGTTATATATGAGCAAATCCTTATGATCGGTAGAGACGTAAATAGCTGGTGGAAAACACGATAACGGAGGTGCAGTGATAGGCTACACTGCGAGTAGCGCCTATAAATAATGTTCTGTGAGGTGCGTTGCCGTTGTAGGCTACTTTGTTACTGGATATTATACAAAGAGGTGCCTTGCTTCGTTTTTACGCAGCGTCACCAACATGTTGACGTGCGCCAAATCCAAGCTGTTTTCCTCAAAGCATGAAGCATTTTTGGTGCATGAAATCTCACCGGTAGTGTGCCTCTCCAGTCCAAGCAGATCCTCGCGAAAACATTCGCCACTCGTAATGTAGTTATTGGAGCAAATAGGAGTCGGTTTAAAAGTTGTTGCATGCTCTCACTCGCTCTGAAGTCCTGCAGCCACTGCACCTCAGCCAATTGCACGTAACGTTTTGACCGAGTTGAACATAAGTTACATCTTAGCTTAGTTTCAACGTAAATTGCCACTACGTTGGAGTATTATAAGCTACTAACATTTTAACGGGTTGCACCACGCAAATAGTTTCAGTGTGAAACTAATACACATCCATCGCCTTGATGTCAAGTCCACTGTAAGTAACATTGATTTGTGAACACGTTCATCCAATTTAAATGGTGGGAACGTTATGTATGTTGAGAAGAGTTACATATGCGACCGATTACGCACATTTAATTCATTTAAACACTGTTTGAAGCCTGTTTGTGCCCATTGGAAATTGTATGGACCTAGCAGTTACTGCGCAAAGCTCAGATTCCATTGCTGTTAATGTTATCACAGATTTCATATAGCCACAATGCAGATCCAGTGTTAGCTTTCCAATGCCTACCACTGGTAGTCTGGGCCTGTGGCAGAAATATTCCCAAAACACAAATACAACAAAATAACCACAGAATTATTGTGCTTTTACAAAATGCAACATATTAGCAACATAGATCCAGTGTCACCTTCCCAATGTTGGCCTACCACTGTGGTAGTCTGGGCCTGTGGCAGAAATATTCCCAAAACACAAATAACCACCAAAAAAACGATATTATCAGAGAATGCCTAATAAGGGACGGGCTCTGATATTATGCATTTACAAAATGCAACATTTGATCACCCATATTGGTGCTGTTGTAGTTTATTGTATCTAAATTTGTACGTATAATTACTCATATTTCAAGCGGTATTTCTCCGGCCCCTCTGTTGTGATACTTTTCATGAACTGGCCCCTATTACAAACTAATTGAATAGCCCTGCTCTATTCCATTCATAGCCCATTAGCAGATCACACAACACGGAAATATTATGGCCAAAAACAACACTGGGGAAACACACACACACTCAATCACCCTCTGGCTCACTTAAGATGCATGGACAGTTACAGTAAGAGCTTTCAGACAAACTTGCACATGAGGAGAGCAGAGGGAGTCATTCATCTAAAACACATTAAAGTCCTCTGAGATAAGCAAAGATGACTGAGGAGTACTCCACACGCACACACACACAGACACACACAGACACACACACACACTCTCTGAGGGTAGATCAGTAGCACATGTTTCAAAACTTACTTGCGTAGTTTACCCTCAATGATCCATTTGTTTTTCCTGTAGGTAGTCATATTCTCCAGTGTGTTGTCAATGTCCCTGTAAAAAATGAGAGTGGAGAAATGGCATCAGTAAGTCATGAGAAATCATGTCAACCCTCCTGTGAGAGGGAGTTTAACTCTGCATTAGGCAGACTCTAATCTGGAACCACCTCCTTCAAATCAAGCCTTGAGAGACACATTAACAAGCAAACTGACAACATGTCTGCAGAGAGAGAGAGAGAGAGAGAGAGAGAGAGAGAGAGAGAGAGAGAGAGAGAGAGAGAGAGAGAGAGAGAGAGAGAGAGAGAGAGAGAGAGAGAGAGAAAGAGAGAGAGAGAGAGAGAGAGCCGAACACTGACCTCGTGACGGTGTTGCTGGCGTTCAGCTCTTCCACCATGAAGGCCAAGATGGCGGCCTTCACGTCTGGTTTGAGAGCCTGGAATGTCTTGGTGCGGAGGGTGTTGCAGACCTCGAGCTCGAAGCCGTGGGACTCCAGAAAGATCCGCAGGCACTCCGACACGGTGCTGTAGCTCAGCTCCAGATCCACCAGCTTCTCCCCCAGGATCTTCACAGACTGGAGACAGACAGCAAAAGTTGCACAAAAACACGGTGTTAAGGAAGTGATGGAAAACCAAGAAGCAGAATAATGTTATGATCCGTCTACTGCACCTTATATTCAGCATCCATAAAACAAACGCAGTGACATAATGTTGATATTTTCGTGAGAACAACGTACCTGATAAAAGGACGACAGGCCTGGGTCATGCAGCGCGGCTTCCACCAGCTTGATGAGCAGGTCCATGACCTCGCCCTGGCTCTCCCCCACGCCCAGCAAGCCCTCCTGCAGGGTGCTGAGGCTGGGCACGTCCTGGGGGATCTGCAGACCCAGCACCTTCCCGTAGCTGTGCAGGAACTCCACCACAGTCAGGCAGTGGGAGAAGGCCCGGCCCGACAGCACCACTCCAGGGATGCGGGACAGCTCGGGGAAAGGCTGCTCGCAGCGGAGTGGGAAATGGGGGGGAAGACGAGAATTAGGACATGTTGCACATTCTTTTCATCTCCAGCTGGGGGAAGAGGGAAAGCTATGCCCTAAAAATGTCCATCAGACAAACTTCACTTGCATTCCTCCTCCTCAGTTTAAGAAAAAGCGGTAGCACCATTATATCAGTAATAGAGGCAACGTACTGTATGTGCTGTGTCTGGTTCAGTGGTGGAGAATGTCTCTGTGTGTGTGTGTGTGTGTGTGTGTGTGTGTGTGTGTGTGTGTGTGGGTGGAGGCGGATATGAGTGACCTGTCGTCGCTGCACTACACGGTTGCCTAAACAGGTAGGACAGGTGGTGTCTGACTGTGTGAAACATGTATCCCATTATCTCATGAGAAGGGTAGGGCACCTAAACTGTTCTGATATGGCATTGGTGCCACTTCAGGAGCTGTCAAAGAGGCTATGGAACCATCTCTGCACGTTATTGCTAACTAATCTGCTCTATTAGCACATAGTTGCAGTTAAAATGCGTACTAGCACTGAATCGAAACACTCGGTGTTGAAGCATTTGAGGACACACTGGATAAACTTGAAAGCAGAGTCCCTCGACGTTAGATTAGGCTGCAATTGCCGCAGTCCATGACCAGCATATGGCCTGGCATTAACATTTAAAGTTATGGCAAGCCATCTGCACTGGATAAACTTAAAAGCAGTTGAAAGTTTGAAATTGTGTGCGCATCCAGGACAAGCCATTTTTACATTTAAACAATTTAACAATTTCATGTTCAAATTTGTCACACACATTTCAAAGCAATTTCATGCGTTCGACCAATTCATCCCCGGCATCATCTCAAAAGTATCGATTTAGCACTGGCATTGGATGAAACCCAAACGATACCCAACCCTACTCGAGAGACTGGACTGTCTTATGGCGTGACACTAGCGCCCCCACCTGGTGGTCGGAGATGCACATGTCCTCGGTGGGCTTCTTGAGCTCATCGATGATCTGCTGCTGCCTCTTCCTCTCCTCCAGCCTCCTCTGGGCCTGTGCTCGCCGATCTGCCTGTCGCTTGGCCGTCAGCGCCGCCTGGGCTTGGGCCTGAGCCTCCGCCTGGGCCTGCGCCTGAGCCTCGGCCTGGGCTTTGGCCAGCGCCTTGGCCTGACTCCGAGCGCTCACCACCCTCTTCACCTGCCCGGCCTTCTCCAGCTCCTCGGGGGTCAGCACGCGCCTCTTGCGACCAGGCTTCTTGGGCACGGCGGCAGGCGGGGGGGTCTGCTGGTCGGTAGGCTGCTGGGACTGAGGTTGCCCGGGCTGGGCTGGTTTCTCCTCGTCTTGGGGTTGGTCCTTTCCCTCCTTGGTTTTCTCGATCTGGGATTCAAATTGAGAAGGCGTTAGTCAGTGTGGAGGAGACAACTCTGTTAAAGTTTATGACTTATGGAGAAAGTACATAATTTATATGATCACATAGGCGATTCTTTGAGTATATTGGCCGGCTAAAAGTAAAAAGTTGTCTAAAAGGTCTCAAAGCAACAAAATGAGGCAAACAAGACTGCATCCACCACTGAAATGTAGGACTGTTAGAAGTTGAAAAGTGAAACTTTAGCCATTTTTATTCATTGTCTCCACCCTATATCTCTTTGAGAGACTGAGACAGGTCTGGTCTCGTTCATACCTTAGCTTTTTTGACCAGTTGTCTTAAAACCTTGTTCTTGGCATCTTCCTTGCGCTTGAGTCTTGCCTAAAATATGAAGACAAACAGGTTAAGAATTATTATCAGTAGTGTAAATGCAGGTTATGTAGATGTGACATGCTAAGCAGGATGACCATACCTTTCTCTTCATTTTTTTCTTGATCTTGACCAGTTTCTCCTTGTCCTCATCAGTAAGTACTTCTAAAAATTGGTCAAGGATTCTTAGTTATTGAACATAAATAATTTTTTTAAAAGAAAAAAGTTAATTTATTTATATATATATATATATATATATATATATATATATATATATATATATACACACATACATACATACACACACACACACACACACACACACACATACACACATACACACAGTCATACACACATAATCACCATTGTGACCTTTGCCCTAGCCAGAGATCATACTCCCATTGCCCCCGATGCTCACACTCACACTCACACTCACACTCACACTCACACTCACACTCACACTCACACTCACACTCACACTCACACTCACACTCACACTCACACTCACACTCACACTCACACTCACACTCACACTCACCTTTCGCCTGCAGTCTCTTCAGCATCCTGGCGTCCACTTTGCTCAGCAGGTCCACCGCGTTGGTCTTGGGCGGTCGGCCGGGCCGGCGGCCCGGGGTGCCTTTGGCCCTTCTGACCCGGGCTCGCGGCTTCTCCTTGTCTGGGTTGGGAGGGCGGCCACGCCTGCCAGTGATGGCCATGATCATGGACGGCACTTCTTCATTGGCTAGCAGGAACCACTTCAACCCCTGGGGGAGGACATGGGGAATCAAACAGGTTACAAGCTGAACTGAGGTGCGTTCAAGTTCACCGAACATAGGCGAACATAAGCGAACGTTTGCTAACGTTCGCCAACAGTATTCCGTTAGCCCTGAGTTTTTGGCGAACGTTTGCTAACAATCGCAAACAGTCTGAGGAGGTGGTGCGCCGCGAACATACAGTGGAACTGGATGTGAGTTTGACGAACGCAACAATGCAATTACTGTTAAAATGGAATGTTAACACCAAATCGTTCAAATTTAACAGTTCAAAGAAAACATGTTCATCACGAACGTTTGCCTATGTTTGCGAATTTGAACGCACCTCTGGCTTCACCTGTGAAGGGGGCCCCGAAGCCACCATGTTTAAGGTAGTTTATTGTGCATGACGCAAAAAAATTTAAATGTCAGAGAGACCCCTTATCATTTTGATCCCATGACAAGCAAAGCGACACTACACCAAACAAGTCCTACTCAAAACTCAATGAAACACACACACACACACACACACACTATCCAGATATGGCCTCACTGACCTCAGGTGAATCACGCTCCTCGTAGAAGTCTCCCACAGGCATGCGTGGGCTGAAGCTGAAGTGCTCTCTGGTCACAACCCCACACTCATGCCTTCGGAGGTACTGTAGGAGGAAGAGCCACACGGTGTCAGACACAAAGACAACCTCGCCATTACGACTGGTAGAAACCCTATTCTGCTCGATTTAGTAGTCTTAACCAACTAACCCTCATTTCAGCTCATTTCTGCTGATTGAGCCCATCATTTCCAAATGTTTTTATTTATTTATATATATTGACTCCTTAAGAGAAACATGTATTGTTTGGCGTAGAAAACACCAAATCAGTGATGTACGCAGTGGTCTCTTCACCTTGATGATTTCAGGGAACTGCTTCATTCTTCTCCCACAGGGACTGTAGTACCAGGTCTCACCCTTCAGGCGGTCCTCAAGCTTCTTGACACGGACCTCCCTCTTCCACCTGACACACACAGACACACACACACACAGACACACACACACACACACAGAGAGCAAGATCGCCAGTCAGCATCTCGCAGATCACAGTGCCGTCCGCAGTGGAGCTCCACTGCACTTAATTCAGCAGAGTGACGGGCAAAGCCTCAGGAAGAAAGCGCTGAGATCAGCACCAAGACGAGCTCAGAAGTCTGGAGGAATCGCAACAGCGATAGGTGGGGCAGGGAACACCGCCGTTTGAGAGAGATGTGGAGGACACTTACCCGTGCAGAAGAGGAAAGTGGACCTGCTCCTCTGTGGCAATCCTCCTCTTTGGAGTGTCTCCTGCAGGCCAGAAACAAGCACTCGTGAATAATAGTGCACAAACAGAAACAATGCACCATGCATGTTCATACAGTGTGTGTGAGTGAGTGAGTGAGTGAGTGAGTGAGTGAGAGTCAGAGAGAGAGAGAGAGAGAGAGAGAGAGAGAGAGAGAGAGAGAGAGAGAGAGAAGTGTGTGTGTGTGTGTGTGGGTTGGTGAGGGGGTGGTCAATCTGCCAGGCTGTACCTGTCGTGGAGCCCTCTCCATCATCCTCGTTGTCCTGCTCAGCTTTGGGCGTGTCTGCTGGCTTGGCTTTGGCCTTCGCCGCTTTGGGCGTCTTCGCTGCTCCGTCCGTGGCCTTGGGCTCCCGGGGCTTCCTGGGCTTCCTGGGCTTCTTGGGCTTGGCTGGCGGAGTCTGACCACTCTCCAGGCCGGGCTCTCCATCGGTCTTGGTTGGAGAGGCGGTTGCCGTGGCAGCGGCAGCGCCGGCAGCAGGTGCAGGCTGCTTGGGCTTCCTGGGCTTCCTGGTCTTCTTGGGCTTGGCAGGAGTGGCTCCATCGGCCGCCGGGGTCTGGTCAGCAGCTGTGTTACCGGCGTCCGGCGAGCTTAGGAGTGGGGTCACCTCTGTAGTGGCGGCTGCGCCAGATGCGTCGTCTTTGGAGAGCTTGCGTTTCTTCCTTGTTCCAGCAGGTTCTTTGTCCTCGTTCTTCTTCCTCTTCCGCTTCGGCTTCTCCTTCTCCTCTTTGGGGGCCTTTGCAGGGGTCTTCTTCTGAGAGGCCTGGGTCGCTGGAGAGCCTGGGAGAATGGCCGCACACAAGAATTACTACGAGACTCAGAACCTCATATAGTTGCACTATGACACATATGTACCATACAACACAAAGGATTTGTAAAGTTTATGCATATTATCCTCATGCCAACCAAGCCAAGAAGAAGGAGACATCAGTGACTGAAAGTGATTAATGATGCGCACTAATTTATGTGCCAAACAGTAGTCTGGGTAGCCTGCTGAGAGAGCATGAAATCTCAGAATGACAAATGTAATTCCCACCAGTTACGATGCTGTTAACAACCTCTACAGCAGTGTTTCCCAACCTTTTTTCCTTGACGCCTACTAACACCCAGCCTAGCACAACCTGAAGGTTGCTTACGCAAGTCCAGAGGTTGAGGTAATAAATAGCTGTGTGAATTTAAATGTGGAACAAAAATATGTTTTAATTTGGATTATACAGAGTTTTGATTATCCAATTGGGCGTGTTATTGGGATTTTATACATTTAATGAGCTCAAATATCATTTTGGCAATCTCACAACCTCAGCCCTGGCAACAACTGTGCGGACCCCCTGCCATCTCTGGTGGCCCCTATTGGGGTCCCCAAACCCCAGGTTGGGAACCACTGCTCTACAGTGTAATAACAAGAGACCAACCAAACCAAACCAACCATGCAAAATGCTTTACTAGTAGTGAGGACCACAACACCCAAACAAGTCAGGAGTGGATAGTGCTGTTCCCCAGTATCCTCTACAATTTAAAAACATGACAAGAACTGAGATGCAAAATGCTGTACTATTAAGGACACCAAAGAGTCAGGAGCGTCCGAGTGGACAGTGCTGTTACCCTGCTTTGCAGCAGCTTTGCCTCTCTTGGCAGCAGGCTTCTGTGGAGGGGGTGTTGTTGTTGCCACGGTGACGGCCGAGGTGGACAGGGGCAGTGGTTTGGCTGCTAGTTCCGCAGGGCTGGGGTCTGCCGCCACCGCCGCTGCTGTGGCCGTTGCTGTTGCCGCCACTACCGTCTCCTGCCAGCCCTCATCAGCGCTCACTGGGGTGCCAGCTGTGCCAGGCATGAGCGCAGCAGCAGCGGAGGCGCCAGGACCGTCTGGAGCGTCACGCCCATCGCCGCTCGCCTCCACAGCCTTCTCCTGACTCTCGTTGCACTCCTCAGGGGCTGCAAGAGGACAGCGTGACATTGAGCATGTGTGAGGACACAGGACAGCCTTCCTTTCCCCCCCCCCCCATTTTTAAGCATGAGTATGATCATTTCCTAACTCTCATCCAAATATGATGCTGATGGAAAAATATAGCAAAGGCATAAACAAAGGAATTGACAGAGGAATAAAGTAGGCGATGGTTAAGGAGATGATGTAGAATTGTACAATTCAGATTGTAAAGATACACAGTGGTCTAGAGGTTTGAGCTCTACTTGTAATGTGGTTTGTCTTTTGGTAACTTACAGATAGGGCTAAACATAAAATCCACAAAAAAAAAAAAGAAAACAGTATGAAAAAAAAAAAACATTTGACAAACTGCGGAGGCAAAATCATAAAATAAATTAAAAAATAAAATAAATCATGCAATAAAAAGAAAGAAATAGTTAACCAGTACAGCCAATCGACCATCTGGCACAAACATCACCGCACCAGATGTGCACACCCAACCCTTCCCAGTTCTTTGAGGCACTCACCTTTACTGGGCAGTCCCGAGAGGTCGTGGTTGTCCACTGACATGAGTGAGGTATCATTCTGTGAGTCATCACTCACGGAGTCCTTCAGGCAAGAGCGGTCATCCTCTGTGCCAGACTCCCTGTTGCTCAGACAGCTGTCCATGGTCTCGTCAACCTGAGACGAGTCGCAATCCTCCTGGGTGTCGTCAGCCGGCACGTGCCTGGAGTCCTCCGCGGCCGAGTCCTCTGTAAACATGGAGGGTTCGTCCGTGCACGAGGTGTCAGCCGTCGAGTCATCGAACGTGTCCTCCATGACACTGGTGTCCTCGGCGCGGGAGCTTTCGAGGCGCGTTGACTCAGCCACGGAGGTGTAGTCCAGAGACTCGGTGTCGTAAGTGTCGTAAGTGTCATCAAGTGAATCGAACTTCCTTGGGGTGTCATGATCTTTTGCCGCTACAGGGGCCGTCCCTGCCTCGGGGAGAGTGTTCTTGGCCGGGCTATCGACCTTGTGGGCCGACCTCTCAGTAGCGACATCGCCAAGGCCTTCGTGAGACTTGGAGCGCGGAGACGGGGTGGAGTCCGACTTTGAAAAGCTGCTGACAGCGACGTCCTCATCGGGCGGAGGAGCGCTCACCTCCTTTTCGCTGGCAGCTTGGCAAGAGGAGCTCTTGCCAGCGTTGCTGGAGTCCTGCTGGGCCGACCCTTGCGAGGCTTGCCCGGCGGCCTGAGGAGGGGAGGAGGCGGCGGCCTCGGTGGCCGGAGGCGGCAGCGAGACGCTCGGAGCGGACCCCGCCTGAGAGGGCGTGGGGACAGCAGGCAGTCCGGAGACAGGCTGAGGAGGCGGAGGAGGCGGCGGCATGGAGCCGCCCGGAGGAGCGGTGGCGGCCTGAGTCGGTGCGGAGACGGCGGGGAGCGCCGAGACCGTCTTGGGAGGTGCGGCGGCTCCGGGGGGAGGCGCGCCGGGAGCAGGAAGAGACACTGAGGCGGCCTGAGGGGCGGCGCTCACCGCGGGGGGAGAGGAGGCCGCGGCAGGAGGCACGGAGGCGGCACGGTGGGGAGCAGCAGCCGCCGGAGGAGGAGGAGGGGGCGGCGTGGAGACGGGGGCCGTGGCGGAGGGCGCCGTGACGGGCGCGCCGGCAGCAGGAGCGTGCCCGGAAACGAGCGCATCAGGAAGAGACTTGGCCGCCTGAGACGACGACGACGATGACATCTGGGGTGAAGGGACGCCGGCCTTCGCAGGTGACGTGGACAACGGCGATGACGCAGGGGCCTCTGGGGGAGACCAAGAGGTCGCAGACGCGGCCGAGGGAAGAGCAGGAGCCATCGCAGGAGGCGCAGATGCCGGGGAGAGAGGCTTTGACAGCTCTCCTAGCTTGGGGGTTTGAGCCACCTTCGAGGGCGAAGACACAGGGGAGTGAGGCTTTGCCTCCTGATGTTTGGGGGGTTGGACCATCTGAGGAGGTACGTAGGCCACCTGAGAGTGCGGCGAGGCCGGCACAGGAGGCGCACTCGTCCATAGAGGAGGTGCAGACGTGGCTGGGGCAGACGGGTGGGTCGCGGAAAGGACCGGCGAGGGCGAACTCACCGCAGGAGGAGGTGCAGGAACCGGAGCCGGAGCCGGCCTTGAGACGAGGGTCATCAGAGGGGGAGGACCCGGCATGAGCTCCGGCGGTCCCCCTCCCATGGAGGAAGGCGACATGCCACCAGGCATGGGCCTCAGGCCCTGGACCATCAGCGGGGGAGAGGAGAGCATGGGCGCAGGAGCAGACACGGGGCTCCCGTGAGGACTCTTCGCCCCGACCTGAGGAGGCGCAGACGCGGAGGTGGACGAGGAGGAAGAGGAGGGCGGGGGATCCGAGGCGCTCATGTGATGCACGGACACCACAGGAGGAGGAGGGGGAGGCCCTGACGGAGCCTGACGCGGCGGCGTGGACAGGAGCGGAGGAGGCGCAGACACGGCCGAGTGCATGGCCTCCCTCATGGGTCCTCCCATGTCGTGCCGCTGCTTGTGGTGCGGCTCCACGTCCATCGCCCCGTGCGGCACGCGCTGGCAGTATTCACTGGTGGGCACCAAGAGGTGGCCCGAGGGCCGGGCTGGGTATCCCTCGGCTTTGGGAAGCCGCTGGGCAGCAGATGCACGCTCCACCCCGTTGTAGCCTTTGTCCACCTCTTTGTACGCTTCACCGAGACGCCCTTGGGGAGCACAGGAGAACGAGAGAATTAATCATGGATGACCCCATACACAGAAGACGGATGATTATGTCCTCCTGCCAGATTACGTCTGTAATTTACTCCTTCGGTGTGAAAGACGGAGGACTATGCACGAGAAAAGACATCTGACTGCTTAAATTACTCACTCACTTGACCAATGATGGTTTGAAATATTCCATTAAAGCAAACACATTTTTTTGTTGTTGTTGGGAGGGGGGGGGGCAGTATAGTTTCATAGTGTAAATGCAGTCTAGTGTGTGACAGGAGGACAGGGTCACAAAATATGTAAGGGTCCGACCTGCACACAATACACATGCATTTTCACGACACACACACACACACACACACACACACACACACAAACTTTGGATTTTCACATCCGCCTCACAGGTCGCAAGATATGAATTACAAAAATGACCGATTAGAAATGATAATACACAACACACAGTGTAATCACCTTGCATGACTGAAGGCAGTGGCACACTGCTTCCCAGGGGGCTGTCCCGGCTCTGCGGGGAGCCACCGTCAGGTATAGCCGAGGGAGACATCATGGGTACCTGCATGGGAAGGGGGCTGCCCGAGGCGCCACGGCCCAAGTGGTGGTGCTGAGGACTCCCCCTGGGTGGGGTGAAGTTCTGGGACGTGGGAGGCATCATCTGAGACGGTGGCTGGGGGGCGTGCTGGGGGGATGGGAGTGGTTGGTGTTGCTGGGCCGGGTGCTGTGGAGAGGGAAGGGTCTGGTGTTGGGAAACGTGTTGTGGTGAGGGCATGGTCTGGTGCTGAGAAACGTGTTGGGGAGAGGGCATGGTCTGGTGCTGGGAAACGTGTTGAGGAGAGGGCATGGTCTGGTGCTGGGGTGGGTGTTGGGGAGAGGGCATGGTCTGATGTTGCGGTGGGTGTTGTGGTGAGGGTAAGGTTTGGTGCTGGGGCGGGTGTTGGGGCTGGGGCGAGGCTAGTTGTTGGTGCTGGGGTGGGTGTTGGGGCTGGGGCGATGCCAGCTGTTGGTGCGTGGATGGGTGTTGGGGCTGGGGCGAGGGTAGGGGCTGATGCTGAGACGGGTGCTGGGGCTGAGGTGAAGGAAGAGGCGGGTGCTGGGGTGGGTGCTGAGGCTGATGCTGGTAGTAGGGCATCCCGTTGGGCACCATGCCGTAGTGCTGCTGTTGCTGCGCGTGGTGGTGGGCATGCGGGTGGTGCGGGTGTGGATGATGGGGGTGGTGGTGCGTGGGAGGCCCTTGGTGTGTCATAGCTGATTGCTGGTGGTGCTGGGCGGGCGACAAGCCTGGGTGCACCTGGCTCTGGTAGCCTCCATACACACTATGGGAGTTGTAGCCCATTGCCATGGATGCACCTCCCTGTTGCTGTGTTGGGGTTGGCCTGTTCCAGTACTGTCCAGCCCCCAGGCTAACGTTAGGCGCCCCACCCACAGGACTCTGGTGGGAGGCCCCCATGGCCCCATTGACCTGATACTGTCCGTGGCTCTGGAAGTGGTGCTGGTTCTGTTGCAGGACCCCTGGGGAGCCCTGCTTTTGGTGCATGCCGTGTGGGGGCCCTGACGACATGGCTGGGCTGTATTGGGGCTGGCCCCACAGGTAGTCGTAGGTCATGCTGCCCTGGTGGTGGTGGTTGCTCATGTGTGGGTACGATGACGAGGTGGGGTGTGGGCCAGGTTGGCTGGTCCCAATTGCAGTAGTGATGCCATTCACATTCATGTCGCCGTTTATATCTGCATGGATATTAACAGATGATTAGAAACACAGAGGAGAGAACAGAGCAGAAAGCATTCAGTGCATTACATTTTCTAAAACAGGACTGAAACAAATGTAAGCAAATGTGCAGAGAAACAACAAAAATTCAATAACACAAACAGCTCAACGTGGTGATGAACACACTGCCACTACTCACTTTTCCCTTGCTGGGGGAAGCTCATGGAGGACCCATTAGTATAGAGAGACTCCCCTGAGGAAAGCTTCAGTCCTGAGTTTGCAGACACAGACGAGTGTGGGCCATAGTTAAAATGATTATTTGCTTCCATCTGCATGGAACAGAAAGAAACATAAGAACATAGTGTGCACCTTTCATGCTCACCAAGGCAAGTGATATTCCAAAGAGTGTAATTTTGGAGACGATGTAAACAATGGATGTTATCTTCCCCACTAAAATTCCATTTATCAAGAGAATATACGCTCTCTTCATTTCTGCAATTCTAAAATGTTTTTGTTCATCTTTGCTTTTAACGTCAACCACAGTAAGAAAGAAAAACAAAACTTAACACGCACAAGGGAAATGGAAACTGAATTGATGAGAGCTTGGACGTAACTTGACTAACACCCAAACAACACCAACACCCTCGTTTAAACAAATATCACGGCAATCGAACTCTGGCATAAATAGCATTACTTTACCATAAAAACGGCAATCACTTACGATAAAAGTAATTACAAACAGAAGATAGCAAGAGTGCGCAACCGAATGCTGGATTATGATGACACGCTGTGGCCGACATCACAAACATTTCACTCCCACAACTCTTCCCTAAAATGTCGCAGATAACGCGGATGGGATGCCCTACCGTGTTTATAATGGACACAACAAGATCTCCTGCAGCTGACCACACAGCCAAACAGGCGATGTTTTTATTTACAAGAAACGTTATTGTGGCGTGGACCGTTGGAAACATGAAAGAAAAGAATAACGATCGTACATGATGTTCAGATAACCGAATATTAATACATCAACATTTCCTTGGTTGATTTCCGTCCGTGCTACGGCTTGATACATCATTAGCACTTCAGCTAACCCAACCGCAAAAATAACACATCCCGCTAGCTACAGCCAGGCAAGTGAGCAGGTTTCAAGCGTAAACATTTGCTTTAATTTCTGAAGCTGCAGTTAAGTAACGTATAGGACCTACAAATAAAATGTACAGTAGTCTCGAGTCCTACTTATGATATCAATAATGCCGTCTTAATAACATTGGCGAGCTACTTGCCACCAAGAAAGAAAGAAAAATGGTTAGCAAACATGCTAACCAATACATGTGACCATGCGCTCAGCTTACGCGAGTTCCCTACCTAACCATCTCCTTATAATACGGGATAGCCAACATCCAGTAAAGGGAACAGCCAATATACACCTCAACCATTCTGCCTATCTTTGACCGAATAGGTCCTTACATTCCCAACGAATACCAGAAAGTATAATAATCAAACAAAAACACTAAACAATACAAATGTATTCCTTAATCTGTCTGTTCAGTAGAACTTACTCACCAACTTCTTCCAATGAAAAAGATTAGCTAGCTACGGCGCTAGCCAACACTGGACCCATTTATCGCAGCTAACGTTAGCTACAAACGCTCGACAAAAAGAAAACAAAAAAGCCTCTGCTAGCCATCTGGCTCTATACAAACGGGGGTCCTAAGAAGAACTGTGACTTGACAAATGAAAGGGTTCGTTTGGTTATGGAAGAGACGCTAAAACGCCACCGCAACTCTTGAAATAAATATTTCAATATGTAACGTTACTAACAATCCGACAGATTAGCGAGCTAATGTTAATGCTCATTTAATAACGTCATTTCCAACTGGGCCTATTTAGCAACACCACAGTTAGCATTACTGGTTTGTTATCTTAAAATGCTTTCGGAAACAGTACAGTTCAACCAGAAATTTCCACCACATAGAATACAATACAATAAATATTTGGATTATTAATACTAATAAACAAACATTCACGAGGTGCTTCATTATGCGAGCCCTCGTTAGATAACGTCAAATCCAAGGTTATTTAAATAATTAAAGAAGTTAAACGTACAGATAATCAAGCTAGCTAATGTGCAGCGCCCGCGTATCTAACCTTAACATCACGCGTTTCATCTAAAACCAGACTGTCAGAAAGTTATATTTTAATTGACGACACGACATATCAGCCTTAACGTCTCATCAGATTGATGTTTATTATGTTTATTTTATGGGATGCTCTTCTTTTGTTGATAAATTCACATTGTTTTCCCGTTGCACTGTGAAGGGAATATCTGAAGCAGCATCCTTCTCACGCATACACACACACATACACACATACTCAAAACTTCTCCAGCAAAAATGAAATTGTATCTGCCTAACCTTGTTATCCTTGGATATCAAAGGCACTGAAGCCTCTGACACTCCGACTGAAGAAATATATGGTTGAAGATGGTGCAGGCGATGTAAATAGTAAACAGGTCTTCGCTAACCTTTGGGTCTCAAATTAGCAAACATGGCTGGTGTGTTTGAGCGCAGCCATGATCACAGAAGAGAAAGAAACCGAGCTGAAAGAGGAAGTGAATGGTGCCCGTGCCCTACACACTGCAGGGTGTCTCATGAGTAACGGGTCTTAACGCCGACAGATAAATGGCTACTTTGGTGAAAGGCAGACACCTGTCAATTAGACTGACCTAGGTTGAGCTGATGTTATGATTTTATATTTTGAAATGAACGTGCCTGTGAGGAACTAAAAGACAGCTTCTGCTAGATTATTTTGCTACATGGTTCCGAAACTTTATGCATAGTACTGTTAATAGACTAGTATTGTTATCATGTAATGTTGTTGTTGATATAGTTATAACCGGGGTTATTTGTCTGTTATTTGTATTAATGTTCTGGATATTTTCTCTCGTGACATATTTACATGTATTTATTTATAAGCTGCCTGGCTATATTATATCAGCGTCAGAGTTTGATAACCACGATGAAAGGTTTCCTTTGCAGTGTCTACGTGAATAGGCTGCCTGAACGGCCGGCGATTTGGATTTCTAAAAAGATTTAGTTATGGTGATAGCCAGACTGAATGTAACATAGGCGAAATGCAATCCGGTTTAGAGTTCCATCATTAAAAAAAAACAATATTTGTTGGATTAGAAGCAAATATACCATCCCTGTTAGAAGCAACCTGGTTAATTTGACTGATATGATTTGTAGGCCTATCATCATTTTTGAAAGTCAAGCTTGCATTTCATATTCCGAATTTGAATTGGACCACTTCTGATTTGTCTTCACTCCTGTTACTTGAGCTTCACTGTCTATCATCCTATAAAATTATAAACGTGACAAGAACCGAGAGTTGGACCATTATTATTAATTGCTGCGCCTTTGCCAACTGTTATTTAATTGTGTATGTAAATTGCGATGACGATTAAAAATCAATTAATTGCGCAGTCCTGTAGGCCTACTCCGAAGTAGGGCCTAAAACTCGTCATCTGAAATGGTGCTTGAAGAAGCCTGCGAATGGACCGTATCGGTTGACCACTCAGGCCTTCAGCAGTAGGCGCGCCTATTTCAGTTTTATCTTACAGTCAACCTAGATCTTAGGCTGTCTTCTATGATGATGTAGTGGAAAAAGGCATCAAAAGCGTTCTGAACTTTTAATAAAGTGTTGACGCCTTAAAATCGACTACGGAAAGGTAGGCTTTAGGACCCCACGACATGTCCGTTCCAAATCTGAAACCATCAGAGCGCAAAGGATGTCTGGTCAGAATGCGGCTACAGGAAGTGGTGTCTTGGATATTACGGGCTACATTAGGGACATGAGACTATTCAGCAGCAGAACAACATAAAAACTAATATGGCATTATTATGAAATTGCCGTGTAAACATAGGCCTAATTAACAATCAAAGGCAAAATAGCGATCGACGTTATCGAAATGTATTGTAACCCTTTAGTACACTGACATTTCAGAGGCCAGATTAATTTAGCCTATTTCTCGAAGGGAGCATGCACAGGCCAAAAGGTTATTTGCAGAGGGAAAAAAGAAAGCATCAAATATAGCCTATTCAAAATCACGGTTTTATAGAATGCGCGTCGACGAGCTGTCGAAATGATGCTTCCTCAGATAGCAGGTGGTCAAGAGCTCGGACATGATGTCATCTGCACCTAAACGCATCATGGACAGTAGTCCAATAGTGGGCGAAGTGTCATAACTTCAGAGGTAGGCTAATGACCATTGTAATGTACACATGGCTTACGTTGCAGCTGACAAAACGCCTTATTTGATGCCCACATTGGATTTCAACCCCATTGTAAATTAATCTTATGCCTGAGACGGTATACCCGGGTCACATTATCAAGAACATCAAGTGACCATGATCTTCCGCCTTAGCATTTTCAGCAGGAGGTATTGTAAGACAAAGCATGGAGAAACAGCCCCTACATATCGTGAGATTAGATGCCATTGAAACACAGATCCAGGCCAAATCGGCGTCAACTAACTCTTATAAAAACATGGGCAAAGAATGGTCTCCCTCATTTAGAAATACATTAAGGTATCAAATTGGATAGCATACAAACATTACATTTCCAGCTCAATTAAGAATCTAATGATTTAGAGATTAGTATTCAGATTAATATTCTGAGTGTTCCCCATCTATTGGGGAGTTTACCATTTTATTTTTAAATTTCTATCTTCAAATACTAGCATCCGGTGAAATTAGGTCACATGGGCAAATCTTTAACAGTTTATTAGAAAGATGTTGACAATCCTTTAAAAAAAAAAAAATCTGATTTCCCCAATATTTTAGATAGCCAGTGACACTGACAGGTTGACACACATACTTCAGACTAAACTATTGTAATCCCTGTTCCATACTTGCATTGAACGAACAGTGCAAATATAATTTGGTCAATATAATGTTAACAGTTCTGCTTCATCCGAGTCCTGCCTGACTCTACAACATTTACACTTACAAGGAAAAAAACACACCCAGTGTGTGGAGGAACTATTAAATAGAACCCAGCATCCACTTTGTGTATGAAATGATATACATTGTGTGACTTCAGGGGTATGATTAACAGCAAGGAGACACGCCATACAAGTTATGCAAGGAGGGACATCACAAGTGGGGTTAAAGTTCCAAATAGCATGACAAACTGCAATATTCATACACTATTCTTACAGGGCGGTGTTCCAGTTTGTGGTTTAAGGGGGGCATATGTAATACACTAGGTTGTTGAATACTACAAGGGGATACTTAGTTCAACAGAAGTTTTGATATAACTTTACTTAAGGCAGCATATCCAATAGCACTACTGTTACGGACACATTTCTTTGTACACTAAACAGCTCTTGGTGGCCATTTAAGTCCTACATAATCATATTGACAACTGAATCAAACAATGAGGGTGCGGACAAAAATATTAATCATATTTCCTTTCAATTCATTTTGTATTGCTTACAAGATGAAAAACTGTACAACGTACTGTGCCGTACTTAAGAACAGGATTAAGAGTATTCATAGTTCATAGTACAACAGAACAAGTTAAAACAGATGAAAAAATAAGCAAGTACAGTATCATTGTGAAGAGCGCTGTACAACAGTATGCATATCAACCTTCAGTGGAGCCATGGGTGAGTTTAGAGAGGGACTTGCAAGCAGAGTCTATGGTGATACAGATTTGTCCACTTGGTCTAGTCTTCCCCTCTTTTCCAGATTGAGAACTTTTCAGTCATGACTCTCCCATCATTTTAATTAAGGGTTCCTGAGCAGCTTTATTCCAAGTCTGGCATTTCTGGAAGGAGACACCAAATGCGTTTTAAAAATCCTATACGCACAAGTAAAAATCTACACAATCACCACCACAATTACCATACAATGGAAGAATAATACTTACTTTCATCATCACTGTCTGCACTGTCTTCCTAGATGGGAAAATGGACAGAAGAGGACAGAACAATTTGTAAAACTCTGCTGTCTACTTATAGGTACCTATGGCTACCAAGAGCAAACATACATGTCTTAAAATCAAGGAAATAATGCAGGTCTGGTGATTTATGAGACTGCTGAGGGAAGGAATAGCGGTTAAAAATCACTCCGTAAGTGTTTAAACTTACTTCCTCTACTCCATCCAGGTCTGGCATTCCATCCTCGCCACCCATGGTGTTCATCATCTGCAAACATTACGGCAAACATTGGAGCAATTCAAGTTCTTTGATTACGGGCCCGTGCACACTTAGTAGGAAATGATCTAAGGGGCAAATTCTCCCATGTGTGCTACTAAGAAATTTTCAGCCTGCGCGCATTCTGCACTTCACTTAAATCTGTCATTTACACACCATGGAGCCAGTTAAGTGCTTTGGGAGGAGCTAGTCCAAAATCCGGGCATTTCTTATGTATAAAACTCTTGCATGCATTCTGTCACAGCACTTTTCCAGCTAAGCACTTCAGAGGGCTGTATTAGGGTCGAGTGCCACTACAAGGTGAAACAGTATGTTGCTCAATGTCGGCAGTAGGCCTAGTTCTAAATACATGTAGGTTACACAGAATGTTACAAATTAAGTATCAAGTCTGGTGCTTAATATGCTGATATGGCCTTATGTTTTTCCCATTACAGTGTCACAAGGTCAGGTGGCATATTTCTGGACATTATCTTAACATGAAGGCTACATTGTTAAATAGGGAAAACCTCAATAATCACTCCGTTTGGATATTGGAGTTTTACCAACAGCACCACAGCCTACTTCGTTGGAATCTGTCCATTTCTTTCCAACTTCACTAAAGTCATCCATACACTTGGCGCAGATGCCTGCACTATTGTCGAGCAGAAATGATCATTTATATTCTCCTGTCTCTGATTTGTTTCTAATGGTGGATGGTATTGTTATGCCAGTTTGCAGGTGTCAGTCTCCAGCTTCATTAGCATAAATACATGGATATTATGAGAAGCGGCTACCATTAAAACGTTCTTTATCAACATTAAGTTTTATCATTTTACACATAATTTGACAGTAGGCCCCTCGCAAATAAGTTGACCTTGCTTACGTTTTCAATATCAAAGACTGACTTGTGTTCTTTCTGGATTTAATGGCATTCAGAAGGTCAATGAGAATCCATGTTCCACGTTTTCATATCAATATAAATTAACGAGGTGGTGAATCAGTCTGGTTCAATTGAAAATAAATCACACCGCTTTCATAAGTATGCCTTGATTTCGAACTTGCGCACCATGGGTGTGACAGAAGCGGGAATGGGAGAATGCACATGACTGAAAGTGTGTAAAAAAGTTCAAAGTTGCCTGGGCTTTTATTGTCTATTGTTTATTGCAAATAGTTTTATGTCGTTTTGATAGCCACATGAGTTGATAGCCACTGCAATCCCGTATTTGTTGCCGTGTTGTTGCAAAATTCGCGGAAATTATTCAAGCACACCGCATATAGGGAGTCTTTATTATTGACGTCAGAAATAGAATGCGGATCGGGCCATATTTTTCTGTCCGAGCCCGGCCCGCGTCCGACAGTAACTGAACTAGACCCGAGCTCGACAAGCATTAAGATATTTAGGTTATCTTTCCTTAGTTTAGGCTAATTCATGTTCTTATGCAGAAAAAGGATTGCATCAACGGTGGATGGCCAACTTCTTTTTAACGTCTTCCATCATTGTAATGCCACATATGCACGTCTTGACATAATGACAGGATAAGGGATCCTACACACAGGTAAGAGGGATAACTATAGTGTGTGGCGGAATAACAATTGGGAGCACTTAGACTCGACGCAGTAATATCCTCATTCTTGCACTTTCAGTTTCACTTTGGAGTGAGGATATTACTGCGCCGAGTCTTTATCCCTCTTACCTGCTTAGAAATGCACCACGTTTTATTTTGTCTCACCATACTTGGTCGTGTGACTACTCGTGTAACTGTATTTTAGGGAAAACATGGAGGTGTTTGGTCGCTTCTAACTTCATCTCTGTTTGGATCCTACTGAATGAACTGGGCTAGCAAAGTAGCGCCGCGCACCAGAGCCAGTGAGTGCATGCATTGAAACGTGAGAGATATGTATCAACTCATCTTAGTTAAGGGAATAACATAGTTTAATATGAAAAAACGGTGAAGTGTTCCTTTAACCGTCTGAAGCGGTCAAGATTCAACCATGGTGGCAGGTCTGAACAGGGTCTTTGTCATAGTGACAACAAATATATGATTCTGGCACCCCCTAGTGTCAGATGCCTCCTATGACAAGTAAACGTTCCAACCCTAAAGCCAGGATTTGCTGATAAAAGTTTTACTTTCAATTCATACATACACCCAAATAATTAAATATTCAAATATTTCATTATTTTAAATGCAGACTAGTTTAATTTGTACTGTGAAGCAATAAAATTCATCATGTCTGAAATCTCTACCTGTTCCAAAATGTGTTCAGAAATCACATGAAAGTAATTACAGTATATTATGCGTTTTAAAGTTATGTAAACTATGTAATCTATGCTACACAATAATTTCCCTTTGTGGATGAATAAAAATAGATCTCTATCTAATCTGTCTGTCTACTTCTGTCTATGTCTAATCATACCTACATTTTAGGCCCTAAAAGGTATTGACAAAACGACTCCAGTATGCTATGCACATAATGTGAACATCTTGTGCCAACAATTTAATCAATATCTGAATTTCGCTGAGAGGTATGTGTTAAACTATTCATTTAAACCCAAGAATCTGTATGCTCACCTCTGAGAAACGGTCAAAATTGTCAAGTTCCTCATCTGAGTCATCCTCCCAATCTCTCCAGTTGTTGAAGTCCACACTGAGCCAATTCAGCTAGAAATCATAAAACACAGTTATCCTACCTTTAATGGCAGATTTTTTTGATGGCAAATGTTTTACCTGCCATGTTAAAAATCAAGTCCAAACTAACAATCTACAATGAAGGGTTTCATTTTATGGACGGCATTGCTCAGTTACCTTGGCTTTTTCTTTTGTTAATCTTGGCCATTTCTTCCCAGCCTCAACTTTTCGTAAACAGCACAACACTGACCGATCTGTACGTTTATGTTTGGATTCCTGTGAACAAGAAATAAGTATTCAAATTACTCTATTCAATAATTACAGACATATAGACTAGTTTTGTTTTGATTGAATTTTTTTTTTTTTAATTTATATACAACTTACATTTTGATCGATAGCTTCAAACAGGTCAACTTCATTTGAATGCTTCACACTGTCTGTCCCACCTAGACAACTAAAGTGCATAATGAGGAAGATACTTGTAACTGGGACAAAAACATCAGACCACACTGTTTCAAAAATTGTATTTAAATGTAATTTTACCTAAAACCAAACTTTGACTTTTCAAATTTGACTTCAACATTCTTGCTGTCAGCGACGCAGAACTCGATGAAGACACAGTCCCGTCTGTCATACCACTTGGCAGTTGCTGGATGCCTGTTAAGTTTTCAAGGGCCAAGAAAGAGCACTATCAGTCAATGGATGCAGAGAGCAGAATGTCAGCTGCAAATGACTTAAAACACAGTAAAGAGTACCAAAATTAAATACATCAGTGATCTAGTAGGCACAGTAACAGCAAGTCATTGGCCATCTGTATTTGACAGGTGGCCTACACAGGTGAGACAATGGTCCTGCATCAATTTACCACCACAATGACTATCATATTGCGCTCAAGCTAATCCATGGAGTCTCCTTGTTTCTGAGAAATCTTAAACAGGCTGAAACTGTCCAACAAACGTCTGTTGTATGTGATTACACAGACTGGAAGCTGCCCATTGTTTTAGGAAAAGAACACAAGAATCAAAAACCGATGGTTGAGAAACCATTTCAATTCGCACTACATAATCCCTGGAGGCTTACATCAATAACGGTAAGTATTCACATTCTAAAGTACACATGTATAAAGTAATCAAACATAGGACAATGTATGAAAGCTAGTAAGATGACTAAGGCTACCCTAAAACAGCATAACCAACAGCCCTAATTATTGTAGTACTACAATGAATAACAATAAATACCACCAACACCATCAGTTTCTAAGAAGGTCCCTCGCAAAGGCGTTTGCTAGCTCATGGTTAGCTAATGACACTTCTTGCAGGTGCACAAGCACACACTAGCCATTTGGGAATCTAGCCGATAGCATGCTACGTTAGCTAGTAAATTAACAAATGGAGCATGGTTCACTGGCTAGTTAATCCTTGGCAACGGTATCCAACAATGGCCGATTTCAAGCTCGTGTTACGGTAGTCTAACCATATTGATTTCATAGGGAAACTTTTAAAAATTGGGATATATTCTGAATTAATGTTGCGATTAATTGGCACCCAACTCGGCCCCATTTAAGCCATATCGTTCGTAAGCCGACATGCGACCATTAACGTTAGTTAACATTACCTCATTCATTCGCCACCAGGCTGACAACATGCTCTGCCTGCCGAATACGCTAATAGGTTAGCATGCTAAGATGCAGGTAGAATGTTGTGCTTATCGCAATGCTACCTTTCTATCAAAGATGCTCAATCTAACTCAAGTAAGTGTTCATATCCATCTAACTACACTTGGTGTCCGATGATGGTGACTGCCTAAGTAAACTGGCTAACGTTACGGTTCTCTGAAGTATGACTTTGCAACGCTTGCTAACGTTAGCCAGCTACCTCAACCCATGCCTCTGCAGACAAGCCAAATACTGGCTAGCAAGATCATACACATGCTTAGAATACTATAAGCTAACGTTAGCCATTCCTTTTGAGCTAGCAGGTTGTGTGCCGAACACAGACGCCCAGTGAACACACGTGTACTATTTCTCTCTTCATTACATGCGATTCATCACAGCAACCACATATAAATGCTGACTAAGTATGAGCTAGGTCTTACTAGCTAACGGTAGCGCTCACTAAATTCCGATGCCTTGCGTTAGCTCACATTACCCTCCCGCCTTTCATTTCACCCGTGCGCTAACTAGCACTAACAAGTGTGCAGACTAGCCTACTTGAACAGCAACCAACAATGTGTCCACTTATCACATCACACTACTCTGCCTTTAAACACAGGTATCCATAATTGCGTTGTCCATTTAACTCACTGTAACGTTGATACTTACATATCTCTGTAATAAATAGATAGTCAGGTCTTTGGGATGACAAATTTCTTCGGAGATAGCAACTCGGGGATTCCGACTGAATGGACTGTGGAGGAAAAGTGGGTGGGAACTAACAGTCCCCGATACACACGATCCAATGCCACACGCTTGCTGGACGTTTCTGGAACTTGTCGAACGTCTCGAGATAATCTTGTTACAGTCTATGGTCGTGAAGGATGAAAGGGTGCCCCAAGAAGACTGTGAGGATAATGCGATTATTCGAAGGGAATGCTAAAGTGACAGAAATGTACCAGGACATTTGGTTATGTTATGTTGATTGCAATTAGGGTAAAGTGACAGACAAATAAGCTAATAAATCGCTCAGTCCTGCACATTTCTCTCCGCAAAAATAAACCACGCTCGTAAATTTCTCCATCTCCTATTCTTGCAACTCATTCTAGCCTACTCGAGTAAGGGAGTGTGTCATTTTGTGTGTGCATGCATTAGTGTGCCAGTTTGTGTGTGTGTGTTTTGGGGGAGAGAAATGAAATCATCCTAGCCAACTTAAAACGCAGCCTGGCTATCACCAGATTAGGCCCAGTCTTTTAAGATTGGACATCAGTCTGGGGAGTCTGCTCTGTATTTTCTACTACAGGGGCATTATCAGCAAGCATAGTTCAAATTACATTATACGCAACTGAATAGTCCTCCAACCAATCAGACCAACGACCTGGGTGCGCCAGGTGGATAAGCCAGTTTGTGATTGGTCCCGCAGATTTGTAATGACAGTACGATAGAGACATTTGGAGGTTTCCAGCCTAAGCTCCTGGGCTAAATCAAATTGAGGAGAAAATGTATTTGATACCATGCTAAAGTTGCCTAAAAAGAGGAATATAAAATCATCATTTGACAATTAATCTTAATGTCTTAATTTTAAAAAAAAAGTAAAAATAAGGGTGCTTTCACACCAACATCGTTTGGTGCGCACCAAACGGTCCATTCGTACCAAAACCTCTTAGTTTGGTTCGTTTTCGTTGGTGTGAAAGCATTAATCGCACTCGGGTGCGCACCAAAACAAGCGGACCGAGACCTCCAAAAAGAGGAGGTCTCGGTCCGCTTGACTCCGCACCAAAAGTAGACCTCTGGTGCGGTCCCTCTGGTGAGAACGCGAACTGGGGTCCAAACCATAGACTGTAGGTCAAAATAGTGAGTCAAAATTGGCGCCGATTTCTACCGGAAGATAAACATTGAGAAAAAAATCATTGAGACTAATTTTGGTTCGTTTTCTGGTGTGAAAGCAGACCTCACTGGAGTCTATATGCTACATAATAACAATTTCACTGCCCGAAGCGGACCAAATAATCGAATTAGTGGTGTGAAAGCGCCCTAAAACCGCTAAGTACAACAATTTTCTTTGTGATTGAATAATGTATTGTAAATAAATAAATGTTCTTCCTAAATGCTAGGGGGAAGGAAGTATTTGACCCCCAATGTAACCATATGGGAATTTAACCCATAGGGTTAACATAGGGGCAGGCAGATTTTTATTTTTAAAGGCCAGCTATTTCATGGACCCAGGATATTATGCATCCTGATAAAGTTCCCTAGGCCGTTGGAATTAAAATAGCCCCACATCATCACATACCCTTCACCATAGCTAGAGATTGGCATGGTGCTTATTCCAGTAGGCCTATTAGCCTGTTTGATTTGCATTGAGCTCAATGAGCATCAAACAGGCTAATAGGCCTACTTGCCCCTATGTTAACCCTATGTGTTAAATTCCCATAGGGTTACATTGGGGGTCAAATACTTCCTTCCCCCCACCCTTGGGGATCAATACAGTATCTATCTATACCGTTAAGAAAGTCTGGCTGCTGCATGCAACGTGCATGCAATCATGGAGCGGGGGCAGACGTGACGCTACTGTGTTGGGAGATGGAAGGACAGAGCTTGCAGCAACTCTGCCATGTGTTGCACCAACATTTATGAGTTCCTGTGCAAGTTCTAAGAAGCCGTCTCCTTGAACAAAATAAAATGGCAGTAGCCTAGATTGTTGCTGGGCTATACGTCTTCGTGAATAGCTAACAACTCATTGCAATAGTGAAGCGTAGTGTAGCGGTTATTGAAATATCATGCTCTGTGGATGATTCTGACCTTTTTTATTGCAAGAACAGTAAGTTTTCCCATTTATATCATGTTTCTATTGTGGAAAATATCGTTTCACTAGGTTTTTACGTGGGTTAGGTAGGCCACAGCACAAAATTGTGCCCTTAACGATCGTCCGTCTCCATAGGATAAAATGGGAAAACTCGACCACCGGCACTGAGCTCAATGAGCTGCTCTCTCGGAGTGCTTTACTAGTTTTTTTTATATTTATGTTTTGGTTGAATTTAATTCTTGAAAAATAAATATCTTTATAGTGCAGTCCGTAAATCGTAAACAGCACAACTTTAATTGACCTTTCGCTAAGTCCCACCCATCGAACGTGGAGGAGCCAATGGTAGTGTAGTAGCTCCGCACATGATGATAAAGTTCGACAATTTCTGTAATTTTCAGCCGTAAATTGTTGGATTTTTGAGGGTCTCTGAGGGGGGTCCCTGAACTCCATAACAAAAAAGCTGGAGGGTTTTAATTATATGGCTGTTCATAGTTGAGCCCCATCTCCCGACCTCTGTCTGGTATTGCCTGGTTTTCTCGTGCAATGACTCTTAAAGTTATCTCATCAGAAATCAGGAAGGGTGCATCCCTCAATGACAATGTGGTGTTGGAGGTCCTTCTCACACAAAAAAATAATAAGAGAATGTGACATGAATTTTAAATTGCCCTGAGTACATCCAGAATTTTCAGGTTGAACCGTTCTGTACTCATATGTACAGTGAGACAGGGATTGGGGTTTTGGTTGGTCATCTGAGGAGGAACACACCAGTAAACCTCTACTTAGATGCAACTGGAAGTGTGGTGTCGAAAATACCAGAGCAAAAGAAGAGAGTGCCGTATCATGCTCTGGTTTTGGCTGGAGGGGGGCGCAGCACGCCACCATTACCAGTTGCGGAGATGTTGTCGAATGACCACACCGTTCCATCCATCTCAAATGCGCTTTCTCCACACAGTGTCCACTTTCACAGTACATACAGTCAGGCATGTGGAGACAGAATACAGGCCCTAATTTAAGCAGTTATTCTTTCTTTAAACAAAGAAAAGTTACCTATTACCTCAGCCGGTGTTTTGCAATTTGCAGGGGCAAACAGAAGTGGAAGAATTTCAGAAAATCTACAGTCGTCCATCTCTGTTCTGCCCATGTGTTGAAAGCTGTGGGCCAAGTCATTGGCAGACACGTGACTAGTATTCGTGTTCGCCAGGCTGCAAAACAGCCAGTCACTGATGGCAGAAGGAATCAAGATTTTTCAGTGTTTGCATCGTCTTGCTTGCCAAGACCAACATTACAGTTGTCCAAGACTGCGTTCAAGTATGAACCCAGAGTGAAGATAGATAACGCTCACATCAATCCTGAGACCTGGAGAAATCCAAAACGGTTGTGGGCAGATCTCCCTTTTGCTGCCTTCCGCCGAGTGAGGAGGATGCTGTAGCCATTACTACAGAGGAGTCACTGGAGGACAATATCACTGCCCTAAGATCATCAAAGCACTGATGGACAGCTACATGGCCATATTTCCTATGTGGAGTGGGATAATGTTAGGGGACTTGAAAAGACATGCAGCTGACATCAGCAAAAGGAAGGAAGAGGGTGAATTCAAGGACGAAAGGAAAACCATATAAACAAACTGTCACGTGGAAGGATGGTTTGGAATTGTGAAGCAACACATCCTGCAGAAAAAAAGCAGATGAGACCTGCAACCTTCATCACACCATGTACTCATCTCTGCATGGAAGATGGAGCACACAATACAGCATGAATTGCCAGATCGCCTCATCACAAAGTCTCTGAGATCTCAGACATGGAGTTTTCAGAGGAGACATGGGCCAAGAAACACAAGATGCTCAAGTAAGGTCTTAGAACTCCCTTCCAGCCCTGACAGAACACATAAGTCATCCTTCAACTTTTCTTAGTCAGTGGTGGTAATAGTTAAAAGCCTGTCTTCATTTCACTTCATATCTTCACAGGATAATTCTGTGGACACAAGGAGAGAGGTCGCTATTCGTTGCATCATCGTGTGTCTGAGAGAAAAGGAGGAAGACCTCTTCAAAGAGTACAAGGTATGTAAAATTGACACTAATATTTAAAAACACTGCACTTTTTTACTCTGAAATGATTACTTAAAACGTGTACATTGCTTCTGATCTACTTAGATTGGTGAGGATATTACCAATGAACTGATGAAGATAGCCATAGCGAGAGGTGCCACTCCATCTAATCCAACAACTGCTAAGATCGTGATTGAGGGAAATGAAGTCCTTGAGGGCCTAGATGTAGCCAGGGCCTATGCCTTACTGATGGGGTTGATCTACACACTTAATCTCAGCTATCCAAAGTTGTTGAAGCACACTTTTGAATTATTTCAGAAGGTATTCCTCGAGCTGGATGGGCTGAAAGCTAGCCCAAGGGTAATGTAAAAAAATAAACTGCTGTACTAAAGATGTGAAGGATTAAGCTAGAATCAAGTCATTGAGTTACTCAAAGTGTAACACTGGTATGACACGTTTTGTTGCTCATACAGAAGTCACTCTTCACATGCAATTTAATGTTTAAGTCCAATTCTTATTTGTATTAAGTCATTGAGTTCCTCAGAAAATGTAACACTGGTGAGTTTTGTTGCTCTTAAGTCACTCTTGACATGCAATTTAATGTTTCAGTCTAATTCTGATTTGTATTACTATTATTTTTTTGAGAAAGGCAAGAAGGTGCTGTTATTTTACTATAAAGAGCAATGCTGTGCAAAAGTTATGTTTTTTTCTTCTTAGTACTGACTAAGACTGTTCTTGCCAAAGATGTTTTGGCACTTTATTGATAATTAATATTGAAATTGACAACTGACTATTTTACTATAAAGAGCAATGTTGTGAAAAAGTTACATATGTTTTTGCTTCTTAGTACTGACTAAGACTGTTTTTGCCATATTTTGGCACTGTCTTGATAATATTGTAAAATGGCCTGTGTTGTTTTCTATAAAGAGCAGTGTTATGCATTGTTGCTGCTTGGATCATTTGGCACTGTTTTGAAAATAAACAATTGTATTAGAAAAATGTAATTGCAGTGTTTTTATTCAGACAGAAGTTAAGTTACAGAACATGAGAGAATTACACTGGCTCAACTTCAAAAAATTAAGGTAACAATTTGCGTAGAAAGTATTTTTTTTGAGTAAATATTGTGAAACTTTTCTAGTTAAAAGAACTCAATTAGTTTAGTACCATTAACCTAATTTGAGTTGTCCTCTAAAAGCTAAATTAAGTTGAACCAACTTAATTATATTAATTTGATCACAATATAATTCAGTTGCTTGTGCTAAAAAAATGTAGTTGGTCTAACCTGATAAGTCTCACAACGTTTACTCAAAAACGGCTTGAGTTGAAATTACTTAAAAAGACAGACGCAAATTGTTACCTTAATGTTTTTAAGTTGAGCCTGTATATATGTTTTTAGAGTGTGTCATTAAAGTCCTCATCCTTTAGTAAAGCATTGCTTATCTTCGAATAACCACGTAGTGAAGAGGTTTTCTGTCGGTCACCTAGTTTAAGGAATATATGTTTGTGGTCAGACAGAGGTGCAAATGAGTGAGAAACATCTAGAATTAAATTAAGAGCATCATTCGAAACTAAAAACAAATCAATCCTAGATTTAAGAGTTACATTTTTGTTAGACCAAGTAAAGTCAATTAAATCAACGAAAGATCAGAGCATAAAGACAAAATTAAGTTACCTCTGCTTACTCTTGGGGGAAATCTATCTATGCTAGCATCAACACATTCATTAAAGTCTCCACCCAAAATAATATAAGAATGAATATACTTATCAGACAGAGATCTTACTTTGTCTGATATTTCAGCAAACAAGGCTTTGTTACAGACATGCGAGTTGTGACCGTAGATATTACATAAAATAAAAGTAAAATCCTCTTGCTTTATGACCAATATTAGTCATCTTCCTTCAGAGGATTTTGATACCTCCAGTACCTCCCCTTTAAATCTGTGTAAAAAAATAGCTACCCCTGCTGAGTTACTACTGCCATGACTGTAATACACAGTATTTCCCCACTGAGCTTTCCAAAACCTAGTGTCTGCTTCAATTGAATGTGTCTCTTGAAAAAATCTGCTTCAGATTTTCAGAAAAGGCTTTTCTCTTTACAATATCTCTTATACCCCTTACATTGAACGGAGGACAAAGACAAAGACAAAGACAGACAAAGACTTCAGAACACTTACCATAAAGACAAAGTTAACACTTAACCTGAACTTGGAAACTCGCCTAAAGGAGAGGTGAGTAACAACTGCAATGCACTATAGCACTTTAAGTAGGCTACGTTCACTGCTCAGTTCTTAACAGAAAAGTTTAGGTTAAATCCCAGTATAGCCTATTATGTACCAGGAACATCCCTTTCATATCGGTCACGAGACGCTGCGTCGAAGACACTATGGGAATGAGTCCTTTAGGACGACTTACTGAAGCTGTATAACACCAAGAGCCAATCACGTGGCTGCAGGCACGCGCATCTTAGTCCCGCCCCCGCGGCTATAATAGTGCGTTCATGCACATCGGACCTTCGGAAATTTCTGACCTCCGATAGCAGAAAAATGACATGAACGCTAGGTCGGGTTGGATTTTTTGCTCGGAGACTCGTGCGGAAGTGTTGTGCCCCGAGGTGTCCGACTTGACGTCACTATCATATTCTCCAACCACGACGGCCTCCCTTGCAACAACACAAGAGGTGAATTTCACTGTCATTACGAATAGGCAAGGTAATTTGTCACTAAATTAACAACACAGACAGAAACACTCGCCCAAGACAATTTCCGTCTGGCTCAACCATACTAAGCAGTTGTAATAACGTATTTATGTGTTTCCTGTATTTATTTTCCGAACTGATCTCATGAACACAATTTTTTCGGAGGTCGGGAATTTTTAAAGGCAGGTCCTCCGAGGTTCCGAGCTGCATGAACGCAGTATAAGTACCAGCGACGTGCCTGCTTACTTCCTCTAGATTCCTTCAGCGCGACTGATACACTCAGTGTATGCTGATAGCTGTGTTTTTTCTGGTTTGTATACTAGGCTAATCTACTCTCACTCACTGCCTGAACGGTCCACCGCTCATAAGAAAGCCCGGACGGTAGCGAGTAAACTTTTTCCAACGTTTTTGGATATTTTTTGGATTGTCTTCATGACGGTGTTACGGTCAGGTTAGGGTAAGACACATGCTGATTGAAGGCTGCTCGAGCACCAGCTGATTGCTGGGTGGGGCAGGCGCGGAGTTTCAAAAATTGATTACAGGTGGACACCTGAGAGAAGCGGGAAGACGCCAGAGCATCGCAACTGAGAGAGACGCCGTTTCGACCTGAACCGACATTCGCCCTTTTGGGGTTTCGTTATTATTTCTATGTGCAACGTTGAGTCTGGCACCGGACAGTCTTTTAAGAAAACTGAACTAAACAACAATCAACCGAACAACAGAGAGAGCTGGCCGCTCTCGGAGGAAGAGCAAGACCTGTGCTGGCCCGGTTTGCACGCTCGCCTTCGGAGCTGGTAAGGTTGTCTCTTGTGGCCTTCAATAGTTACATACACCATCACCCACACTATTGACATAGTCTCACGTCCACGTTAACACAGACACGCAGGGTAAGTTACACTGAAGGTTGGCTAGCTATTAGAATCCCCCTAGACTTACGAGCATATTTTGTAATGATTCAGATAGGCTGGCTTTTCGTATGCGGTTGTGTTTGGCATTCGCGTATGTGTGTTGTGGGTCTCTAGTTAATTCAACCCTCGGTTGTAACAGGCGGCGAAGAAGTAAAAGATGCTGACCACGCCGGGAAGAACATGCCAGTGTGGCACCGCCATTTCCCCCCCGGACACCCACAACTCGTGCGTGGGCTGTTTGGGCTTTGTCCACGCGGTGATGGCACTCTCGTCGCAGGCGAACTGCCCGCACTGCGATGTCCTGTCTGGAAAGACTCTTCGGGACCGAAGAGCTCTGTTCCCTTCAGAGGAGGAGACGACGTCGGACCCGGGCTGCGATAACGCCCCCCCCCCTCGAGGGCGACGGACGCTGACCCTCCCGAGATCATCAAGCCCCCCGTAGCCTTCCTCGACGGAGGTGAATTGCCCGACGAAGATTTGGATGGGGTGTTCGTGTTTGAGCACGACGAGCCGTTATCGCCCTTTCACTCCGAAGAGGAGTCAGAGGGGGAGACGAGCGAGATAATTCCACACAGTCAGCCTTCTGCGTCACCAGAGCAGACCACGAGGCCGAATCCGAAGGCGGAATTCTATGGTGTCCTTAAGCGGGCGGCCTCCTTTTTGGACTTGGCTTGGCCGGAGTCAGCCCCACCAGCTCCATCTCGGATAGATGACTGTTTTCTGGAGAAGAAGCAAGCCGAGGCGGAAGCCAAAGCTCCTTTTTTTCCCTGAGGTACACCAGGAACTGAGACGCTCATGGAAGGCGCCATACACCGCTCACTATACACCAACGTTGACGGCTTCGTCGACCTTGGTTACGTAGCCATGCCGCCTCTGGAAGACTCTATGGCTTCCCATCTGTGCCCCTCCGCGGCGCCTCGCTGGAAGTCAAAACCCCTCCTGCCATCGAAGCCCTGCAGAGCTACTTCCGTATGTCACGGCGGGTCAGGCGGGTGTGGCTCTCAACACGATGCAAGCCTACCAGGCTGAGATGTTGAAGCGGCTAGCGGGGGGTGAGATAGAGGAGAAGGACGACATGTTGGAGGAGCTATGCCGAGTAACCGACTTCGCCCTCCGTGCAACGAAGGCTGCAGCCCAAGCCACGGGGAGGACCATGTCGAACCTGGTGGTCCTCGAGCGCCACTTATGGCTGAATCTCACACAGATCCACAACCGAGACAAGTCCTTCCTACTAAACGTCCCACTGTCGCCAGGCGGTCTCTTCGGCGAGGCGATTTCCGTGCTGACAGAGAAGTTTGAAGCGACCCAGAAGCAGTCTGCGGCGTACCAGCACGTGCTTCCTCGTCGTCAGCATTCCACTGTCCGCCAGCACGCAGAGCAGCAGGGAGCGATACAGAGACGTTCTCACTCGGCCACCTCACGGAGCCCCACGGCTGCGAGCACCAGCTTCAGCTGGGCAACGGCCCGGACCCTCTCCCCACGTTTTCCACCCGCCAAGGCTGACAACAGGCAGAGGATGGGCGAGACGTGAATTCAGACCGGACACGCAGGGACCACGCCAGGGACGCCCCCAGCAGCGTTTTCAGCGTTCCTGACGCGGTGACCGTCGTCAAGAGAAGGGGGCCTCAGCCCGTGCTGCCATCTTCCCTCTGTGCAAAGAAGCCACAGGGAATGACCGAACATGCTCCCACTCATCCTCCAATGCCGTCTTCCCTCTGTGCAGAAAAGTCACGGGGACTGACCGATCATGCCCACTGTCGACCTGCAATGCCGTCTTCCCTCTGTGCAGTAAAGCCACGGGGAATGACCAAACAAGCCCACTGTCTTCATCCATGCAGTCATGAGTACCCCGTTGCCTTGCCGAGCTGGGCACAGCACGGTCCTCAGTCACAAGCACAACAGTTCCACAAACATCACGTTTGCCATGCACAATCACTCCCTACCATGGTACAAAGTGTAGAGTTGCCACAAAAAAACAATGCACAGGTCAAAGTCTCCCCTGTAAACGTTACACGGGTCCCCTTTTCAGAAACACATAACAGTCCACCGTATCATTCACAAAACTGCTCAACATATTTGGAACAACTTACATTGAGCCATTTCTTTCCCAAGGCCTGCAGATCTGGACAATATTGGACTTGGACTTGGCCAGGTATCTAAAAATCCAGTGTTCAATAGAGATCGCTAAGACATGTGACCAACTTCATCGCCTGATGCCAGCCCATGTAAACTAGTGTTCTGGGTCTATGATCTGGCATGATAATAATGAAAACTAAGTGTGAAAAACAGAACATAATCTTGCGCTTCCTTACTGTTGCTATCCATGCCATTCCTCGCCTTTTTGTCACCTCTGAAACATGGCGTGTACTATTATTTTTCCACGCTGGAAAACGATAAAAGATAGGCTCCGCAGTACCAAAGAGCTGCTGCGCCGCTGCTCAGCAGCCGCCTTGCCCCGCCTTGCTCCCGCGATAAGTTGAGGCCATGTGATACCGACTGCCGTGTCGAAAACACACCGATCTAGACCATCGTGGACAGATTTTTAACCACGTGCATCTTGTGCTGCGCAGTTCTTGTGCTGCGCAGCCATCATGAACTCGCCTATAGGCGCAATGACACGCCCACTCCGGTTCACAGGAAAAAACAAGTATTTTTTGGTTTGACTTCCGAACCAAGGTGCCACCTTCCGAACCGGCTTTTGTTTGGTGGAAACGCGACGAACGGTACAAATGCTGGTTCGCGAACGGGAACGGAGCCGGTTCTCTATCGGTTGAAAAGGGCTATTAAAGGTACCCTCTCGATGGATACTTTCTGCTTGGCGATGGTGGATATCCATGTTTGGAGACTCCAATCTGCCTAATCATGCCAATCAAGGAGAGTCGAGAGAGCTTTTGGTGTAATGAAGAGTGAAGACCCGATGGAGGTCTACTCTTTTCAAGGCCTCGCATTGTGTGCAATCCTCCACAATAGGCGTTTTTCCACCAAAAACGAACCTGGTGTTGAACTGGTGCCATTCAGAATTCTTTGAACCGTGGTGCTATCTAGTGAACCAGCCCGCATTTACACCAGTTCTGAACCGAACCAAGGATGCGTCATCAACAATGGGTGGTGCATGCAAAAGCGAAAGTTAATGAGATGCATAAACGGGAGAATGATATGACCAGTTGTCCCATAAAAAGGACAGAAACTAGCTATTTAAAATGCTAGTCAACGTCAGCAGTGCCATGCTAGTTGAATCGTTTTGTTTACTCATAGCAACAGTTGATATGGACGGAAAACTCATGCTTTTAGCCTTCTCCCCTCTGAATTGCGCAATGACTTGCCCACTCCGGTTCGCAGGAAAAAACAAGTATTTTTTGGTTCGACTTCCGAACCAAGGTGCCATGTTCGGAACCAGATTTTGTTTGGTGGAAACACGACAAACGGTTCAAATGTTGGTTTGCGAACGGGAATGGAGCCGGTTCTCTGTCAGTGGAAAAGGGCCTATTGTGGGCATAGACAACGGGGATGTCCTTGAACCTGACGATGATGTGGCACCGGTGTCAGTCATCTTGACCCGAAAAAATGGCCGCTGGCTGAGTTTGAAAAGCATCATGGGATACTCCCTTGGCCGCAAGTCTAGTCCAAAGCTGACTTGCTGCCGAGGGACATTTTTAGGGGTGGATACATACTTTCCCATTCTCCTTAAAGTATTGGGACACCCTACTCCCTGTGGGAACGCGCAAAATCTAGGCAAAGGGCTCAAATCTAGGGCTAGGGTCTGAAATGGGACGGGCCCTAAGACTTTGAAGGTTATTGACACTGAAAACAATGTAATATTAATATTAGTGTGTAGTCCTCTATCAAGTACATATTTTAAACCCATTAGTAAGTCTTGACATAAAGTTATTATTTCTGTGGTGTCATCTCTTGGAGGCTCTTGGCAGGAAAGAGAGGACAGGATTGCCCTCTCTTGATCAAGCTTTGCGGCCATTTTTTCCTGGAAAAAAAACCCAATATATATATATATATATCAAAACAGACAAAATATGTACTAATATTTTATGTGTAAAGATTTCAAACAAAACCCCACCTTTTTTGTGATAATGGTCAGGCCATATCCTTCTGGGATGACCCAGAGCCTTTTCGGCACACGGTGCCTTTTCGAAAATGTCTTCGTCATCCTGTTCATAGTGCCGCGAGGCCATAACCTTTTCCAGTGTTGCTCTATCTGCTGTTAGCAGAACGGTTATGTTAGCTAACAAAGCTATCTTGGTTTACGTAAGCCAAAGTTAACTACACCTGCATAATGTCAATCTCATAAATCATGATTTTTAATATACTGTAATGCTTTCAGTTTATCTGAGGTTTAATTAATAATGGAAAATCTCTTACCTGCTAGTTTTTGCACCATTGCCATGAATATAGTTTCCCTTGACCCCATTCAATGGCAAATTCTTCTTCCGATGAAATCAGGCCGTCCAGAAAGGCATCGGAAATTTTGTATGGTTCTAACTGGTGCGACACTTTATTTGCCCTCATCATCCCCCCCAGCCCAGTTAAAGGGGACATATCATACCTCTTTTTAAACGAGGTTAGAATTGGTCTCTCCCAAATTGAGCCGTTTCTGGGCTGGCCACGCCTCCGGCTGCATGTATTGATTACGCTGCTCGTTTCACAGGTGAAAATGACTAAAACAGAGCTGGCATCAAAGATCCTTAAGGCGTAGCAAGATACGTCGTCGTAGTTGGTTACATGCTGCCACTCAGACATGCCACCACTACGACATGCTTCCATTTAGACATGCCTCTATTTCGACATGCTGCTATTTAGACATGCTGCCAATCCGACACATTTTAGTACCCCCATTCCGACAATTTACAAATCCTATTTTTTTCCAAGACAATTTAACGGACCCTATGAGCCCGACGGACGCAAAGTGCGTCAAAAAACACACCCATTTTTCTCTGTAGGCTACATTGCTCCGCGATTATTAGTCATAGCGAGATGAGACCTATATTGGATGAAAGAGCAGAACCGGGGCTTTAACGAGACTAGACAGTGTCTGTACGATCAAGTATGAAAATAAAATAAAATCATGAATTTAAATCAAAGTATAGGCCTATCATATTTACAGTCTATATTGCTCCACGCAGCCACTGCTCTCGCTTGGATTACTCCGGGACCAGGCATCGCAGGCAACAGACACGCATATCAAATGAAAGAGGAGAAACAGAGCTTTCCATTGATACCAAACACATCGATCCTTTTGTGTTATAAAAACAGACGAAGTGACAAACAAATAAGAATGTCATATAGCTTCGGCTACCGCTACTTTCGTTTGATTTAGGCTACTCGTGAAACCATGGTAAAAAATATATGGCTTGCATGTCAGATAAAAGAGGAGAGCTAGAGCTATCCACAGATGCCAAATACAACCTTCTAGGTCATAAAACAGACGAAGTGACAGGAAAATAATAACTGTAACATTAATAGCCTATTAATTACCTCATGTCGGAATGGCACGTTGTTTGAAAAAAAAAGTTAAATACCGCCACTGCGACCATGAAAAAAAAATATGTCGGAGTGGTGGGACTTTTTCCCATAAGGAGACATGCCTCCACTACGACAATTGGACGTCAATGTCGGAGTGCTGGTATGTCGGAATGAACGGCGGATACGGTCGTAGTTCATGTCTATGGGCGCAAAACGGGGATCACTTCCTCTGCATAAAGAGGCGCGTCATTGCGTGTCAGACGTATTCATGGGTTTCATCAGGTCCCTTTCCACAGGTGTACAAAATCAAGCACTCGATTATCAATGCTTGATGATGTTCCAAAATAATCTTGTTGCTCTTTCAAGCCCTCTACATTTATTAGTTCTAATATGGAAGTAACACACACAAAGCATACATTTCAAGGAATTGAATAAAAACATCAATGGAATAATGGAAATATGTCGCTGCTCTCATTAAGTTACCCCAGCGCCATCTGATCGTCGTTAGCACAAATCAGGATTTGGTTCAGCAGGCTGGCTAATGTGTTGTCAAGGTAGAGCGTACGTAGCAACCGGCCAATAAGCAGAATAAACAAGAGGGGCACACCTGATATAAAGTCGATTTTCTCCAGACGGGAATGCTCAAAAATGCTAAAAAGGTACATGAAGTGGTTAGAATGGGTTGAGGGTCATGAAACCGTGCCCAAAATTCACACTCCTAACTCTGGAGAATGGAGATTTTAGCATATAGTTGAAATTCTGATCTATGTCCATAGACTTCAATGGAACAGTTGCTGCCTCTGCTCTGCATAAAGGGGGATTTTGACCCCCCCTCTTGCGATTCGGGTTCCAGGAAGGGGCTTCTCATGAAGTATCTTGCTCCGCCCTTAATTATCTTTGCTGGCATCCAACCACATATGTTAGACCCTGGTGCTAGGGGTTGGTCTATGCAAATTCCCTTAGTATGACATCAGAATAAGGGAGCCATCCAAATGGCTCACAGCAGCATACTTTCTTGACACCAAAGTCAGAGCCCCTTTAGGGAGAGCCGGTCCACTTCCTATTAACTCCATTGTACCGGATTGTTCCTGCAATCTGTTGAAATTCCGCTAGGGGCGTTGCCGAGCAAGTGATAAATGAATTGTGGTCTATGGGGCTAAGCGGCTAGAACTCGTTTTTTTCACAGTTGACAACTTCATTTCTTAATGTACATTGTCGTAGTAGCTACCTGAGTATAGGTTTTCCACTGGAAATGAAATAAAAAGTCACTCATGTCCTTTCTGCTTTTCATAGGATGGGCCGTTTTCCCTGTAACATGCTAGCATTTAGCTCATGGATGCTCGCGACAATCGCGACCGATTACGACCGTCGTGAAGCTGAACCTTCTTTTAGGTCTATGGCCGTAAAGTGGTTCGCTTGTGTCACGTGACATGAAAACTTTGAAAGGGTTTTTAGGAATAACAACACATATTGAAAATTGTATTGGTCAGCTGATTGTCAAGTCAAGTTATCCTGCATCGCATGCATTAATGCAATTTCAGGAGAAAAAATTATATAACGACAAATGTGGTACTGGGGGGTTCAGCTCCATTGCTACCCATTCATTCATCACTTGCTCGCGATCGCCCTCTAGTTGCAGTACCATGCGGAAGTATTTCGCTAGTGGTCCTTCTCCCCTTATTAGACATTCTCTGCCAAAGTCTTTCTACTGATCTACAGAAAACGGATGGATGGGGTTTTTTTGCGCTTGGAGTGTTTATAAGAACAGTAGAGGCCTAAATATGAACACAAAGGCCCGCAAAAAGTGAGTTTTGCATGATATGTCCCCTTTAACAAGCGCATACATAGTCTGTGTCGTCTCTTTGAAAAATAGTCTGTCGCCCATACTGTAGACCCTTTCACCTGACATTTTCTTTCATGAGCGGGATCTCTTGTTAGACATTCTCTGACAGGATGCTTTCATTGAAAAGCACAGGCATGTGTCACTCATCCTCGCAGGCACGCAGTAATGGCGATATTCAAGGTGGCAGCGCCCATAAAGTTCGCGCTGGATTAGTGTATACGCTCGTGCATGAGCTGAGAGTGGAACAGCCACCAATCAGCAATCGGCACCGGACATGATGTATTTCTGGAAAATGGCGACGAGGAAGTGCCTTGCTAATCGGAAGCTAATCATGCAAATCCTGACCCCCTGGTTCTAGAGGCCACTAAAACTTTTCATTTTTGTGTCAAAAATTGTAATTGATTGGTTGCAATGGGGGTGTGAAGAGTATTTCAAGCAATATTTTAAAGAATGCTCCAGAGAGCATGCTCCAAACATCTCCTACCCCACCTTTAAAGAGACCCTATGCAACTCTTTCATAGTCATAAAATCGCTTAGAAATCGTTGTTTTGCTTGACTGACCAGTTTTATCGAAAACAGTCACATTTCCTCCCGCCCCTAGTGTCCCTCTCCGCTATTACAACCTTGCAACTTTCTGATAAACGATCGTTTGCTGTTTACATCTGGAAGTCAGAGATGCGAAAGGAACAAGAAGAACCACGCTTGCAATTTATATATTTATATATAGCCTACATATGTATAAATATACACGCTAAAGCTGTCGGGGAAGCTCTGCAGAGAAATATGCAAGCATAAAACGGGCAAAAACGAAAAACCAGATGATGAAATCGCCAATCCTGCATTATTCCTCTTTAAGGGTCTCAATTCTACAAACAACTAAAAAGGGACGTTTCAGACCATCTCCAGTTTAGAAATACACTTAGTTAAGAACACCATCCTCTTTCCTATAAAATATTTGTTGACTATAGTTCAGCCTTCAATACAATTCTTCCCTCCACCCTCATCTCGAAGCTCAGGAGCCTGGGGCTGAATGACGCCCTCTGCACATGGATCCTGAACTTCCTGACAGAGAGACCCCAGGTGGTGAAAGCGGGCAGGCACACCTCAACCTCCCTCACCCTCAGCACAGGGGCCCCCCAGGGCTGTGTTCTGTCCCCCCTGCTGTACTCCCTGTATACGCACGACTGTACAGCCACCACAGACTCAAATACCATCATTAAGTTTGCTGACGACACCGTAGTGGTAGGCCTAATCCACAACAACGATGAGGCGGCCTACCTGGAGGAAGTGAGGTGCCTGACCCAGTGGTGTCAGAGAAACAATCTCCATCTCAACGTCACCAAAACTAAAGAGATGCTGGTGGACTTTGGGAGGAAGCAGGTGCGGGACTACACACCCTTATCCATCAATGGGACCCCTGTGGAGAGGGTGGACACATTCAAGTACCTCGGTGTCCAGATCACTGAGGATCTGACATGGTCTACCCACCTGGACACTGTGGTAAAGAAAGCTGGGCAGAGACTGTACCATCTAAGGAGGCTGAAGAAATTCAGAGCATCCAAAACAGTCCTGCAGAGCTTCTACTCCAGCACCATAGAGAGCATCCTGACTGGGTGCATCACCGCTTGGTATGGTAACACCACCATCCAAGACCAAAAGGCCCTGCAGAGAGTGGTGCGTTCAGCTGAACGCACCATAGGGGGGCAACTCCCTAACCTAAAGGACATCTATACCAAGCGGTGCAAGGACAAGACCACCAAGATACTCAGAGACCCCAGCCACCCAGACTATGGTCTGTTCTCTCTGCTTCCCTCAGGAAGACGATACTGCACACTGGCGGCAAGGACTGAGAGACTCAGGAAGAGTTTCTTCCCCCAAGCCGTCCGGCACTTAAATGGAACTGACTGCACATAGCACTTTCTACTCTACCTGCAATAGCCCCCCCCCCCCCCCCCCCCCCCCCCCCCGACATCTTGAATGTACTGTCTCTGTTCTATGTTAGTTTGTATGCCTCTTTTTACCTAGCATGGAGCCGACTGTAACATTTCACTGCATTTTATGTATGTGACAAATAAAATCTGAATCTGAATCTGAACCCTTTAAACTAATATGGCTAATTATTTAATCTTCTGTCTGCTCCTTAGAAAATTCTATTAAAGATGATGGCCGCATTGCTCGAGCAACTGGACTTTGCAGAAAGTTGGTGGGACATTTCTCCCATAGCTGGAAAGAGAAAATGGCACTAAAAAAGGCACAGCAGGAGCATAACCTCCCAGAACACTCACTCATCACAGAATGCCAAACAAGGTGGGGATGCAGGCAAAAAATGATTGAGAGAGTCCTTGAGCAGCACCGGGCTTTATCTGATGTCCTGTCAGAAGACAGAAAATCAAGGCATTTGGTTCCTACCTGGCAGGACTTGGATGTGCTTGAATCTGTAAACCAGGCATTACAGCCTCTGCAAGAATTTACCGATGCACTATCAGGTGAGAATTACGTAAGTGTTTCATATGTGAAACCAGTTCTTCATCTGATGAAGACATCGGTTCTTGCAGAGAAGGAAGACGACTCGGATTTAACAAAATCCATTAAGATGAACATTCTGAACTACATGAGCTGTAAATATGATGACCCTGCAACCCAAGAACTTCTGGACATGGCATGCTTCATGGATCCCAGATTCAAAGCAAGCTACATTAACAGTGAAAAGGTTGCAGACATTAAGGCCAGAGTGATGTCAGAAATGGAAGCAACAGCATGGAAGGTGATTATAATGGTCATATCCCACATATTATTGCATTACATTTAGCAAACACTTTTTGTCCAAAGTGACTTATATGTCAACTATATTACAATGGATTACATTGTACATTTGATTACATTTTCCCTGGAGCAACTTTGGGTTAAGTGGCAGTGCCTACTATACTACCACCGCCCCATATTGCATGATCTTAAATCTGCAATCTTAAACCTGGATCTTAACCATGACATAAGACCAATATGTAGTGAGGAAAATGTTTCACTTTTGTATTCTTTTCTCTGCTGTAGGAGAGATGTCCTACTGACAGCGGGGCCCAGAGTGTGGATCCACCTAGCACCACTTTAAAGAAAGCAAGAAAATCATTGGGCAGTTTCTTCAAGACGGCCCCAATCCCTGTTTCACCTTCTGTGGTATTGGAACGAGCTGTAGAAGCTGAGCTTAACAGCTAGCTGTCACCTATCATAGACAGTGAGGCAGACCCTCTGGCCTGGTGGAGACTCCACGGGGTTCACTTCCCACAGCTAAGTAAACTAGCCAGGAAGTATCTCTGTATACCTGCAAGTAGTTCACCTTCAGAGAGACTTTTTAGCACATCAGGGAATGTTGTGACATGCCAACGCACATGCTTAAAACCCAGCAAAGTAAACATGCTTGTTTTCTTAGCCAAAAACTTGCCATAATAAAGCATCCTCACACATGTGCACGTGCACACACACACACACACGTGCATGCACACAGGCACACACACACACACAGGCACACACACACACACGCACACACACACAGGCACACACACACACACACACACACACACACACACACACACACACACACACGCACACTTACTTTAACATTGCACTGCATTGCCTTATAATGATGGTCATCACGCAATGTTTGTTCTCGACCAGGTGTATTTTAGTTGAACTACATTGTTGCTCATTGTTCCTTGTGCTAGCCTTTTTGGCCAAGAACTCACCATAATGGTATATTATTGTTTTTATTACTGTTATTTTATGTTGTTTTTCATTTCATCATTTAAGCCATCAGCATTTTTCCCAAAAATAATGTTGGAATGCAAGTAGTTCACCTTCAAAGAGACTTTTTAGCACATCAGGGAATATTGTGACATGCCAACGCACATGCTTAAAACCCAGCAAAGTAAACATGCTTGTTTTCTTAGCCAAAATCTTGCCATAATAAAGCATCCTCACACATGTGCAAGCGCGCACACACACACACACAGGCACACACACGCACACACACACACACACACACACACACACACACACACACATGCCTTATAGTCGGCAGGCCAACACCAGGAAATGTGCTTAGAAAACACTTTTGATGGCATTTTTTGTTAAAAGTTGGCAACCATGCTAGAAGTTATTAGAGGGCTCTGAGGTTCCAGAATCCAGCGGTTGCCAAAACCATATTCATAATTTAAGGTCAAATTTGAAGGTCAAAAGGTCAAAAACAATGCATTTTATGGTTCGTCTAATTGGGGGGCTCTATTTTCATAGCATTCTTTTTAAAAAGTTGGCAACCATGCTAGAAGTTATCAGTAGGGTCTGAGGTTCCAGAATCCAGTGGTTGCCAAAGTCATATTTAGAATTTAAGGTCAAATTTCAAGGTCAAAAGCTCAAAAACAATGATAAATGTTATGGATTGTCTTTTTGGGGACCTCTTTTTTCATGGCATTCTTTTTTAAATGTTGGCAACCATGCTAGAAGTTAACAGTAGGATCTGAGGTTCCAGAATCCAGTGGTTGCCAAAATCATATTCATAATTTAAGGTCAAATTTGAAGGTCAGAACCTCAAAAACAATAAAATACATGTTATGGTTTGTCTTTTTGGGGACCTCTTTTTTCATGCCATTCTTTTTTTAAAATGTTGGCAACCATGCTAGAAGCTAACAGTAGGGTCTGAGGTTCCAGGATCCAGTGGTTGCCAAAATCATATTCATAATTTAAGGTCAAATTTGAAGGTCAAAAACAATGCATTTTATGGTTTGTCTATTTGGGGGGCTCTATTTTCATAGCATTCTTTTTAAAAAGTTGGCAACCATGCTAGAAGTTATCAGTAGGGTCTGAGGTTCCAGAATCCAGTGGTTGCCAAAGTCATATTTAGAATTTAAGGTCAAATTTCAAGGTCGAAAGCTCAAAAACAATAAAATACATGTTATGGATTGGCTTTTTGGGGAACTCTTTTTTTCATGGCATTCTCTTTTAAATGTTGGCAACCATGTTAGAAGTTAACAGTAGGGTCTGAGGTTACAGAATCCAGTAGTTGCCAAAATCATATTCATAATTTAAGGTCAAATTTGAAGGTCAGAACCTCAAAAACAATAAAATACATGTTATGGTTTGTCTTTTTGTGGACCTCTTTTTTCATGCCATTCTTTTTTTAAAATGTTGGCAACCATGCTAGAAGCTAACAGTAGGGTCTGAGGTTCCAGGATCCAGTGGTTGCCAAAAATCATATTTAGAATTTAAGGTCAAATTTGAAGGTCCAAAGCTCAAAAACAATACATTTTATGGTTAATCTTTTTGGGGGGCTCTATTTTCATAGCATTCTTTTTAAAAAGTTGGCAACCATGCTAGAACAGTGGGGTCTGAGGTTCCAGATGGTACTTGCCACAATGATAGGTAAAGAATTTAGATTTTAACACTCACATCAGAAGCGACCAGGTCGCCGGGCTCACTGAAGAAGAGTCAACATGAGTCCGCTTCAACATGAATTTGTTTTATCCACTCATGACTTTATATTGGGATGTTTGATTTAGCTTATCATAGAGCGGCTCTGGCCTGTCAGCCTGGGGTATTCGAAAATGTGTACATTCCAATTGGTTTTCGCCGAGCTACATCATAGTTCATTAGCATATTCAGACTTTTAACTTTTTCGATCTGGTCACCCAATTCGTTTCGCGTTATTATTTTGTTTCATGTGTGGCACATTGAGCCCCACTGTATGAAATGCACTATATCAATAAAACTTGCCTTGCCACCGAATTTGCTATGGCCACCCTATTTGCAGAGAAATAATGACTTTCGTCACTCTGGTTGCTTATGATGTGAACACACGGTTAGGTGATTAGCTACATAAAACAATCTTCAGTTTTGCGGATGACAAAAAATAATGACATCATTCGGAAATAAAAACCGAGAGTAGAGACTGTATTGCACACTTTCCACGTGGTATTATTCATGGTCTACAGGCAAACCATGAGGAGGCTGACACACGCATCATCCTACATATGCTGGAAGTAATTAATGCTGGGTACGAGAACATCATTGTGAAGTGCCGTGATACAGATCTCCTCCTTCTGCCTCACTTCACTAGGGACCAAGTCTGCAAGGTGTGGATGATGAGTGGGACTTCCAAGGAATATGAGTGCTACCCAGTCCACCTTATCAATGAGTGTCTACCTCAGGTAGTTGTGGATAATGTACTCGGCTTCCATGCCCTAACTGGTTGCGATACTGTCTCCTCATTTGCTGGACATGGGAAGAAGTCATGTTGGACTGTGTATTTGCAACACCCAGAATTGTTACATGGTGTTGGTTGGGATGGGCCTCAAGGTGACGTTGAGGAGTTTGGCTGCAATCTGACAAGGTAGATGTTATGGCCTGGTCAGATTACACGATATCAGCCTGATTTTGGCCATTTGTCGTGACCGACAAGTTTACAGCGTCGTATCCGATTTCAAATGATCGGGCACAACATCAAACGCGGAAGGAATCTTATAATGTGACATGCTTCACGACTTGCGATTTGTCGTTCACAACGATCTAAAACAGCCCGACCAAAAGACTGGCTTGTCAGAAATTTGACGGGAGTCGTAATAACGCGACCGATGCTTTCGGGGTATGTGGCCACTCTCCCGACCAAGACGCGGAGAGGTTTTCATGGTTCTAAAATCGTATAGTGTGACATGGTATATCGTAAACGACAATTGTGAGCGACAAAAACATTGTAGCCTATAGTCTGACCCTGCCATACATTAGTGAAATCCCTGAGGAGACAGGTGGTTGGAAGGTTGTAGACCAACACTTGGTGGTTGTGTGACTCAGGAACCTCCTGTTCCAAGTAGTTGCTTGGAGCTGATAACTTGTGGTTGTAGAACCAAGTGCCGCACACATGCCTGGAAGCATTCTTGTTATTCATTAGCAATATATTCTCTAGAGAACGTTTTGTGTTATTCATAGCATAAAGGAGTAATGGCCATATCAAGTCTATATGTCCAAATTATTTATCAATAAAAATAAATATTTATCAAAAAAATCTTTCAAACTTTTCAAAAAAGAATGCCATGAAAATAAAGCCCCAAAAAAGACGAATCATGAAATCTATTGTTTTCGACCTTTTGACCTTCAAATTTGACCTTAAATAATAAAAATGAGTTTTGCAACCACTGGATTCTGGAACCTCAGGCCCTATTAATAACTTCTAGCGTGGTTGCCAACTTTTTAAAAAGGATGTCATGAAAATAGAGCCCCCCAAAAAAGACGAACCATGAAATCTATTGTTTTTGACCTTTTGACCTTCAAATTTGACCTGAAATTATAAAAATGATGTTGGCAACCACTGGATTCTGGAACCTCAGACCCTACTAATAACTTCTAGCATGGTTGCCAACTTTTAAAAAGGATGTCATGAAAATAGAGCCCCCCAAAAGACAAACCATTAAAATCTATTGTTTCCAACTTTTTGACCTTCAAATTTGACCTTAAATTATAAATATGATTTTGGCAACCACTGGATTCTGGAACCTCAGACCCTACAAATAACTTCTAGCATGGTTGCCAACTTTTAAAAAGGATGTCATGAAAATAGAGCCCCCCAGAAGACAAACCATTAAAATCTATTGTTTCCAACTTTTTGACCTTCAAATTTGACCTTGAATTATAAATATGATTTTGGCAACCACTGGATTCTGGAACCTCAGACCCTACTGATAACTTCTAGCATGGTTGCCAACTTTTAACAAAAAATGCCATCAAAAGTTTTTTTTAGGGTCTTGGCCTGCCGACTATTAATGATGGTCATCACACAGTGTTTGTTCTCGACCAGGTGTATTTTAGTTGAACTACATTGTTGCTCATTGTTCCATCTTTTAAGCCATCAGCATTTTTCCCAATAAAAATAATGTTGGAATGGAATCAATGCATTTCTTTTTTAATAGTCTGCATCAGTCTATGCTAGCAGCAAGTAGAATGGTGAAAAACATTAAAGGGACATTCCGCCATTTTTGGAAATACGCTCATTTTCCACCTCCCCTCGAGCAAAACAATCGATATTTACCTTGTTCCCGTTCATCCAGCCATTCTGTGAGTCTGGCGATACAACTTTTAGCTTCAGCCTAGCATAGATCATTGAATCGGATTAGACCATTAGCTTCTCGCCTGCTAGCTTCATGTTTAAAAGTGACTAAGATTTCTGGTAATTTTCCCATTTAAAACGTGTCTCCTCTCAAGTTAGAAAGTGCAGTAAGACCAACTGAAAATGAAACCTGCCGTTTTTCTAGGCTGATTTGACATGGAACTACACTTTCATCTGGCGTAATAATCAAGGCAACTTGCAGACTACTGGCACTACTACTGCTTGTTGTCTATGGGGACTATTTTCAGGTGCTGCGTACGATATTACTGCGCCTATGGTACGTTTGCAAGTTGCCTTGATTATTACGCCAGATGAGAGTGTAGTTCCATGTCAAATCAGCCTAGAAAAACGCCAGGTTTCATTTTCAGTTGGTCTTATTGCACTTTCTAACTTGAGAGGAGACACATTTTAAATGGGAAAATTACCAGAAATCTTTGTCACTTTTAAACATGAAGCTAGCAGGCGAGAAGCTAATGGTCTAATCCGATTCAATGATCTATGCTAGGCTGAAGCTAAAAGTTGTATCGCCAGACTCACAGAATGGCTGGATGAACGGGAACAAGGTAAATATCGATTGTTTTGCTCGAGGGAAGGTGGAAAATGAGCGTATTTCCAAAAATGGCGGAATATCCCTTTAAATATTTAAATATCGCAAGTTATATCGTTATCGCAGTACTCAATAATGATATCGCATATCGCATGTTTTTCTAATATCGTGCAGCCTTAATGGCTATGACTATCACAGTTTTTTTTTTCAGTCGCTTTGGTGCATTTCTCAAAATTAGTGCAAACTGCACTGCTGATGACCTGCAAAACTGCGATCTTGCTCAAAATACATGTTGGTAAACTCTTACAAAGGGAATGTTATTGGATCTCCACCCTCAAAACTCTTCATCTGGGGGGTATGAATGAAGACTTGGTTTTAACATGTTTTTTAGGTTAATCAGATGCCCATGACGGGATAAAGAATTGCGTTTTACTCAGGACATTATTGCATGCCGTTGTCAATACTTTTAATATCTACTACATGTCTGTGTAATTCTTATGGCAGTATTGATATTAGGAATGTTTTTGTGATTTTTATGTGATTTGATTTAGGCCTATGTGTGCAGGCCCCTAGATCTACCTGCTACCATTGCTATTTGGGGAGAAATTACTTCAATGATGTGCACAATTCATAAGATGATATGGAGTTTGAACAAACATTTTTGATAATTACAATTCTGAGAAATGCGGCAAAGCAATTGAGATAAACTAAGGTCCAGTTCATGCATGTAACCAACAATCAACTCTGCAACACCGCCACCTACTGCCCACACTTGAAAAGGCATGCAGAGAGAGTCAATTGACCCGGAGAGTCAAGCTATATGCCCACCGCCACAGAACTTGTATCACCTTGGGATCTTCACTTTTGGGCTTGAAGCTAATATTGCAGTTATTCAGTTATGTTTTTTCCATTTAATTGAACAAGAGGACACCTCAGAGGAATTTTATCTTCATCTTTCATCTTCTTTTAAACACGCACCATGTCTACCCCTGCCTACTCCAAAGGAAATTAACTGGGGAAATGGGGAAAGTATGATGGACATATCAAAACACAGGAAACACACCTATTGTTTTCATTTGCAGTTACCAGCATATCAGCCTACCCACTGGACAGACACACACTCTGCTTTTTGTGCATGTGTACCAAAACACTACCAGTACAGCAAACTAGTGCACGCGCACGCACACACACACACACACACACACACACACACACACAATCAATACTTCCAAACAGGTTTGACTTAATAACTGGTAACTTATTTTTACTATAAGACTAGTGAACACCTTCATTCCTATAGGGATAAATTAGTGCATTCATGGGTTTCATCAGGTCCCTTTCCACAGGTGTAGCCTATAAAATCAAGCACCTAGATTATGAATGCAGACTGTATGGTGCTTGATTAATCCACTTGAAAGGGACCTGATGAAACCCATGAATAGCATGAGCAGTTTGAACATCTACAAAGGCTAAATTAAAGGTAGGGTATGGAATGAGCTTTTTTGGCCATTTTTGCAAAATCACTTGAAATCCTATTCCTAACCCACTTATAGCCACTAAGTTGGAAGCACTGAAATGGAAATTAAACACGTCAATCATCTGCGGAACGGGCAGGGCTCGAAAAACTCCAGCCAATAGAATTCCTCACCCCATACCATCATTTCACAGCTCGATCGTCAATCTAACGTCTTACTCCTCTTCCTACTCCCCCTCCCCACCGCGCGCGACCCTTTCGAAAGCTGGTGACCGCGAGTCAGTGCTGAAACGAAACCAACTGCCTGCTGCTGCACGTCCATGTTCCCCTCTTGTTGTATGTGTCACTTCATTTCTATACAAACTAACTAAGGCAGCGGATACCTACGGAAACTCAATCACCCACGCAATAAATAAGCTATGTAGCAAAAATTACATTTTACCGTGACACGAAGAGTGCTGTAAACATGAAATCGAAACTTAACAGCTTGGAGCTACGGTGGAATAGGCGAACCAACGGGCCAGCACTAAACTCGGATATTTCAGGAGATAATCGCCCTGGTAAGAACAAACCAGATTCTGTTCAAATATACACACCTATGGCTACTGAACCATATGTACTACAACCCTTTGGAGGTGAATAAAGAATGTAATTGGGGAAGTTGATGTGAGTGATTGTATGGAGACTAGAGCTCATAGTGCTGTAGACGCCAGGCTGGCATTTCATTTAGCCTGGCTCGCTCTCGCGCTGCGCATTTGAATTGTCGCTCGTGCATGGAGGGCGGGACTTGAGGTTGTATATGTTCAAACTCTGCCGTCCGTTTTGCTAATTCCGTACCCAACCTTTAATGCTGAATGATGAATGTTTGAGCAATATGCTGTCAGCATGCAGACAACATCTCTACAGGAAAGGCCTTGAATATTTCAGAAAACCAAGCCAAACTGCAATCTGCATAAAATTACCACAGGTCCACAGTAGACAAATTGGTGCTATCCTGTTAGCAGTCTAGACCTGTCACACTTGGTGCCTAATTAAAGGGCAAACATTATAAAGAAAGCAGAGTGTTGAGCAGGCAAAATATTATATTATATATATATTTTCTTGAGACAAAAACAAATGGTGATATTTCCCATGAACAATTTCACTGAGTCGAGAAAATGTGAAATAGAAACATTGTCATTAATACGTTTTATTTAAACTAATTCACAAATTCTACGCTGAAAGACAATTTCTTAGAGATACAATCAAGATATTGAGACAACCTGAACTCTTGAAAATTAATGTGTTGGAGCTATCAGGACACTTTAAAAAAAAAACACACACAAAAAACAACACATGAATAACAAAAGCAATGCATTGGAAATAACACAAGCTTGTCCCTATTTGGACACAGAGATGTGTTGTTTTCAACACAATAATTTTAAGTGTGTTCTTTCTGCAATATTTGGAGAGTATGTGCTATTTTGGAACTGTCCTCATACAGCTTATTTTGGACTAATGTTCAGAGATTCATATCCACTTTATGTTTTAAGGACATATTCTTTGGTAGGCCTATGTTTGATTATGAATAAGAATATGAAGGTAAATACTCTTTTATTCTTGCTTGCAGTTTCATATAAATGCAAGTTCAGTGATGGTATCCTTATTTCCCTACCTTCTTGATCAACAATTATATGGACTCTAAGACTTTCCAATAATAGGCCTACTAAGGCACAAAGAACTGTTCTTCTATGACTTTGCGCTCTGTGACGAATGTCTCATTACTTGCTGTATGCTGAGCTTAATATTTCTCAACACAATCTCAAGGAAATGTTCAAGGAAGTCCTCAAACTAGGCCTACTTTTTAAATTATTTTTCTTTTTTATTGTTGACAAAATTACAATTGGTTAGGCCTATAAAGAGGGGTGCATATTGCATTTTGACAAAGGCAGGACCGTATAAGAAAAAAGAGGGGGGGAAAGGTATCAAGGTCTTCCTTGAAAATGTCCTTGAGATTGTGTTGAGAAATATAAGCTCTGTATACAGCATGGTAACAGGTAAACATTGATGACAGACAGCCAGGAAGGGACATGATCAACGTGGGCTGAGCACAACGTAGAGCTCCGCCCCACATTGAGCCCGGCCCCGATCTGCACACTGCAGCCAGGCGTACTTGGAGATGGAGACTGTCGGGATGTGACCCCGGAACAGGACGCCTCCTTAGAAACAACACACCATTCAAATAAAATCCAAACGACAGAAAGCTGGACCAGGAGAGGTAAGCCATAATTAGTCTAAAGAAATTCCAGTTACAATACTTATAATGAAACCATCGTAGGTCTTGTAGTAGTTCGTTAGCTAACCTAACATTACACCGAGTATTTGCGCTCGGGCTTCGCTACCTGGATGGAACTACCCTCTCATAGGAACTTCATTCAGGCTTTGTTAGAGCTTCCCAGCTAATGCACACTTGCAGTGATTGAGAAACAAACCTACTCGATTGTCCGATACCAATACAGACCGTTAAGACGTTAGTAGACATAATATACGTGCTAATGTGAATTTGGAGTGTTGTCAGTCGCATTTCTGTGCATATAGACCCTAACGTTACCCGTATCCATGAGTTCGCTGGAATAACGTTTAAGCTGCTGGCTAGTTGTAGAAGACAGGAAGCGGCGTTTCGGCTAACTAGCCAGTTAGCTAGCTTGCTAGGTAGCAGTACAGAAACGTTTAAGTTCTGTGTAAAGTAAAACTTTCATTATTTCGACTGTTCATCAGTAACTAGGCTGTACTTCGGAGACTCTTGGGGTGTGGAGCTTATTAGGACCGTATTTTCACGTGTGATTGTTTAGTGATTGTTATAGCTATTGCTAGCTTTTTGTTTGCATACAGATGTGTGTGCAGACTATGCTCATTTTATGATTGAATGTTAGTGGATCGCATGAAAGCCTTATGTTGATTTCATACTCAGCGACTACGCGACCAGCACCATAACGTTCAAGAACATGGTTCTTAGCAAGCCAGCCTCCTGTGTAAGCTGTAGTTGTTGTCTTTCAGGGCAAGTATTGTCATATTTTGAGTGTGGTTCAGTGCGCGCAGCTGAAATTATAGAACTTCACTACTTGTTGGCACGAGCCAACGGCAATGCGTCTTGCTACACCCCATCACTTTGCACCTACTGTTGGTTTCGGACGAATTCTATTTTGGGCGCTCCACACCCATGCATTCATTGTGCCCACAAGATGCTTGATTCCTCCAATGGTCCGCTAACGAATCGCATTCAGCCGTGGATTCTGGCATGCTGCCTGTAGCAGGCACTCCAAGTGTGATGTGGGTGTCTGGGTTGGCCCGCTCCTCTCCTGGCTACTTGTGAACTTTCAAATGAACCACACGGTTTATCTCCCGCTGTCTGCACATTCCCCTGAGCCACTGCTTCATGTTGGAATAGATTAGCGTCTGACCGGCTCCATCTCCTCCACCTTCCCTTCCCATCTGTGCCATGACAGGGGGCACGTCCCACGCAATGAGAATTCCCTGTGCCCCTCCAGAATGCAAACCATGGGTTGGACCAGTTGACCTTGGCTTGATTTCATGTGTGCCTGTCTCACACATACTGTATGTTTGACACAAAATACCCCCCCATGCTCATTTGTGCAGTGCAACAAGACAATCAGTGCCTCTCCTTGTCCTGAGTTTAGACAACGCATTTACTATGTCTTGTGAGAATGTGACTGAAGGATGTTACAGTAATGCTTTGAATACCTCCTGATTTAAAACCCTTTACCATAGTGAGTAGAAAGGATATGTGTGTAGCATTGTTTAGTAGGTCTAGAGTTATGCCAGCCAGTAGTAGTCTTGTCCAACACATGTGCAGAAAAGGCTTTCAGCCCAACATACTGGTGCTACCACAAACCACAATGGGGTCCCTGTAACCTGGCCGCCGTGACGCACAGGCGGACTCATGGGTCTTGTGAGTGTGCAGTTGGGAGTTGCCTGTGAGTTCATGCCTCGCATGGCGTTAACAAGACATTGACCTACTTATCAATCATAAGTTCACGAGCCAGTTCATCGCCATTGTCCGTAGATAGGGCGGCCATTGTGTAGCAACTGTAAATGTGGAATGGTAACTGTGCTATAAAAATAAAGGGAGCTCGGCAGCATCGCACAACTGTAGCTCATCGCTGCCTGCTGGTGGACGTGTGGTCAGTTATGTCATGTGCTGTTTGCATGTACCAGTCGCAGGCCCAGCAGTAAAATAGCCTGGTGATTGTATTTGGTCATCCTTGAAGAAATCTTTTGTTTCAGAACCCCAGCAATCTTTGCATCTGCATTGGTCCAACATATCAACTTGCAGATCATGTGCCACCACCCCTTGGCCTTGGGTTCAAAGCCAGACATATTAGCCTGTGTGCACAAGCTACTGTAATGTTTCATGTCGTATTGTGTATGAGCATCTGCCAGGTGGATAATGTAATGTGATCACTGGTAGAGGGTCTTCTTCTAGTCAGTAGATTTTTCTTGGTTAGACCTAATTGCCCATTCTGAAGTGCTATAAAATACACTCTGTTACAAGTCTCCAAATAGTACACTGAAGAGAAGTAGTGCTATATAGTTCCACTCAGAAATGTTAATCTGTTGTTACCCATGCATTAGTTAGTAGTCGTGAATAATGTAAAAGTCCTGACACATATTTGTTCCAACCATTCACTAGTTAATCAGCAGATTCTAATTAGCACAACTACCAAGCCAGGTATATCACCTATGTTAAATGCACAGGTAGAACCAATACCAATACATGGCAGAACTGTTGCTTAAAGCCGGACTTTAAAGAGCTTTGCGCACCGAAGCCGACGTGAGTGTCCCGTCATTTGCCGCGCACATCAGCACTGACATTTTCAACTGGCAAACCCTGGATATAAAAAATGGATTTTAAGCAGCGGCGCTGACAAAATGGACCTGAATTGTGATTTACATGGCAGCGATGGCGCCAGTGTCCGTTGGCCTTTATACCTCTGCGATGTACCCTCAGCTGGTTGTGGCGTCTGGAGGAGAGCCCTCTTCTGACCAGCTGACCCACTTCCTATTTGGTTTGGGCCGTCAGCAACTGCAGTTCAAGCCTCCATCCATTCATCTTGGCTGGGAAGTGGGAATGGGAAGACTGAAGGTGGCTAAATGGACTCACGGATGCCATAGTAATGTTTGGAAGGAGGCTGAGCATGGTAGATCTCCAGGGATCTTGGCTATTCTCGTCCGGCTGTGCCGGCTCATTGACTCTGTGAGATGGAGATTTTCTTGACGACTCTTGAGGACATTCGAGGCATTCGCTAGCTGAGTTTAGTGGACGTCTTGTTCCCTCGCTGGGCCTGTGTGCTGAGGAAATGGTGTGATGGATTGGGTTAAGTGCGCACAGAGTGAGTTGTGTTTCTCCCAGCTGCTGCTGGAAGGCAGGGATGGTGGCCTGTGACCTCCCTGACCCCCGTCACATGCAAGGGCCTATCGCGTTTCTAGGGGTAATCTCTCGCAGCAGGCATTTGCTGCGTTCCCAAAGCCAGAGCTGGTGTAAGGGGAGCAGGCCATGTCAAAACATTCACCACAGAATCTCTCTCTCTCACACTCTCTCTCACTCTCTCTCTCTCTCTCTCTCTCTCTCTCTCTCTCTCTCTCTTTCACTCTCTTTGTCAGTCATTCATTCAATCTCTTGTTTGCTTACTCTTTAGCTCTGTCTCTTGCTTGATGGTACTCTTTTTTTTCACATTATCTTGCTATTCTTTTTCCCCATCCTTGTCACGCAGTCACTAGCCTGTTGTCTTAAAATAGAATATTAATGCAGGCTCTCTGTTTTGCAGCATTTCATGCAAGAGTCCATTTTGTGTTTCATACCTTCTCTGTTATTGTCATTGAGTAGAGCTGAGACATCAGAAAAAAAATCATAGCACTTTTTACTCACATTATTATTTGCATTTTGAAATGTACCTTAAACAAACGGCACCTGAGGGAGACGCTGCCTGAACTAAAGTGTTTATTTTGTGTCACACAATATTCGGCAGTGCGTTATGGTAGTATCTCATGACTGTGACATGGCTAGTGTAATCACTGTTGACTGTGTGGCTGCTGTCCTGCTGTATGGTGTGATTTGTGCGAGTTCAGTCGGTTTAGTTAACGCTGTGCCAGTTGGCCCATTCTCCATGACAAATGGATCCGTATCAAGCCACAACACACATTGTGTGTGTAGCCAAGAAACATATTAGTGTCACTGTGAAATGTCACGACCCTCGGAAGACAGTACAGACCCTTTCCAACTAAAAGCAGTCGGAGGCTGCCAGGGCATGGGGTTTGCTTCAGTTCAGTGTGACATTAAGCCAGGGTAAGCTGAGATTTACTGGCCAAGCACAGACCCCTCTCAGGGACTGGTCAGGCTGTACGTGGAGGATCTTTGCTGATTACCTCTCTCTCTCTCTAACTGTGGCTGCTGCGTTGTGAGCCTTTATTGGCGCATGCTGGCTACCGTCCATCGCCCAGGTGGGTGCTACACATTGGTGTTGGTGGAAGCGCTACAAATGCAAGTTAGTTGTTAACTCTCCTGAACTAAACTCTACGGAGAGGGACGAGATGGCAATAATCAGGGTTTGAATCTACTGACAGTCCGGTTGGCTGAGAGCAATTTGAATCCTGATCTTCTGACAGCCTTTGCATTTTGGGTGGCAGGTGGTCTTCATGTTGTCGGACTGTTGTGCAGTGGAGGCGATCAGTTCCATGGTGATAAGCCACGTTATTGAAACGTATGGTGATGTGCCAAACATGTGCCATTTTCTACATAGTGTTATCATACTGTATTGCATAGCAGCTGCATCATAATGTTGCCAACTGACTCAGCCCAGATAAATCAAGCTGGAAGAGGAAGACTGCCTTGCAGTAGACAGTTTGGAGATGCTTCAACAGCACCCAACAGTCGTTGTGTGAGCGTGTGATTGATTGTTTCCGTCTAACCTACACCTTTCTCAGTCTGACTGTAAAGCAATGAGAGGGGGATGCTAACACTCTGTGTCCTAGATTGCTAGGGCCTCACCCTATTCTTCTGTATGATCCTAACAAGCTAGTCACGCACACCCATCTGCATTGCACTCCTCCTCCTCCTCTCTGCAGACGTCTGCTCTTGTCTCAGGAGACGAGAGAGATGGGGTGGAGAGAGAGAGCAAGCGAGAGAGAGATCTTTAATGTTTACCAGTCTGGCATCAGTTGCACTTCAACTGCATGGTGAAATCATCCCCAGTTCGTTTGTAAAACGGGTTGGAGACATGTCTTGACAACTGTTTGACATCTGTGTGTGTGTGTGTGTGAGTTTGTGTTTGTGTGTGTTTGTGTGTGTTTGTTCTTTTTTCCCCTCTCTTCTTTTCTCCCCATTTGCATTGTGCTCCTCATCCACAGAAGCATTTCCCTGTGGAATTTTCCAGAAACAAGCACATCACCTTCTACAGATGAATTTTCTCTGAGCTGAAGTAGGGTATGGGTGAGGTACAAATAAATAAATAAATATGTGCATCTGAGTTAAAAGGGAGGAAGAAATCTGCCTGATATAGGCCTCGACAAGATTGGGGGGAAAAAGTGAAACATCAAAAACCCAATGTGAAGCTGTAGCCAGTGAGGCTCTAAAAGTGGCTCATTTTAGAGCTTCAAAAGGAATTCTGAGGATGGAGAACAAAAAAGAAAAAGAGGCGAGAACATGTTGTTTTGAGCCATTTTAGCTACCTCTTCGAACCGAGTAGACTGTCCGTATCTCCGACCAATTTTCCCCTGTCCCTGCCAGCGGGCGTCAGCTGCAGTTTGTCCGCCTGAGGAGAGGACCTGTCTGGATGAAAGGACCTGAGGGGCCCTCCGGCACACTGGCCCCGGCCCCTGCGCGAAGAGCGGGTGCAGTTAGCACTCGCTTTTAGCATTTTAAGCAGATGTCACAGATAACACTCGACGAGAGGGCGCGAGGGCTTTGAATTAAAGACGGGAGTGATGCCTCGCGCGCTCATTAAAAATAGATGACGCCTCGGTCACATTGATTAGGCCCGTCCTCTTTCATGTCCTCAGTGACATGACTCGGAGTCTGTGCTACCACTGGCAGGAGACGACACTCACAGCGCCTTTGTAAACTTCTCGCTAATGATTTTCAGAGATGTGAAAGTCCGGCTTCAGAAAGCAAAAGTCCTGCCATGTATTGTTTCTACCTGTGCGCTTAACACAGGTGATTTCACTAATTAGTAGAATCAGTTCAGAAGTGAATGGCTGAACAAAAATTTGGCAGGACTTTTGCTCTCTGAAGCCACACTTTTACTGATTTTGATGGCAGTCATGATGCCTGACAGTAGTGCTTAGTCTGTGTTATTGTATGAGGCCAGTTTGTGTGTTTGTATGCATTGTATGCACATGAGTGAGTGTGTGTGTGTGTGTGTGTGTACTCTCGCTGTTTGAAAGCTCCCTGCCTCCACCGTTGTTTTCACCTTCGCCAATCCGCGCAGTCATCAGCTGCTGCAATTCTAGTCTGCCCTCTCGCCCGTCAGAAGCCAGAGAGCGCAGACGTGATCAAACGAGCCCTCTCTGTCGCTTCCCTCTCAAGAGCTGCCTCCCCCCGAGGTGTGCTTGGTGACACACACACACACGTGCATGCACAAATACACACACATGCACAAATACACACACAGACAGCCCCCCACTCAGTTTCTCTGTCTTTCATGTCCCCTTTCTTCCTGTTCGCTTTGAATAGTCATCACCCCAAGCACATACAGTACCCTCCAGAATTATTGGCACCCTTGGTAAAAGTTGACTAAAAATAGGTCTAAAAAATAATATTTAGGTGATTTATTGTACTCCCACAATGAAAACAATGAGGAAAAATACACCCTGCAAGGGAAGCAAATGTATTCTGAGAAAAAGGAAAATCTCATAAAGAAATAAATGTTTTTAATAAAAACACGTCACTCACAATTATCGGCACCCCTACTTGTAATACCTTCTTAAACCTCCCTTTGTCAATAAAAAAGCATGTAATATTCTTCTCTGACACCCCATAAAGATTGAGAATACAGAGTAAGGGATTTAAGACCATTCATCTTTACAAAACCTCCCCAGATCGTCCAGATTGCTAGGTCCACACTTGTGCATTCTTCTCGTTGACTCATCCCACTGTTTTTCTATGGAGTTTAGATCAGGGGACTGCTATGGCAATGTCTGAAGCTTGATTTTGTGTTCAGTAAACCATATTTGTTTTGATCTGTGCATTTGTTTTGGTTCATTGACCTGATGAATGATCCAATCATGACCAACTTGTAGGGCCTTGGCAGAGATTGTTTGATTTCCTTTGAAAATGTTCAGGTTTTTCTTGGTGTTCATGATGCCATGCACCTTAATTAGGTTCCCAAGGCCTTTGGGAATTAAAACAGCACCACAATAGCACAGCCCCTCCACCATAATTCTGATTAGGCATGGGGTTCTTTTTAGTATAGTCATTCTTCTATGTACGCCAAAGACACCTTAAGTGTTTTTAGCAAAAGAGCATAATTTTATTTTCATCTGACAATAGACCACACTCCCAGACATGTCATGGTACCATTCAGTAACTCCTGCCATTTACATTGTTCATTAAATGACTCTACTGGCTTTAATCTGACATGCTGTTTAAATAATCTATTAGCAGTGAGGTCACTTTTGAAGATTTTTGGGGGGGACTTGGTGACCCCAAGATGATAGCTTTGTCTGTAACTCTCAACAGTGGTTCTTATGGATTTTTTTGCCTATCATACCATCCTCCATACTGTGCGTGGGAGCAAAATAGCCATGGGTCTTTGCCCAAGCATGTTTGCCACATTTCCAGATGATTAGAACCTTTTAGTCATCATTTTAACTGGAAATATAGGCATTTTCAACAAAATACCTAGTTTCCATAGACATTCTCTTACTTACAAATGTCAACACAATTTCTTTTTATTTCAATTTAGTGTATTCTCTTGTCTCTCCAATGTTGAAAAATGACTAGAGGATTTAGCCTCTGAGTGACTTCATTTTCATACCATAGTGAAAAAGAACGTCATGAACTACTTCTGAAAGTTCACAGACACTCTGATTTACTTTAAAACGTTGCATTTACATAGGAAAATGCTCCTGTTAAATGTTGTACATAATATGTTTCAGGGGTGCCAATCATTGTGAGCAAGCTGTTTTTGTTAAAAATATTTATTTCTTTATGAGATCTTCCTTTTTCTCAGAATAAATTTGCTTGCCTTGCAGGGTATATTTTTCCTCATTGTTTTCATTGTGGGAGTACAATAAATCACCTAAAGATTATTTTTTATACCTATTTTTAGTCAACTTTTACCAAGGGTGCCAATAATTCTGGAGGGTACTGTATATAGCCTGTTTTTTTGGTTTCCTTTTTTGTCTGCCCTTATCTGAAAGACAAGACAAGACAAGGTCCTTTTGAGACTGAGCTTCTTGACTTGTTAGAATGGCTGTTAACAGAGACCATAGATAATTATGCTTGAACTAGTAGCTATTGTATAGTGTGTGATATTCAGAGCTGCAACTATCAGGGAGAATTCAATTGATCAATCGTTTTTATGGGAAATAAATATCTGTTTCGATTTTCTTATTTACTCCTCAGTGATGGTTAGGCTAGTTACCTTAATATTAGATGAGATTAGATTAAACTGTATTGTCATTGTGCAGAGTACAAGTACAAAGACAACAAAATGCAGTTTGCCTCTAACCCAGAAGTGCAAAAAAGCAGAAAAGTGCAATGTGATATACAAAGTATAGACAGGTGGTGCATAGACAGGACAAGACGTATAGTGCAGTGTAGACAGTAGTATACAGTTGGTTTACATAAGGTTTACATTCATATAAATTAAATATAAATATGTGCAGTGTATCAGCATTAACATTTGAGGACGCCATCCTGCACTTGTGGAAACACTGATATAGATGTGTTCACCATTTTCCGATATTAAATGTAATAACATTATACCAAAAAGCCAAATAACTAGTCAATTAATTGAGAAAACAACTGACCGATGAATGGACAATGAAAATACTCATTTGAAGCCTGTAGACACAACGCACTATGGCTTTGACTCAAACCACCTACTTACACACTTCAAATACTTACTTTAAGTTTAGTGCAGATATTGGGACCGTACTAACCATTGAAAAATGTGAACAATGCAAGTAAGTGCTCAGTGTACACTAGCAGTGTACTGACAGAAGTATGTGGTTTGAGACACAGGCTATGTGTTGGAACCATCACAAAGGAAGTGCCCATCAGCTGCACTGCCACTCCTGAAGTGGTGGCAGTAGAGTTTAAAGGATGAGCATGAACCTGTGCTTATGTCAATTGTGAAGCATCACCTGGGCCCCATCGGATTGAGGTGGTCGCTATGGTCGCGATGCTGAGATAGGCCAGTGCAGACATGCGTGAGCATCTTTGTGAGGCTTGTCGTGGTGATGGGGGTCGAAAGCAGGCGTTTGGAAGGAGGGTGGGCTTTTGGGGGGCTCTGAGCCAGCTTTTCAATTAAATATACAGTGAGGAGCACATGTATTTGATACCCTGCTAAAACAGGAATATAAAATCATCATTTGACAATTGATCTTAATGCCTTAACTCAAAAAATTAGTACAAATCAAACCGCCAAGGACACCAATTTTCTTTGTGATTGAAGAATGTATCGTAAATAGATAAATGTTTTCCTTAAATGCTAGGGGAAGGAAGTATTTGACCCCCTATGTAACCCTATGGGAATTTAACACATAGGGTTAACATAGGGGCAGGCAGATTTTTATTTTTAAAGGCCAGCTATTTCATGGATCTAGGATATTATGCATCCCGATAAATTTCCCTTGGCCTTTGAAATTAAAATAGCCCCACATCATCACATACCCTTCACCATAGCTAGAGATTGGCATGGTGCTTTTTCCAGTAGGCCTATTAGCCTGTTTGATTTGCATTGAGCTCAATGAGCATCAAACAGGCTAATAGGCCTACTGGAAAAAGCACCATGCCAATCTCTAGCTATGGTAAAGGGTATGTAATGATGTGGGGCTATCTTAATTCCAACGGCCAAGGGAACTTTATCAGGATGCATAATATCCTGAATCCATAAAATAGCTGGCCTTAAAAAATAAAAATCTGCCCGCCCCTATGTTAACCCTATGTGTTGAATTCCCATAGGGTTACATTGGGGGTCAAATACTTACTTCCCCCTAGCATTTAGGAAGAACATTTATTTATTTACGAAACATTCTTCCATCACAAAGAAAATTGGCGTACTTAGCGGTTTTATTTTTACTCAATTTTTGAATTAAGACATTAAGATCAATTGTCAAATGACGATTTTATATTCCTCTTTTTAGGCAACTTTAGCATGGTATCAAATACATTTTCTCCTCACTGTAAGCCTAACATCAAACAGGCTGTCAACATACATTACAAGCCCTTTCCACAGATAAAGAGGGCTAGAGGTATTAGAGTTGGGGTGTCTCCTGGGGGATTCTCTGTGACAGATTGAGAAATAAAAGTGTGTGTGTGTGTGTGTGTGTGTGTGTGTGTGTGTGTGTGTGTGTGTGTGTCCTGCTGTCTTCTTTATTTTCCCTCTATAGAAGCAGCACATCTCTTGCTAGCTACACTTCCATGTAACAATACTATTGGTCTCCAACTGGAAAATCTGCTTGGGTTCCATTGTATTTTCCACTGATGTGGAGTTCCCCCCTCCAAACCCATGACGAGAGCTGAAAATAACACATGCTGTCGTGCATCTCTTTGGAGTCAGCAAAGAACACATTTCTCTCTCTCTCTCTCTCTCTCTCTCTCTCTCTCTCTCTCTCACTCTCCTACTCACTCACTCACTCTCACTCCGTCTCCCCTCCCTCATTCTGTCCGCACAGCCTCCTCCACGCTTCCTCCACTTCATCCCCATGATCCTCCTCATGATCCTCCTCGTATCTTCCTTTCCTCCTCCTTCTCCTCTGTCTCCCCTATCTTCTTCTCCCCAATCTTTTTTCCCCTTCTTATTCTTTTGAAGGCCGTGCAGAGTCTGACTGTGAAAATAGGTCATTAGCGAGAAGGGTGGATGTTGAGTGAGGGGGGGGGGGGGGGGGTGGGGGTGGAAGGGTGCAGGGCTGCGGTGCAGAGCACAGCAGAGCAGGGCAGGGCAGGGCAGGGTGAGTCGCTCTGTGAAAACTCCCATGAAATATTGATGAGGGCCATTTCTATTGCTGTGCCAACCTGCATAGCCACTTCAAGCACGTCGCCACTTCCATCACAATTGGGCTGTGCCCTGCCCCCATCGGTGTCTGGTCTTTCTTTGTGTGTGTGTGTGTGTGTGTGTGTGTGTGTATGTATGTGTGTGTGTGTGTGTGTACCTGTTTGTGCTTGCATGAGAGATGGTAACCTATGGCCTACATCTGACTTGTGTTGTTTTGTTTGTGTATAAACACTTAATTCATTAATCCGGTTATCTGTGCGCAGTTGCGGTGGGTGTGTTGTAAGCTACTGAACAAGACTGAAATGATATTCTCACTGCTGCCCCTACTGCCTTTAAGCTCCCAGATTTCGGTAACGAGGACAGCATCTGTCTTTGCGCTATCGTCGCATGTACTGCAGCTCAAAGCCCAAACAAGAATCCCCCAAAGCCTAAAAGATATGTCTAAAAGCTTTTGGTGTATTTGGTGGAGATTCATTTTGACATCGGGTGGATTAAAAAAAAAAAAAGCCTGAAGGCCCAGAAATGTTTGGCGGTCACATATCCCAACTGGTAATTAGGCTAACTGGAGGATGTGGATCCAGGCGAGGTCAGGGGAGTCATTACAGGGCCATGTTTGCATTGGTTTGGGTTTGTGGGCTGCCAGCAGGTTCAGGCTTTCCATAAAAACGGGATGTCTTACAGTAATGGGCTTGTCTTCAATAGCCTGCTGACGGGATGTTGATATTTGTTTTGTTGTAACTGGGAGATGTCGGTCTGCCATGCACATACTGTTTCGCTCACTGTTTTGTATGTTAGTTTTGGTTGTATTTGTGTGATTTTGTCAGAACATAACAAAATGATAAAACCGTATGAAGGACGTTAGATTGTGTGTGTGTGTGTGTGTGTGTGTGTATATTGTGGTGGTGTGTTGAATATTACTGGTAGAGTAGGGAAACTGGGATGGTTTATAAACACTTAGTCACTTTTTAGTCACTTTTTGAGATTTTATTAAGCACTTTTCAGTTAGGCACAATACGATAGCCTAGAAATCTAGAAACACCCATTTAATGTACAGTTTGGCTTGCCAGGCTAACAATGCGAGGCAGAGCAGTTCAGAACTTCTTGTTTTTTTAGTGCATTGCAATGAACCCTCTCTTTCAGTTAGTAACCTTAGCTTCAATCAGTCAGCATCACATCTGTCCACCAGCCTCCCAGGACTATGCGCCATGAAGTTCTATCTCCCAGACTGGAACACAGTGCAAAAATGAAAGAAAACCTTGCGCAGCATTACATTTCTGACTATCGGTTAGCAAGCTCCTAGTTGGTGCTCGAAAGGTTTTGCTTGTCTTTTAGTTAGCTAGCACGCTAGTGTTACGACCAAAACTCGAATAGCAGTGCTTTGAGAGAGAGAGAGAGAGAGAGAGAGAGAGAGAGAGAGGTACTGTACTGTACTGTACTGTACTGTACTGTACTGTACCGTACTGTACTGTGCTGAGCTGTGCTCTGCTGGTGTGTGTGTCCCAGCAGTGCTGCGGGAGCTGGGGGGATGAACCGCGAGGAGGCCCCTGGGAAGACTCCGGAGGAGATGTACATCCAGCAGAAGGTGCGGGTGCTGCTCATGCTCAAGAAGATGGGATCCAACGTAAGTTTCTGATACACGTACACACACACACACACAGATGTGCATGCAGATGCGTTCACACACACACAAGCATGTGTCACAGGGTAGAGTTAAAGGAAAATTGGAGCCCTCCTTGACCAGACGGCAATAGACTAAGGTTGTTTTCACACTAGGTCCGTTTAACTGGACCGGGCCCGAGTGTGGTTACTTCTACCGTAGTTGGTCTGTGTTCACATTACATGTTTGTCTGCGCACCCGGGTCCGTTTGCGTCATAAGCACCATGCTTCTAGACACGAACTTCAAGAATTCTGTTTACAAATATCACTTGGCAACACAGCAGAAGGCAGTGCAATGAAGAAGACAAAGGCAAAGATTCTTTAGATTCTTCAGAACTTTTGCTTAGCAACCTGCTCCAGGGTTCTAGCGAACCGGACCCCAGACCACCTTTTCAGGCGGACCCTGGTCCGGTCCTGGGTCCGCACCCGAATTCTGTACGGTTGCGTTCACACTATCAAAAACAACCGAACTATCGGACCCAACGGACCCGGGTCCGGTCCAGAGGACCTAGGTTCAATAGGCAGGGGGCAGTGGAACCCAGAAAGACACATTAGGCTCACAATATCTTTTCTTTTGTCAAATGTATTATATACAAATATCACTTCCACAGGCACCTTTAAACCATAGAGAAATTCGTAAGATTCAGCAGCACCATAATCCAAGGCACAAAGTCCCAGTCGTACACAGATGCAGTCCCAGGCCTATCATGGCAATTCACGCATGGTCTCAAGCAGGAAGTCCACACAATCGCCGAGCCCGTCCGTCCGTTCTGTATGCTTTCCACCGGTCATACGTCCCACCTCGTCAGTCTGGCATCACTGATACAGCTCTGTTTAAGGAAAAACAACCTCAGGCAGTGGGCAAGTGCACTGGTAACAGAACAATGTGGCTCTAGCCAAACTGGGCCCGTTAAGACTACTCGCACGAACAAAGTCCGCTACCCAGAATGAAGCTTGTGTGCGTGGGAGAAACTCCAACCCCATGACCATCGAACAAAACCAAGTGGAAAGCAGACACGGCACTCAAAGGCAAAAACAAGAGCACAGCAAAAATCATTGTGCATCAAGACACTACAAAAACACAAAACACATCACAAATTTCCACCCTGTGACACATGCATGCGCACATAACTTTGTTTTGCACGTTAACTTTCGCACACACCACTTTTCTGAACCCCGCACGACAAGGGACCAGCCTGTGCTGTGGGAACAGTCTAATTGGACTCTAAGTTCTGAGGAGTTTGGTATACGTTATTGCTAGACCACAGTTCAGTGAGTCACCCTAAGACAACACACCACACTCAAAGATTTCTATTAAATTAAAAAAATATATATATTTTACATTCAAAATCATTCAATCATATGTTATGTATGCAATCATATGTTATTCATAGATATATTTTAAGGTATAGTAACACACACCCACTCACACAGCCCCTCCCAGAGCCCACACTATTAAAATAGCCCCACATCATCACATACCCTTCACCATAGCTAGAGGTTGGCATGGTGCTTTTTCCAGTTAGCCTATTAGCCTGTTTGATTTGCATTGAGCTCAATGAGCATCAAACAGGCTAATAGGCTAACTGGAAAAAGCACCATGCCAATCTTTAGCTATGGTGAAGGGTATGTGATGATGTGGGGCTATTTTAATTCCAAAGGCTAAGGCAACTTTATCAGGATGCATAATATCCTGGATCCATGAAATAGCTGGCCTTTAAAAATAAAAACATATGACAAATCCTCCTGCTCCTATGGGAATTTAACATGGGGGTCAAATACTTATGCAACCTGTATTTAAGGAAGAACATTTATCTATTTACGATACATTCTTCAATCACAAAGAAAATTAGTGTCCTTAGCGGTTTGATTTTTACTCATTTTTTGAATTAAGGCAAAATCAATTCTCAAAAGATGATTTTATATTCCTCTTTTTGGTCAACTTTAGCATGGGTGTGCATACTTACTATACCCACTGTACCTCACACCGCTCATAGACAAAATAGTTGTATCTCCTATCTATCTGTTGTTTTTCTAGAGCCGCATTGATAAATAGGCTCCGGGACATGTCCTCCGCAGCATGTTCTAATGCAGTGTGATCCAGTAAACCATGTTGAGTTAGCCTGACGTCATGTCACTTAAAGAGTCTGATCCTGTTCCATTGGGATGTGATTATGGGGCGTTTCAACCGATGCGGGCGATGAATCCTGTAGGAAGAACACTCAAACCATCCTTTTTCTCCACCATAACATTGTTTTCTGGTGGGTTTTTTTTGTTGTTGTTGTGCTGTCAATGCCTTTTACAACAGACACAATTGTGAAATCTAAATGTCTACCTTCTAGGAACAGTATTTTATGTTAGGGAGAACCAGGATGAAACACTTTGTAATTAAATGTCATAATAATAATAATAATAAAATAGTAATAAGCTTTATTTGTAAGCTTTCATACACATAATTATAATAGTAATACGCTTTATTTATAAGCTTTCATACACAGAATGCAGCTCAAAGCGCTTTACATTTGGAATATTTAACACAATAATGACACAGTTTTTGCGGTTTATGTATGTATGGTTTGCTAACAAATGCTTAGGCCCCATTGATGCAGACTCTAATCTGTTAGCCTTAGTATGTTGTTCGTATTTGTTGTGATTATATGAATTTATATATAGACGTTTAAGGCACTCAACGACCAGAAAACTGGCAGCCTCAACCCTTAACCCCCTACAAACACGCCGTATGGCAACGGTGGCAAGGGAAAAACTCCCATATTCCCGGAAGAAACCTTGAGCAGAACCCGATTTAGTAGGGGGAGCCCATCTGCTTCTTGCTGGCTGCAGCTCTAATGGCAGCAGTCGAATGCAGAATAATCTTGTAAATTGGGCATAAAATTAGTTTACTAAAAGCTCTCATATACACTCGTACATCTTTTTGAAGATATTCACTGAACTTGCCTGTTTGAGGCAGGGTGTTCCATAGCTTTGGTGCATAGACATTGTACCATGCCAAGCCAATATTTTGTCACTAGCAACCTACCTGTACATCTGTCCTATAGCTGTCAAATACAGTTGCATTTTCAGCTCTGAACAAAACCGTTCAGGAGTTCTTCTGATCTGAAAGGTTTTGGTTCGGGCATAGTTGCTTCACAACAGAACAACCTCAAATGTTGTGGGCGGGTCTAAGTTTGCCTGGCATCCAGGCTCATGTTTAGTATTTAAAATTTCACATAACGTTATTTCAACAAATAAGCTGTCATGTTGTTGTTGTGGTGGTTGTTACTAACCTGAGCTGCTTTTGTCTGTGCCATCATCTGCCGTAGCTGTCAAATACAGTTGCATTTTCAGCTCTGAACAAAACCGTTCAGGAGTTCTTCTGATCTGAAAGGTTTTGGTTCGGGCATAGTTGCTTCACAACAGAACAACCTCAAATGTTGTGGGCGGGTCTAAGTTTGCCTGGCATCCAGGCTCATGTTTAGTATTTAAAATTTCACATAACGTTATTTCAACAAATAAGCTGTCATGTTGTTGTTGTGGTGGTTGTTACTAACCTGAGCTGCTTTTGTCTGTGCCATCATCTGCCGTAGCTGACGCCCAGTGAGGAGGCCTTCCTCAGGAATTACGCCGGTGTGGTTCACAGTCAGATGAGCCAACTACCGCAGCACCCCATTGACCAGGGTAAGATACCGCCCCTCCCCTTACTGGGAAGCATGTACAGCATCTACGTAACCTTCTCCGCTATCCCCTACACAGATGGTCACTGGTTCTGTGTGTGTGCGTGTGCGTGTGTGTGTGTGCACGCCAGATCCAAATGTATCTTGTGCCACTGTTTCAGTGAAACACACAATAATCACAAATTATTGGCACAATTTAGCATCTTCTCCTTTAGTAACTAAGATGAGTGGTTGAGTTATTTAGATTATTGATTTGCATACATAGAATGTTGTGAATGAATGAAGTACCAAACTGACATTTGGAATGGTTAATGGCAGCCAGATTTCAAACATTACAGCACTGTTTATGAACATGTGTGTCATAAATGAGATTTGACCATAGAGCTACAGTAGATACCTGCTTTTTTCCCCCATGTAACATAGATATTCACCACTTGGGGGCGCCAGAGTAGAATGAATAAGTTCACCAGTCGCTCAGTAGGGTGGAACACGGCTTGCAAAACGGTTGGGATTAGCTCCCTTGATTTGACCAATCTTACCAGCAGCCCAACAGTCTCATGCCAGATCATCTTCAGCGGGAAGTGTTCAAGTCCCTGTCAGACCCTGTCTGTAAGGCTTTAAGCTGGTCTCTGTTCTCTCAGCTCACAGATAGACTGCAGCAGGCTGAGACGATCACCTGCATGGTGTCTTGTATTTGCACAGAAAGAATGGTTACCACTCTCGGGCCACCTTTATGTTGTCTGGCGGGTGGATGAAGGTGAGAGGTGGGGTGGGGGTGTCTTTTTCTCCCCATGTACTGCTATATGGTTCTTTGCAGAGGATGCAACATAGATCGAGAAACATATTTTTGAGTGTTTATAAGCGTATCCAGAGCCAGTATCCGTGGAATTGCATGTCAAATTTAGCCCCACTTTAGGGTCATGAAATATGCATGGAAGCTTGGCTCTTCGTGAGAGGCGCTGTCAAGACTCTGCACTCTTCTTTTTCTGTTTCTTCTTCTTCTTCTTCTTCTTCTTCCTCTTCCTCCTCGTTCTCTTTCCCTCAGCGCAGTCTTCATCAATAATGCACAAACAGGGTTGTTTAAGGTGCTTCTAAATCTGCATTCCTAATTGTTCTGGGAAGACTTTGTGTGGATTTGTAGCACCGGTGCACACACATTGGAAGGTTTGCTCTCCTCTGTACTGCACCTAGTGCTTTGCATCTTGAAGCATCGGTGCTTTTCGGTAGGTTTGGTTTTCATCATTATTACTAATTAAATACCCATTTTAATGCAGTATGAGTGTAAACGTAGGGACTCAAGCAATTGTTCATATTATCACATGTATAACCTTCCTGTGGGGGGGGGGGGGGGGGGAGTATTTTCCTAGAAGCTTCCCTCGGTGCGCCCATGCAGTCGATGAAGACATGCTATCTCATTAAAGCCAGACCAGTGAGTTCTTCATCATTTCATAGGAATAAACAGGATTATTGATCCTCTACAGGAATCTGAATTCATATGTCTGGGGTTAATTCCCGACCTGGCTCATCCAATCTGGCCACTTAATCGTCCCCAATGTAATTGACTAATTGATTCCACCTCAAGATGGTATGTAGTGAGAGTTCTGCCGCGTAATGGCTGCCGTGCATTACCCAGGTGAGTGCTACACGTGATTATTTAGTGAGATCCCCCTTGTGTTGCTGTTGTTCTTGTTGTTGTTGTTTCTGCTGTTGTTGTTGTTGTTGTTGTTGTTGTTGTTGTCATGGTCCTACTTCTTCCTGGAGCACATGGGCAGCTGATGGGATTGGACCATTGCTGCATGCTCCTCCTGTAGTTCCAGTGTTTTAACACGGGTGAAATGCACTTTTTTGTTCTGCTCTCTGTGACACTGTGACACTGTGACAATGCCACGAGAACAGCCACCATTAACTGGCCATATCTGGATTTCTGTGGGCTTTTGTGTCCGCTGAACTCACAGTAGCGTCGATGGCCGTGCCCTTTGTATTTTGCACTATTACACAGCCCTGGTTGGGAAACATGATAAGCGCCTCATTACAGTATCCTGTCACCAATCAGTGGGCTGATCTTGTCTGTAGGGTTGACCTCTTCTCCTCAAGCACGGCCTTAAATTAGAACAGCCTCTCCACACAAAATGGCTGGTGTGTCTTGGAGGAGAGAAGAGAGAAGTGCTGAGCTGGCAGGCAGGGTTTCTGGTAGTTCCCCCTAGGGAGACCCCCCTATATCGTATTCTCTCCACCAATACAAATATTGATCCAGGGGCCTTAACGTGAGAAGCTACTGTGCTCTTGGGAGAGAGGAAGCACAAGTGAAAGTCATGTCTCCAACAAGAGTTCCAAGAGGACAAAGATTCGTAATCTAATGCACGGTTCCAAATGCGATGACAAAAACGATGGCCGTGTTTGCCATTTGACATAGTACATGCCGTTCACAATTGCCTCTGCCATAGATAATCACAGACCACTAGACACTGTTATGGCCAGTGATTGTACATAAACAAAGCCTGAACGCTATTGAGCGATTCGTCCCTTTCTTCGTTCACTCATTCATCCGCAGAGTTCCCTCTCTTGGGGGGAAACCAGAAGCGATTGTGCCTCAGTTGGAGGGAGAGCGCCGTCGCTGTCGTGCAAGAGTATCAAATGTTTGCCCGAGTAAATGGAAGTGGCATCCACGCCGTTAATGAGAGCCCTGTGAAAGAGCCCCCCCAGTTCATCTGAGGCAGGGGGACAGTGAGGCGTTTGTGTTTGTGGCACAGAGAGGGGGGGAGGTGGCACAGTGAGGGGGCCCCAGTCGGACGCTCTTTTCAGGGCCCTCCCTCGCCCGCTTTTGTTTGCGCCACATCCACAAACAGGCCTGTATGTGCCCCGGCCGCAAGCATCGGAGGTGCTGCTTTGTCATCGTGATAGAATGCAATGTACCATGTTGCACCATACAATGACTGTTCGAGCGAAAAAGGGGAAATGTTTGTGAGAGGTGGAACGGTTAAAACAGTTTTTTTTCGGATAAACACATTTCGGGAAGCCTCTGTGTATCTCTCTCTCTCTCTCTCTCTCTCTCTCTCTCTCTCTCTCTCTCTCTCTCTCTCTCTCTGTGTCGGTCGCCAACGAGCAAACGGGCAGAGCCTTATTTGCATTCCAGATCATTTTAATTGGCACATTAGCATACACACAAATTATGAATCCTTTAATCCCGCTCTAATTTATTCGGGTGCCTTGAAGTTAGAGGTTTTTTTTGGGGGGGTGATGATGGGTGGTGCATTTCAGGAGGAGAGGCAGTGGGCGGAAGGGTCTCTTTTCATGCTGCATCAAAATGCACAAGGCACTGTGCTGACCAAAAAGCAAGACGCACTTATTAAAACAGGCCTGCAGAGAATTCGACTCTAGCCTGCTGAAGTTTGGCCACAGCTGAACACTGCACCCCCCCCCCCCATACACACACACACACACACACACACACACACACACACACACACACACACACACACACACACACACACACACACCCTATAAATGTCTCTATTGATGGCTGCCACTGGAAGATGAAAGGGAGGCTACCGCAGGACTTGAAGATATAGATAAGTCACTTAAAAGTGTGGCTGAAGTCTGTGATTTCCTGGCTAGGGTCTAGTGCACCTCTCTGTTGTAGCAGAGCTTCACAGTATGCTAATTACTGCACCGGCCGCTCTCCCCTGCTGTGGCACCTGAAGAGGGGAAATCAAACCCTTGTGAAAATAGAAAAGAGCCAAGATATCTCGGTAGTCCTGGAGGCGGGCGCAAAAAGATGAATCCGGAACGACCCGAAACCTGATCCTGCAGTCTTTGCAGACCACCTGGGGGAGGGTGTGGGGGGGGTCTTAAACTATTGGAGAGTATGGTGGGTGGTTGTCATGGGAACGCGAACGGCACCAGGGGAATAGCAGGGAGGAGTAGGGGAGGAGCGCGTTAGCGTCATGAGGTGGCAGGTGGGGTGCGGGCCTCATTAGGTGGCCTCCAGGAAGAGAGGGTGTAAATTGGAAAGAGCAAGGTGCTGTGAGGGAGCTGTGGCAGCAGGCGCGACGTGCGACGCTTTAGCTTTTTATAGCTGCACGCCAAAACGTACAGTAGTGCAGGCGAGTGGTGCAACTGCGTTTGCTGTCTCTTGCACTTCACACACTTGTATGTGAAACAAGGAGACAAAAAAAAACAGTGGGAAGCTGAAGCATCGCAGCCATCTCTGGGTCTTTTTTTTTTCTTTTTCTTTTGTTTTCTTTTGTAGTTGAACACCTGACGTGTCAGGCATGTTCAGTGTCAGTGTTGGCCCGAAAAGCACAGTTGGCCTCCAAGGACGTGCTCGACACAGACACACACGGGTGTTTGTGCTCTTCGATCGGACGCAGGAAACAATAGGACGCTACCTGGCATTGTCCAGGCTGACTCTGCTCACAATATCACACTCTCCTCATGTATCAGACATCAGCAGTTGTGGCATCGAGGCTCTTTTGTGTCTCCCCCATAATCCCCTCTGGCAGGCTAATCCCCTCCCCTGTAACACTGAACGGACACAAAGAGGGCTCTCGCCTTGGTCACATTTCCCTCAGAGGACACAAACACGATTGCTACTGTTAGTCATCATCCAAAATGGCATCCAAAATGGCAGCTCTGACACCCCTCCTCCCCCCACCCCTCCTCGTTTAAAACGAGCCAGAACAGAATGACTGTCAGAACTGTAAATGGATTTAGAATGTACATACTTTGTACCTTATTGATGGAGTATAGTTTATTCAAAATTGTTTTGATTTTTCTGTTAAAGAGTGAAGGCTGGCAGAAAGGTTCTAGAGTAGGAATAGGTTGAGGAAGCCGACCTTATCCCCTGGGCCTGGCTTTTTTTTTATTGAAAGTTAAAAGTGCACCTGTCATGTTCTCGTGGCTGTGCACGCTGACTGGTAAGTGGAGGTGAAGTGTGTCCTCAGACCCTCTCTTCATACAGATTTTGTCCTTAACTGCTGTCTGTGATTCCCCCTAATAGCACAGCTGTTACACTAGTTCGACCTGCCCTATTCCGAGTGTCTCGCTTCCCGACTCGATGGCTCTGAGGCATTTGGGGACACATCCAACGACCCAATCCCAAAGAACAGATTGTGTGGCTTTGTTGTTCGTCACATCTTTAGACCGTTAAGATTCTGCCTGGACCCTGAAAAAGGACGTGCGTCAAACATACACAGATTTGAGTTATTCAGATCAATGATATAACATTGAATGTTCTGAGAATTTGGCGTTTAAGATTGTTTCGTAATGCAAGGCCATTTCAGATTAAAAAAATAAGTACTTGCTTAAACTAGGCTGTGTGTGATAGGGAAACTTAAGTCATGCGCTACAGTTGCAGCAAATATTAAACAGAAGCTCCAAATAAACTGCAAGTATCCTGTAATTGTGGATTAGAGAAAATGGCCATATTGTCCCCACCCAGTCTCTTCAGCAGGATGAGCCCACGGTGGGACAGGGGGGTGTGGAAGAAATGTAGAGAAAGGAGGGCAAGAAAGAGAGGGAGACAGAGAAGGAGGGAGTTACTGCAAGGTGGATTGAAGCTCGCCCGCAGCTGTTTGTTCACAGGCCTAAGCAGCCTGCTGGGTGGTGGTGGTGATGCAATCTGATTCCATGATCTGTTGCCGGGGCAACGGGCTCAGAGGGGCCTGACGTCGGTGGTGCATTGGCTGAGGGCGTGCGAGCGCGTGTGCGTGTGACTCTCTCCGCGCTGTGCCGTGCCGCGCCCCTCGCGTCCAAGGGAGGGGCTCACTGCCTCGCTCGTCGTTAAGGAAGCCAGGACCATGAAAGGCATGAAGGGGGAAGCGTTAGCGGCTAGCGTAGCTCTGCCGCCTCCCGTTCAGCGCGGAGACCAGAACAGATGCTGCCAAGACTGAAGGCCAGAACTGATGTTCACTGACCCGTGGGCAGTAGCATTCTAACCTCTGCTTGTTTCGAACACACACACACACACACACACACAGCTTGTTATGCAAGGTTGAGCCCTCATTACGCAACTCACAGATGATTCTGGATCAAAGAGATGCTGATCGCCAGATCGAGTCTCTGTACGCGCTATGACACACTGTTCCCATCAGCTTTGGGAAGGCTGCTGCTGTTGATGTTGTTGTTGATAGGGGGCCGCTATGCAGCTCTGTTCCAGATATCCCTGTTCCTGCGTATGTGTCGCTCCTGATCCACGTGAATCCCCCATCACACGCCACACGGCTCCTCCCATCTCCACACTCTCAGGAACTTCCCCCTGCGCAAGCCTTGAAGAGCACTCAATAATTCACTTAACAACAGAGAGAGAGAGAGAGAGAGAGAGAGAGAGAGAGAGAGAGAGAGAGACCGAGGGGACCTGCCAGCATGTTAACCATTAAGCCCTCACAAACGTCGTATCGCCTCTACATTCGTGTGGAATGTCTTGTTTGAGCGTGGTAGAGATATGGCCAGAGAGGGAGAGTCGGGGAGTCGTGGAGTCTCGGAGGAGGAGACTGGAGGTGAAGGGGTGTACACGTGTAGATTAGGGAGGGCGCAGGGTTTTATTTACTTCCATGTTCATGTTGAGAGAATATCTCAAGGCTCTTAGTACAGAAACCATAAATCCAAGTGAGTTGATCAACTGAACTTTGACTCTACCCATCACGTTTGTCATGTTTTGGTTATGGCAGTTCATAAAAAGGCTATATATGTGTGTGTGTATGCGCCTTGTTATTAACCTTTTGCTGCTGTGTTAATTGGCATGAATTATTCCTGTCACTCACTTTAAAAGGAGGTCAGTTTTTTTATTGATCTAGATAATCCACCCTGTTCTATGTGGGTGGTAACTGATTGTGTGACTGATTATCAAGGGTAAAGATCACTGCTTATTCATCACCCAGAACCTTCCTTGCAAAGATCCACAATAGCCGCTCCTGGCGAGGATAATAGAAATCATGCCGCCCCTCCTCACCTTGACTGTGTGTCGCAGAGGCCATTCCTGCCATCCCGGCTGCTGGCAAGGGGCACTGTTGCACTGTGGCGACTGCGCCTAGTAATGATTACTGGCAGTGCCCTGAGGGGAAGCTGAGTTATGTCCGAGCTTGGCGCACTGCTTGCGGTGGCGTAATGGCGGACGGGTTCTGCAGAGGCGCCCGGAGGACAGAGTGGCCTTCAGCCCTGAAGCTGCCTCCGCAGCCCCGCTAGCTGCTGCTTGTGCCCGTCTGGACTGGACTGGACTGCAGGGACATTAGCCCCGTTTACATGGACCGTTTTTTGTCATTCCGATTAAACTATTCCGATTTAACACTTTTGCGCCGTCTGTTTACATGGGCTACATTCTATTCCGATCAGACGTCTGTAAGCGCTTTAGAATCTTTGATCGGAATAGCCGTTGTTTGCTACTTTTCATTGGGAAGATATTACGGTCAATCCGAATGACCGTATACATGAGCGTTCATTCGGAATAGGAATGGACTACACCACCTCTTCTATTCCGATCACAATTCTGATCGGATCAGGATTTTCATTCCGATTGAGGTGTTTATATGACGATTTTTATTCCGATTGAGCTGTTTCTTCCGTTTCTAATCGGAATAGAAGTGTCCATGTAAACGGGGCTATTGTGTTCTTCCTCTGGGCCTTGTGTGGAAAGCATGAGTGTGCATGATAACACCGCTGGGGCAAAATGCTTAGAAAGGAGACGGATTCGTATCTCTTGAGATGATTTTGTCGGTGCCTCAATCCATTCCGTTTAGCCGTTTTCTAGTGCTGATATACATCATATGTACTGTGTGTGTATAGTGTGTGTGTGTGTGTGTTTCCTCCTTGAGAACATACTGCTGGCTGAACGCTCTGCAGTTCCCAGCGTGACAACCTGTCACCGAGGGGCTGTGTTTATTTTTGGCATGGCCTTGCGGAAGAGCAGGCGGTCTTACCGCAGTCACCTGCCTGAGTGATGGAGGCAGGCACGTCTGAAGTGTGCGCCCCCCCCCCCCCCTCCTCCTCCTGTACGACAGACAGCGGGATTACAGAAGGACGTTAATCCCGTGCCCAGCAGAGGTGGGGGGGGGTATCAGATTGGACCCGGCAGTCTCCTCCCACATGAAAGACGGATTGAGTCCACATGAAAGGACCACCCCTCCCCTCCCCTTCCAAGGCCACGTCCCCTCCCCCACCTCTTAACTCCTGCCCCCCCCCGCCACCCCCCCCCCCCCCCTGTGCTTATGCCCATTAAACTCAGGTCGACCTGAACTTGCTGCGGAAACCTCCTAATTATGGCCCTTTTTGATGTGCCGGGCAGGCTCCTAGCCCGCCGTGCAGGGGAGCCTTTTAACCAGCCTGTGAAAAGGGCTGGCTGCACTCCCCCCTCCTCATCCTCCTCCTCCTCCTCTTCCTCCCATCTCTTAGCCCCTCTCCCTCCCTCCATCTCTCTCTCCCTCCCTCCCTGTCTGATGGATGTGTATAATATAGTCTGTGGCCTACTTTCATCTCTACCTCATAATCAAATCCAACAGAGCATCATAGGAAGCATGCGCAGCCCTGGGAAGGTGGGCAAACATTCACCTCTCCCTCCCTTTTTCTACCTCACACACACACTCTCTCTCTCTCTCTCTCTCTCTCTCTTTCTTTCTTTCACACACATATTGGAGCATCCAGTTCCAGTGTATATCCAAGTGTCTCTTGGAGATGTCAGCGACTGATTTGGCTGTGAAAATACGACATGCGTATGCCACCCACTCGTCAGGGTATTTTTACTGTCACTCGCCGAGCAACAGCAATTATGCGTCTGTGCAACACTGTCTAATGGACAGTCCTCCTCCCCCCCCCCCATGGCGTGGGCATACATGCCCATCATTTCATCCCTCTTGTTAGTTTATGATTTGTTTAGCACAAGAGAATTTATAATGGAGCTGTGATTGCGCCATAATGACAAAATTGCACCAAGGTCAAAAGCACATACATTTTCAATTATGTGTATAAGTACATAAAAATACTTTTGCAGAAATACATACTGGATGTGACATGAGGAGAATTGGGGTTATTTCTGGTCTCAGATAGAGGAAAAGCTACATGGTGGACCAAAAACTTTTCGGCAGTTAAGAAGACAAGAGGCAGTAGTGAGTCTATTCTGATATGTCTATTCCGAGAGAGATGATCCTGGTATGAGAGCCCCTGAAGCACGCCTGACGCCTCATTCTAAGACTTTACAGGGCACCTTAGGGCACTTTAACGGATGAATATCGCTGTCTGACCCCAGGTGTGTCCTGTTTGGTCTTTGTGCGTGTTGGCGTCATGGACAAAGGGACTGCCTTTGTTTCTGTCCCGCTAATCTGATGTTCATTAGCAGGGCGGCTCCTGCTCCTGTGACCGCTCTGGCATTTATTTTCCTGACTGTCTCTCTCTCTCTCTCTGTGTGTGTGTGTGTGTGTGTGTGTGCGCGTGTGTGTGCGCATGTTTGTTTTCCCTGTCTGGGGCGACATTCGTAATCCAGGATTTGAATTGATTAGCTCCAATCCCCGTCGGTATCTGGCGTCAGACCTGACTGAAATCACAAGTGGGTCTGCCGTGTGCTCGCACAGGCTGTCATCCAGCTCAGTGTATGGATAGTACCCCACCTAGAAAACACACGCGCACGCACACACACACACACACACACACACACACTAGGAAATAACTCACCTGCACACATCACAAACACACACACACGCTTTTTTTTTTGCGGTCGGAGTTGGTGTCCTCTACGTGTATGAGAAGTGATGTAGTGGGGCTCGGCGCGGCTGGCCGTCGGACTGCCTGTTGATTGGTTCGTTGGTTGTCGGTGTTGGGTCGTTATTTTCAGCCTCAGCAAACCATCCATCTCGAATGTCGTCAGGGTCAAAGGTCAGAGTCAACTACTCCCGGAGCGCTGGGGGGGTTGGATGCTCCATAAAGTGTGCCCATTTTTCATGAAGTACCTCTGCCGCTCATGATTAGAAAGCACAAGTCTTCGGGAAACGGCTTGGAGGATTATTTAACAAAGCCACTTTAAAGGCAATGAATGGATATGAATATTGTGGCATTAGCAGTTCCCACCTGGCCACTTAGCAGGCTGTGTGAATTTGGAGACCATGGTTTAAAAGACCAAAGCAATGGTACTTCACTGACGCATTTAGATTTTGGACATGATGGTTCTGTTGACCAATATTACAGTACAATATTGTATGTAAACATGTATACTTTATTCTTGCATACGTACAGTGAGGAGCACATGTATTTGATACCCTGCTAAAACAGGAATATAAAATCATCATTTGACAATTGATCTTAATGCCTTAACTCAAAAAATTAGTACAAATCAAACCGCCAAGGACACCAATTTTCTTTGTGATTGAAGAATGTATCGTAAATAGATAAATGTTTTCCTTAAATGCTAGGGGAAGGAAGTATTTGACCCCCTATGTAACCCTATGGGAATTTAACACATAGGGTTAACATAGGGGCAGGCAGATTTTTATTTTTAAAGGCCAGCTATTTCATGGATCTAGGATATTATGCATCCCGATAAATTTCCCTTGGCCTTTGAAATTAAAATAGCCCCACATCATCACATACCCTTCACCATAGCTAGAGATTGGCATGGTGCTTTTTCCAGTAGGCCTATTAGCCTGTTTGATTTGCATTGAGCTCAATGAGCATCAAACAGGCTAATAGGCCTACTGGAAAAAGCACCATGCCAATCTCTAGCTATGGTAAAGGGTATGTAATGATGTGGGGCTATCTTAATTCCAACGGCCAAGGGAACTTTATCAGGATGCATAATATCCTGAATCCATAAAATAGCTGGCCTTAAAAAATAAAAATCTGCCCGCCCCTATGTTAACCCTATGTGTTGAATTCCCATAGGGTTACATTGGGGGTCAAATACTTACTTCCCCCTAGCATTTAGGAAGAACATTTATTTATTTACGAAACATTCTTCCATCACAAAGAAAATTGGCGTACTTAGCGGTTTTATTTTTACTCAATTTTTGAATTAAGACATTAAGATCAATTGTCAAATGACGATTTTATATTCCTCTTTTTAGGCAACTTTAGCATGGTATCAAATACATTTTCTCCTCACTGTATATTTGTCTCAGGTTGATGAAAATGGTGGCTTTCATGCAGTAATACACACACACACACACACACACACACAGACACACAGACAGCTTTCCATATTTTTATGCCCTAGGCCTGAATGTTCTCTGTTTTGTTACTGAATGTTTTTATGTTTTTTGCTTTGAGGCCAAAGGGAGATTTTCGACAGTGGAGAGCTATAAATAAAAAAACCGAGCGGGAATAGAATCTTAGTAGGCTAAAGTGTATTGGACCATCCATGCCAAAAGCAGAGATATATATGTCAACCCACCAGGGCCAGCGCCTGTGAAATGATAAAATAGTGTGTGTTGTGGGTGAGATTATCAGCGGATTAAAACACACAAACAAAAACAAAAGCCGAGCTGATCACTCGCTGACTGTGGTGGTTGTCATGTGCAGCCAACAGTCGTATATTCAAGCAGGACTTGAATCCTCTAGGACCGTGATTGCATGTTTTTTTGTATTGCCTATGTGTGAGACCGTTTTGCTAGGGATTAGTGTCTTTGATGCGGAGCGTGACGGCTGCCTGCTCTGGCTTTGTGTTTTTCCGTCCTCTCAGAACGAGCTGAAAATCCTCCGTCATTTATCATGACTCACTAACTCGCTCGCTCGCACTATTTTTGCCTGAAATGCACCGACGTGTAATCAGGACACAACACCAATCAATGCCCGTCTCAGTTGTATAGTCTCAATTTTCTCCTCAGCAGTAATGTTGGTGTGTGTGTGTGTGTGTGTGTGTGTGTGTGTGTGTGTGTGTGTGTGTGTGTGTGTGCAGTGCATATGTGTGAAGCCAAAACAGCCCGGAGTGTTATGATGGAGGGCTATTATTCATGTCCTTGTAGCATCAGTGGGCAGATGGGCCTGCGGCTGGAAGGAGAGCGCTCCGCTCCGTCTCTAGATAATAGCAACGCTTACACTGTGATCTCTCTCTGGTCTGGCAGGCGCGGAGGACGTGGTGATGGCCTTCTCCCGGCAAGAGACGGAGGACCGGAGGCAGTGACGTCCCACCCGCCTGCTGCGACACGCCGCGGCGTGCTGTGCTGTGCTGTGCCGTGCTGCGCTGTACCGTGCCGCGTTGTGTTGTGTCTCCCAAGCCTAACACTGTGGATGGAAGAGGAGAGGGGACGAGCGTTGGGACAGGGATGGGAGGGAAGAGGAGAAGGGGGGCGGAGGTGAATCCATCATGGGCACTTGGCTCGGTCCTTCCACTCCTTACCCTCCCTCTCTCCCTCTCCCCTTCCCTATCTCTCTTTCTCTCTATCTCTCTCTCTCTCTCTCTCGCCTTTCTTCCTCTCCTCCTCCTCCTCCTCCTCCTCCTCCTCCTCCTCCCGATATGAACTGCCACACTAAGCGCCCTCACTCCAGTGGTCCCAGGCCATGGTGATGGGGGAAGACGCCGAGAGAAGACATGGGAGAGAACTGTTGTGAGTGCAGAACCATTTTTTTTGTTGGATTTTAGTCATTGTTTTTCTTGTGAGGGTTTTTTGTTTGTTTCATGTTTTTGTTTTTGCATCATGTATTATTGGGGCAGTGTTGTGTTTGATGTGTGTATGTCTCAGAGTGTGTGAATGGACCAACATTATCCATTTGTTTGGTCAAACTAAAGGGGAGACAGTGGGGGGTGGGGTGGGGGGGGGACTAGATGTATTTCAAGGGTGTCCTTAGAAGGGCCGTCATATTCTGTTCATTTTGATGTGTGAGTGTTATCGACAGAACCAGGCAAGCAAAGGGGTGTTTATGTGACATGTGTCATGTTTTGGTTTTCCTCATTTGATTGAATGAGAAGTGCTCTTTGCATAGTTTCTTTGTATTTCACACTAAAAGCTAAAGTGCTGAGGCGCCTACCGACTGTCCACGATGAAACCGGAAGAATCCACACGTAAGCAAGCACATTCTTAAAAAAAAAAAGGTGCATACAAATTTCCTTCAGAAAGTCTTTTCACTGAAATGTACTGACTTAACCTGTTTTTTATTGTATAAACAGTAAGAAAAAATAGGACAATGAATGACGTGTGCCAACTGTGTTTTTTGTAACATTTTAAGAATCTGATGAATGTCTTAGTTCTTAATTTATTGTTTATCTTGTTACACTCTAACTCCAGTGAAGGGTGTTTTGCTCATGACTCAAGGCCTGATGGACTGTGATTTTGCAACTACACTCATCATTCTGGTCATGTTTGCCCAAATTCAGACACACTGTGGAACTAGGTGTTGTATAATGTTTGATCAGTAAAATAGATTCCTCTCCCGACTTGCGAGATGTAATTAGCAGAGTATTTAGCTGTTGTTCTTCACACCCAAAATCAAAGCTCCACTGTGCTATGGGACAGAGGTGACTAAAGACCAGTCACACTTATTCAGAACCTCAGCCTTAAAACATCACACAGGCACCCTTGCATCAACAGCAAGTGAAGCACGGACACAGCACACAGTTACACATTAGCTTCCGACTCTAATCTTTTAATTATTGCAGTTATGCCAATAGCATGAAGAGCTACAGTAAAAGGGAATATCCAGAGCATGGTGTTCTAAACACCATTAAATTACCCCCCGAGACCTCAAACAGAAACACTTTATAATCGTGTTTGTTTGTTAGTTAGTTTCTTCTGAACTGGAATGTCAAAAATATTTTTTCATTTCTTTTTTTTTTTTCTAATCTGCATTAAATTTTTGGTCTTTTTTGGTGATGACATGGCACCATGGGCAATATTTAATGTGTATAAATATATTTTGTTAACGTGCTTAACTTAAAAAAAAAAAAAAAACAATTGTAACTTAATGTTTTATGAAATTAAGCATGCTTGCCTTGTGGTTTTTAAAGTGTTCATTTCAGTAGTTCTTCAAAGAATCGTGACTCATTGACCATCACTTGTACATCCCTGATGTCTGCGGAAGGTCGTCCTCTTGGACATCATAGGTTTTTATCATTATTGTTGTCGTCCATTTTATCTTGTTGGCAATAATGGCAGAAATCTTGAAACCGAATGTCCTCAGTGTTTATGGCTAATGACATATTTCATTTCTCTGCCAGTGACAAGGAAGTCTGTTCTTTATATGTTTACTTTTGTTTTTATTTGTTTGTTTCTAAAACATTTTTGCCTATGCATTTTTGTCCCTTAATCAACAGTCTTACTGTGATGACATCAGGTTCTGTCCATTTAGGCCCAGCATCTCTAGTCTATTAGTATAAGAATGTCTGTTTACTTACATTGGACTTAAAGTCTAAATAATTGACAGCATGCTGTTTATGATCCCTAGTGCTGTATATCTTTTAATGTGATGGCCTGATGTTGCCTAGCTGTCGTTCTTTGGGTTCTAAAAATTGTGTTGCTTTTTTGTATTTTGATTTTGCGTTTTTTTTTTTTTTTCCATTGATAACTGATTAGTTGGTTTTTGCTATATGGCTGCTGACCATGTCTTTTGACTAAATGCTTCCAAAACCTATACCAACTGAACCATTAAAAGAATTTAAAGATGGCTGTCATACTGTTCTGTCTTTTTTTTCTCCTTTTCATTAGCATTGTCTCAAATAGAAAAACAACTGACAAAGCACACGTTTAAGCTGCAATGTTATGGTGCTGCCGCATGCTTTGTGGGGGTTATTATTAGGAGTGTGCATTTCTGTTCCTGTAGTCACGTTTCCCTATACCTGTAGTGCAGCGTGTCTGTGGAGACTGCAGAGTGCCTGTGCTGTGCTGTGCTGTGTTAGCTCTGCTCCGCCTCCGGTCTCGGACAGCCAGGGACTCTGCAGGAGATGGTTCATGCCGTGCCGGCCTCCTAATCAGGCCATATTTTCTCAGCTTGGTGGAAGTCCTGTCATCTCCAGGCAGCCAGGCAGCGGGCACCAATCAGATAAGCCTCAGGGACTGGCGTTGGCCGTGTCTGCAGCGGAGGCTCGAGCAGGAGGACTGCCGTCCCACAGGATACGCCACTGAGATAACTCTATCTAGGGCCGTGTGGGAGTCAACCATCAGCTACATTAAAAAGATCGTCCAAAGAAAAGAAGTTTGTTTTTTCTTTACAATCTTTTTTCTTGCCTCTTATCTTTTTTACTCTTCCCATTTGCTCTGTTCTGTTCTTTTACTTGCCTTTGTTTTCTCTCCCCAGCCCCTTCTGAAGCACATTGTTTTGGAGGATTTCTGACAAATTCTTGGAAGCTCTCTCGGCTGCTGTAGTTCTAATAATAAAGGCTTTGTCAGCTCTCTGCTGTACTCGGTCTGATTCTCTCTCTCCGTTCATCGACTGAGAGGTATGCAGAGAGCTGCTCACACGTGAATGCCTTAGGTGACATTCATCCGCCTTAATGTCAACAAGCATGGCTCTTTTTATTTTTAGTGTGTCCGTGGAGAAATGTATGTTCTCCGACTATTCCGTCAGCTCTGTCTTGGCAACCGACGGTGTCGTGCACCAAACCACAGAAGGTGGCAGCGGTGGTCTAAATCATTCAGTGTGTGTGTGTGTGCGCTTTCTCCTGAAAAGACCAACATCTGCCCACAGTTTCTGAGGCCACTTCTCACAGATGCATTAAATCCTGGAGCTTTAGAGATGACTGGCTCGGGAACAGAGCGCCAGCTGTCATTGTGTTTAAATGACGCCGCGTGTCACCGCCGACTGCATTACGCGTGGCACATCACACGGGCTGAGAGGGGTTCGCCACCTCCCGTGCACTTGACTCTCACACACACAAGCTGGTAATATGACCCTTGCATTTCAAATCTGAAAGTAATCGCACACAAAATTGGGATGGATTTTTCTTTATGAAAACATTCTTCTAAGGTTTCAAATATTAATGCCATTATTTGGAAGGGGCGAGAATGGATTAGACTGACTGACTGGGTGGCTGGCTGGCTGCGGTGGTAATGATTGGGTGTTGTGTGCCTTCACCTTCAGCTGAACTGCAGCCATGCTAAGCCCCCAGACTGGCTGAGGGGTGCCCTGGGAAATTCAAGCTGCGTGACTAACGGGCACCGCTGGCAGACTTGTACAGCAAGTCTGAGCCCCCCCACTCTCTCTCTATCTGTGTGTGTGTGTGTGTGTGTCTACAATGTGAGGCGATAACTGCCTCCGGCATGCCACATTACGCAACAGTGAGGGTCTGGACATTGTAGCTCAGCGCACACCACTCTGTCGAGACAGCAGTCAACAAGCCGCAGCAAGCCCAGCATGGGCCAGCTTGCGAATCTAAACCATCTACCCCTGCCAAGACAGTGAGGGAACAGGGAAGGATGGGGGGGGGGGCTTCACTCTATTTGCTTGGTTATGAGATGCTGATTAGATTAGCTGAAAGAAAGGCATGGAGATGTCTTATCTGATGCAGGCCTAGACAAACTATTTCTGCGCAGTGGGGCAGGAGTACAGGCCGATCGATGGTCTGCCATGTCCATTAAATTAATCGTTTTTTCTTCTTCTTCTTCTTCTTCTTCTTCTTCTACTTCTTTTTAAGTTCCACTCAGCTTTTTAACCAACAGCAACATTCTTCAGTTTGATCAACAATTAGAGGAACTAAAACTGGATTATATGCCCACCACTTGCTGCTACCCTTCAATGACTGCACACAAAATGGAAAGGTTAAAAGCACATGACATCACAATCACTGCATACTTGTCTTCCGCTTCAGTCTTTGTTGCCTCCAGTTCAGCATAGTCTGTTGCTGGCAAGTGTTATCAAGATGTGGCACAAGGCCATGTTCTCCTGAGGGTGCAACAGGCACAGGGAGGCATCAACATGTTTGCATTTCTAACTGAAAGGCCCGGGCACGAAGGGAAGCACTTGAGTGCGCACAAAGCGGACACCGAAGCTATTGTCAGCTTGGCACAGGGACAGTGTCTGAATTTGGAGATGTTTCAACTATCAGTTACTTGCCATCTGTGCTGCGGTCTTTGCACACACCATTCCACAGGCAGACCCTATGCTACTGGTTTAGCTTAGCTGCACAACCATTGAAGGTGTGCTGTATTTTTTATGAAACGCCTCAATTTGATCTCGCAACATGACTTTCTTGTCCTTTCTAGCATATCTTTTTTTTTTCATTATGGAAACCTGTCAGTGAGCTCATAGGGAGTTAGACAACACATCATTACTAGGGAACAGCATGCAATGATTTGACTTTGCGTTAGTGTGGCTAGCCATCCCCTAATTACGGAGACATGATGCTTCTATCTGAAAACATTCATTAACAGATGCTTTGGTGTGGAAGACTTCCATCTTTTCTGCATTTCAACTCAGCAGGTGTCTCATTTGCATTTGGTTATCTGTTTTCCTTAATGGTGTGTGGGGAGTCGCTACTGAACTGTGTTCAGTCTGATGTGCTCCAGACAGAGGCATAAACAAGGAGAGCCATTTAGCAGATGATGCATTTAGGGAGAGCAGTAAATTTAACAACGGCCCAGCACCATCTAGGCGGCCATCTCAAGTAGCCTGCTAGAGGCCGACGGCTAGCACCATTTCACATGATTTGTACTTATTTGTTGGATGCTCGGCTGAGGTTTTGGCATGAAAAGATGCGAGGGAGGCAAAAATGAAGCGTGTACATAATGCTCGGAGAAGCGAATGGGAGGGAGATATCTGCTAAATTAATCATAAGCTTAGGAGAGAGCTGAAGTGAATCTGCAGCATAATACTGTGTGGCTGTGTGTGTGTGTGTGTGGATGTGGGTGTGTGTGTGTGTGTGTGTGTGTGTGTGTGTGTGTGTTGGGGGGGTTGGGTCTGGTGCAGCCACCCTCAACCCCTCCTCATTGTCCTCAGTGATGTGCCAAATGGCTTTGTTGATACTGATGAGTCATGGTGAGCTGGGGGTGGAGAGCGATTGGAGTCCGGGCCTGTCCCGTCGTGAGGGCCCTGATGCATCCTCCTCTTCTCAGAGTGGAGATGAGTGATGATGGGCATATACTGTACGCGATGGAGGTTGTGAAGTGGGGGATAAGAGAGAGAGTGAGAGCGAGATAGTGTAACATCATCTGGTCCCTCAATTTAGCCATGCTACAAGCTTTCACCTCACCAGTGGTGAATTTCTCAGTGAGCTTTTCACTCATCATTTCATTTCTCATTTCATCATTTTCCCTCAGCTTTTTCTATTGGTTTGATAATCTATTGTTCTGTTCAGTGGTAGTTACTCTAAAGGCAACTTGTATCTACATGCTAACTGGTTCGTGGATAACAAGGTCAAATGCTTTGAGATTATTCAATGGAGGCATTACAGCAGAAATAATGGCCACGCTCTCCATAAATGTTCCTATAGCCAACATTAGTTAATGCATTAGTTCACATGAACAACCCATGTCATAGATCATTCATAAACTAGAAGTGACCTTATTTGTGCTTTATTCATGTTTACTACAGTGCGTAATTGACTTTTGTGAGGAGGTCGTTGATGTAAAGAATGAACAGTATTTCTGTGCTAGCTGTTGCGTTGCTAAACTTTTGAAGTTGCCTGATTAACTGATGCAATCCCTTTGATGCCTTCACCATACACACATTATGAAAAGAAATGACAGCTGAATAAACCACAAGACTGAAGTTAGCTAATGAATGTGTTTCATAATATTCCAAATTAACCACCATGTTCAATTAAGTATGGGCACAGACATGAAGACTATTAACAGGTGCCCTGGTATTATATCAGACATTATGCCATTAGGATAATGTGTACTGAAAAGCTATATACAATCATTACTTTGCATAGTAGCCATTACGCAAATGGCAAAAGGTCCTTTATAAAAGCAGCAATCAGCTGTTAGGCACAGGCCTATGTTGCCGTTAACAATGCAATCTCCAAAACTGACATTCAGGTCTGCCCCCCATGTCATCTTGCACCTCATTCACTGAAATGGACCAATTATCTTCTAATGGTTGCTGGATTTGAAACTTATCACTGAGGCACAGTGTTGCACAGCCAAAAAGTCCATTATTTTCTTCTACTGTAATTACTGGGACTATTTGGGAACACACACACACACACACACACACACACACACACACACACACACACACACCTGCCAATCAGTGTGTCTGTTGAAATTGCAACTAGTGACTGTCTAGAAGTCTTTCCCATGCTATGTGCCTCCCACAGACTAATGAGTTAAGCTATCAGGAAGCCTTCCCACTTCCTTTAGTGGGTTGATATGTGTGTGGGGGGAGAAATTATGGAGATACCATCTGTGTTGAGAAGTAATTGTGCTCGGAAGGATTGTGAGGAAAAACATTTGTAGATATCAGCGATCCTGATGAGCACTCCACATGACGGAGCCTGCGGACATTTTCTCCCCTCACCCTTTCAGGTATTCAAAAGTCTTAACATTTCTGGAAGTTTCTTTTTTTCAGATAGTGGAAAATTTAATAAGAGTCCCCATTTGATGTCTTCTATTTTTGGTCTTACTCGCTGAACAGTGGCCTTGAATATTTGTTGTGTAGCCTTATCTGTGATCTGGTCACTCGCCTTGAACTGAAGGGACACGCGGGCTGCATTTGTAATGATGATCAATCAATCATGAAATATTCATTGCTGAATTTTGCCTGTGCTTCTCTGGTCAATTAACAAGAGAGTACAGGAACACCTAATCTACATTCAAGCTATCCAAGGCTCCTTTTCAATTTCAGTAGATAATTTGCCATGTTTATGTCTAGCTAAGATTAAGAAGCAGCTCAGAAACACAAGTAGAATCTTAGACTGGCTCATTGTACTTTCAAAAGTCTGCAGAACTGATGAGAAGGAAAAACACACACCAAAGAAAGAGTACTTATAATTTGAGGCATGTAAAGCAAGGCACTCAGTATGCACCCTCCACCCTCAAGTGAACAAACTTGCACAAAAAAATGTAAATGAATTTAATTGAAAATCTTTTTCTTTTTTTTTCATATCGCCACACACAGAGAGCCCTCATCCCATACACATCTGAGCGCTAAGCCCAACTCCTAACTATAATTATACACAGCAATCAGCGGTGCAGTGCCGTCTGAGCCAAGGTCCAGGGCTACCTGGCAATCAGCACGCTCTATCTCTGTTTAAAGTTCACCCGCTGATACATCCTAATTATGAGTGAAGGGTCAGACAGGAGCGACAGGCGCCACGGCTGAATAGGCTTCAGAATACTCTGATGGTGAGTGTGTGTGTGTGTGTGTGGGGGGGGGGGGGGTATGGGTCACACATAGGGGCCGCAATGACTTGCGTTCCCATAAATACACAGAGAGAGTCTGTTGAAAAATATGTCATTGAGTGCTATTTCCAATGCTGCCTGCGGGCTTTCCAGACTATCATTTACAGCCTTGAACTTTCACAGCTAAATATTAGTCTGCCAGTTTATCATGATGGAAGGAGCTATGTTTATGGAACTGAGCTCTGTTGCCTTAAAGAAAATAAATGGGACTATAAAACATCAATAAGTGGACATCATATGGCTCTGTGCTTCTCCTGGACTGAATGGTGAAAGGGATAATGAATGAGCATTGAAGATCAACCTGTCATGCATGATAACAATCAAAGATATCGTCGGCCTGTCTGCGCAAACATATCTTATTTATTTCTATATAGGAGTAAAACATACCAATTTAGACCAAAGAGCATATGAGACCGTCCAACCATACTGAGCTCAGACCTTTTCAGTAGTGCACACATGGCATACACAATTTGCTCTCTTTTTCACCACACCGTGCAGTTGAAAAGGAGAAGCCAGGAGTGATAAACTGCACGTGGTAAAGGGAAAAAAGAGAATGATACTCTGCAAGCAGTTGCCATGGCAGTGAATAATGAAAGCTGCTACCGACCTGAAAGTTCAGAGCTGCTGTTATTACACTCTTTCCCCCTCCATATTAGATAAGGGCTTGGAAGCACAACAGAGAGTGATGCAGATGGGAGAGGGAGAAGGTGCGGGGGATGGGGTGGAGGGGGGGTGGTACAAAACACTGGCAGATTCAGCTATTTCCTGTGTGGAAATGTGGCTGCTACGCACCTGGAGGAAAATGGGATTGACCTGATTGAATTCCTGTGAGAAGGCAGGCAGGCAGGCAAGCAGGAAATGTTTGAAGAAGACCCAGTGGTGCACCTGAAAAGACAGACTGCTTAGCTGGGAGGTATTTCTTCTCAAACTACAAACAGAGAGTGCAACTCAGGAGTTTTGCTGGGTATTGATGGAGCAATACGGACATTCCTGGATTCCATGTTGTTTCTATTCTACATTTAGCCAACAGAAAACCTAAAACATCTATTATATATATAAAAGTAACAGTCCAACTCATCTCTGTGAATATCAACAATTACCCCCTCTGCCACCTCCTGTTTATCAGTTTATTAGATCAGCATCTGTCGTGTGGTGTGTGAACTGGGGCAGGACTCATGGTGACTCAGCAGCCTCGGCAGCATCAGGAGGGGGAGGAGGAGGAGGAGGAGGAGGAGGAGGAAGGCTGTCTGAGAACTGGCGGAGCATCTGCAGGGCACCCTGAGGCGCCCGCCGCAGAAGGGACCTGCTGCTCCTTTGACTGGCTGACCGTGCCCGCACTCTCGCTCTCGCCCGCGCTCTCCCTCCCTAGTCCCTACGTAGGACCTCCATTTCCCCTTCACTGCTTCATGCACGGCGCTTAACACAATATAAGAATTGGTATTCATCCCTTGTTGTCAATTTTCAGGGTGCTGGGTGCGCCTTTGGCGTCATTTCATTGAGATCTATCAATGGCAGTCTATCGGACTGCCCTGCATAAGAGAAAATGATGCTGAAGGGGCAACTTTAAGAAAGGGGCTTTGTTTCCTGCTAGGTACACCAAGGTTACCACACAGTGGCAATGACAAAGAAATCATTCTCCCTGTTATAGGTCAGTGTGCCATCAAAATACTAATCCATGGTAAAACCAAAGATCCTTAAGTCTCTGGTAAAACTCTCTACATTGTGTACAGGAACAGAAGCAGCCTCTAGTTTCTTAGAGTGCTAGACCCAACCTGTAACTAAGGAAACGAAGGGAGAAAAGGCACTTGGCATAAGTTGATTTTTATTACACCGCATATTGTTTTTTTATTTCAGCACAGTGCCGTCTCAGTGTGCTCCTATTGTGTTGGTTTAATAACCCCAAACATCAACAGCACAAGTGGCCATGGCAAAGCCAGTCGTCCCCCATCACCACATCAAAAACACATTATCGCGACCCCATCAAAGAAACATTCAGCCATCTTTCACCGTGAGGGACGTGTGTTTACTTTCTGCAACATTATGAGATCAGTGTGTTGCCATAAGTTGGTCTGCGGGAGATGTGTCTGTGCGATGGGCCTCTTGTTGCCTGTATAAACACACGGCTGAAGCCATTTCCGCACCACCAGCTGTTCAGCTCCTGTGCGGAGGAGAGCAAATGGCTTTTCAGTTTTGCTTAGAGATAACGTTCCAGCAGGCAATGAGGATCTTTTTCACCTGCCCGGAATAACTGGAGGAGTGTGTGTGTGTGTCTGTGTGTCTGAGTGTGTGCGTGTGTGTATATGCGTGTGTGTCTATCTCTCTGTGTGTGTGTGTGTGTGTGTGTGTGTGTGTGTGTGTGTGTGTGTGTGTGTGTGTGTGTGTCTGTCTGTGTGTGTCTGTCTGTGTGTGTCTGTCTGTGTGTGTCTGTGTCTCTCTGTGTGCACAACTTTCCAATAAGTCTGAGTTAAGAAGAGTGTAGGTGAGGGTTAGAGAGATGATGAGATGTTCAGGCTTTGCAGAGTGGAATGCATTAAGATATAGTGTTCCCACTACACTGTACACTGTATCTCCTCCTCATGCTTACACAGTAAAAAGAGACTTACAAAAATACAGTGTGTGTGTGTGTGTGTGTGTGTGTGTGTGTGTTCTCTCAGTTGAAGGGCAGATAAGACAAGAAGAGGACAAATGAAAGACATACACACAGACTCACACACCCAAGAGAGTCATGACAATTCTTTTCAGTCAGCATGTACAGGTTGTGTTGCTATAGTAACCATTCTCTTCCAATATGGGGCTGTCACATAGGCTGTCATTGTTTCTGATATAAAAGGCCACTCAAGTCTGTCTCAGCACTCCATCAGTCGCTCTGCTCTCTGTTGATACGTTCCTCTTCCTGTGGCCGAACGCGGCCCCTGTTCTCTGTGCAGAGCATCCGTCTGGTATAAATGCAGACAATTTGCCGAGACGTCAGCGGGGCCGAAATCAGTCTTGTCTCTGGGACACATTGGTTTCCTGAGGCACCTCTATCCCCAGGCGTCCAATTTAAAATTAGAGAGCAGCTGTCCCCGTGTTATCTCATCCTAAGACGGATTCCTAAAATACCTCGCCACATTTATCAAGGCGCGGGCTGGCGGGCTGGCCAGGGGAAAATGTTGAGCGGGAGACTATTTCAGACGGTAGTGAGTGAGCAGTTATTTTGGACAGGTTTGCCACCATCCACAAGGCTTGCCTCTGTGTGTATGTATGTGTGTGTGTGTGTCTGTGTGTGAGTGTATGTGTGTGAGCTCAGAGGTCCAGGGCAACGAGGGTTTTTACGGCAGCTATGAACAAGTGGACTATTTACAGACTCCCTGAGGGCCGGACGGGTGGAAACACATGCCCAGTTCTCTCCCGTGGGTGTCGGAGGGAATGACGTCAGATTCATCTGGACACTGTGTGAAATTACACAAATTCCTCCATCTGAACCAACACAGCTACAGCCACTACGGAGGTCATGTATTTTGAGTTTGATACGAATGCACATGGTACAGATGCTGATGTCAATTTCTGACCCCAGATATTTTAGTTGTTCTGCTGTAATTTATAATAAATATAATTAAAAATATCAGGTATTACAAATCGGCATTTCACATTCTATATCACATTCTATCTCATGGCCTTTCAAAATTTGGTGGTTCTGTGTCATTTTTTTTGTGTTAATAATAGTACATAGGGACATTTTGGTGAGGTGCGATGTGATGATGATGTATGGGGGCATTGTGGTCTCTCTTCACGACCGGTTTGTGTTTCTCTGTCTGCCTGAGGCTTAGAAATCGCCCCTCATTCCTTATGCATTCTGCTGGCAGCTCTGGATGAATCACTTCACCTCACGCTTCTCTCTGCTGATACTGCAAATACACACACAACCACATCTGGGGACTATGAGATATGGGGAGAGAGAGAGAGAGAGAGAGAGAGAAAGAGAGAGAGAGAGGGGGGGGGGGGGGGGCGGGGAGGCGTTCTTGATGCTTGAGGGGATCAATAACTGAAAGGTCATTCGGCCACCGCTGTGTATCGTGAGCCCCTGCTTGCTAGAGCAGACATGACAGAAATAGTGCCACTTGGGCGGCTGATTCAGTGGACAGGGATCTGCTCAAGATCCAAGATCAAGAGGAAGGAACCATTCCCTCTGTCAGTCTGTCAAAGCTGAATAGCACAGAGGAGCATGTCATTTGGGTCTTCAGTGGTCGCACAGAAAAACACGTGTTTGACATTGTCAAGCGATTGCATTGCATGCCTCAGGAGCCTTTCGCCCACGCCAATAATCAGTGGAGGCAGGTGTGAGCTTCCCAGGACACAAAGGACAGTCAATAACGGAGTGCACCGACTTCCACCATCCCAGAAATCACCCACCATCACTGGCATCCATTACGTCATCTCCTTGACCAAACCAACCGTCTTTCCATTCAGTCCACTCAGTCTGGTAGTTAGCCTGGCCACTGCCAGACAGACTGTCCAGAGTCAGACCACTGGTCCCTGACTATTCCAGTCTTCTGCCAGAGCCAGCCATGAGACAATTTCCTCTTTCTTTTTTCAGGAAAATGTGACATTGCCTCCTGACATTACTCATGGTTGACTTGGGCAAAGACAGCAGCTTCAGTGGCTCTGTCTTTCTATCTGTCTCACAGACTCAGACTCAGTGTATGTGTGTGTGTGTGTGTGTGTGTGTGTGTGTGTGTGTGTGTGTGTGTGTGTGTGTGTGTGTGTGTGTAGGGGGGGACGTGGGGCATGGGTAGAAGCTGAGGTCTAGTGACAGGCGTTGGCAGCAAGTCGATGCTGATACGGCCCTAGGCGCGGTGCTGTGCTGTGTCATGCCACGCCACGCGGGCCGGGCCTCGCCTCACCTGACTAAGCACTGACCCCGTTTAATGGCCTCGGCCGGTCTGATCCACCCCGGCTGGAGTCTGCTGCTGCCTCGGCCTGTGGCTCTCCACACCCAACTGCACACACAACAGAGAAGCACGAAGAGAGAGAGATGGAGGCTGTAGGCGGAGGAGGAGGTGGAGGAGGAGGAGGAGGAGGAGGAAGCTCTGGCATGTGTCCCGTTTCTTCTTTCTTCTGGTTTTCTGTTATATCACCCACTTTCCTCTGAGCGGTGTTGTGGGGATAATGAGTGGGCTCACTTCCTTCATCTGGACGACAGGTTTTCTCATGCGGCAAGTGAACGTGATCGCAGATGTCCCACTGTCCCACATTTTCTCTAAGCTGCTCTCACTTTTCTTTTTGTTTTGCTCTAGGGAGCTCAGCCTCTCTTCAGAGCAGGGCATCTGTGTGCATAGGCGTGCTATATATGCACAGTATTTGTTTTGGTCGTCCGCGTTTGTGTGCTTTTAGGAGTGTGCTTGTCTGATTCAGTCTTTGATTTTTGATTTTTCAGCCTTTGCCCTGACATCACTGGGGGTGTCAGTGGACATTTGTGTCTGTTTCCTTATATGTGCGCATTTGTGTATAGTGAGTGTGTGTGTGTGTGTGTGTGTGTGTGTGTGTGTGTGTGTCTGCGCGCTTGCCTAGGCATGTGAGTTGATGCTTGCAGCCGTGTCAGAAGTGCCCCCTTGAGTCCTTGGCCCTATAAGAGGAGGCGTGGTGGTGTGGCGTGGGTCCGGCCCCGAGGCTCTACGCTGATGGAGTGGAGAGAAGCTGAGCAGCAGCACACGCCTCCATCTCAAGAGACGCCAGTCACTGGTGACTGATTGGTGACTGGGGAGCGTGTGTGTGTCTGTGTGTCTGTGTGTCTGTGTGTGTGTGTGTGTGTGTGTGTGTGTGTGTGTGTGTGTGTGTGTGTTGTATGTGTGTGTCCTTCAGTGGAGAACAGTCCGGTGAGTGACCAGTGGCTGCAGAGGGACCACTGCTGGGGCGTGAAAATGGTGTGTCAGTAGCAGTTCACAGCATTTCAGTTCAGCAGTTCACAGCAGTTCAAAGGTCAAGGTCCTAAAAGAACACAACTGTCAAAACCTTCCATCGGCCCTCATCACACTCCTGACCCCACCAAGCCAACGTGTTTCCCATATGGACACATTCCCATTCAGAGCCAATTGCGAGAAAGTCCTAGATACCTTTCTATGCTAAATTAAACAATTAGGGAGGGGGGGGGGGGGGGGGGGGTCTTAATTAAAAATGTAAACATTACAATCCATAAGATCATCAAGGTATAAGGTCTCACAGGATGCACTGCCTTATTTGCTGTCCTATTTACTGTATACAGCATTTACTGTCAAATTAGACCTCTAGAGAAATGTGTTGCTTATGTGTGACCATACAGGAAGTTATAAACAGCACACTCACAGTGAGGAAGTTATAAACATGTTGCTGAGACCTTCAAGGAAGAAAGAAAGCCTCAAGGAGTTGTTTCTATAGCACAGGCCATTTAACTCTTAGCTTCCCATTTTCCCTGTTAACCATCTGCCTTGTTCCCGCACACACACACACTCACACACACACACGACATCTCAATAGAACCTGCACACGTCTCAGATCCTGTGTTCTCCCCAGTGGGACCTGTCGGCTCCTGAGAATACGACTCTTCGTCGTCAACCCTGTCACACTCTGGCAACCTCCCCAGCTTCACCCCTGTTGTCAAGGGACAGGCAACCCGGCAACAGATGAAGACGTTCTGCGCAACTGAGCGACTTGAGCACGTTGCCGCACTGCAGCTGAGCCCTGTAATTGGCAAGGTTGTTTTTTTTCCCCTCACTTCTTCTTCTCTCTCTCTCTCTCTCTCTCTTTCTCCTCCTTTCATGATCTTTGGCTTTGTGTGATGTGTTGTGCCTCTGTCAGCCAGAGCCGGTGTGTTTACTTAAAAATGAACTCTCTCTCGCACAGCCCTGCTGCTCTCTCAGAGGCATGCATACATCGTGCGGCGATGATGAATGTGGAGTCAGGCATCACATATCAAAATTCATGTATTCCTAAAACTTCAGAGCCCGCTGCCCCTACCTCGTATTAATCAGTGCAACAACACCGCCTGGGTAGACCATGCAGTGGGTCCCCTGTTTACATGAAATATGCATTGGCAAATTATTAATCAATCAAAGGAGGAAGGTTTGAATATGAGAGTCGGTGGAGTCCACATTGTTTCTGCTGTTGTGGAGCAAGTCTGATTTCACGGATGTGTAGGGATTAAAGGTTTGAGAAAATTATATTTTTTGTTGGCTGTCTTGTATTTGTATGGTCAGGTTGCTTCCAAACAAGGTCAGCTGTTGAAATATGGACAGCTGACTTTATTTTGGCTTTATTTTCTCTGCCTCTCTCTCCCTTCTTTCTCTCTGAGTAGATAAAAATGTTACTCTTTTACTTTGGGACATATTTCTCTGTATAAAAGTGCACTGTGAGTTCTGCTTAGACTGATGACAAACTGTCTTCTCAACGACTTGCTTCTGCTGAAGGTTGCTTCGGTATTTCTAAGCAACCATGTGTCTCTTTGCAAAGCTTGATACTTCTGGCCTATCACGCTGCATAAGGTATTCAAACTGAAACACTTTTGGTTAAGAAAAAGATTGTCTCAGATAATGAACATCCAGTTAACATAAGGATTTCAAAATGGAAGTATAAATTCCAATCAGAGATAGATTATTATCCAGTTTCAGGAGATATGGTAGAAATATTTTTAAGTGGTTGAGAAAACTACAAACAATGCAGAAATAACAGTGTTGCTCTCACTTATATAATTGCTATTATGTTCAAATAGCTTTAAAACTTTGGATTTACATAAATGGGTAATTACCGATAAATTAGCACCACTGATTTTTGTGCCAACATATTGTTTCTGAAATCTTTGATGGATAATACATGAGAAAATCACATTAAACTAATCATCCCTGTTAATTTATTCCCTCATTTGACGCTGAAATTCCATGAAACCACCAGGACGTCATGCAGAGAGCCAGCATGCTGTTGGTGGGTGGAACGTGCATAGAAATTGCTGGGAAGATACAGTTATCTATTTTTCATGGCACCAAACACATATCACTCCGCTGCAAATAGAAGCACACACACACGCACGCATGCACACACACACACACACACACACACACAAACTAACCGTGTTGGAATGTTTTGGGGACACTGAAAGCCAGTGGGTACAAACAATGTTTGACGTTTACAGCTTCTCAGATCTTGAGACTATGGGATGACTTCATTTAAGCACTTTTGTCTGATGCCATCCTAATTTTCTGCATTCTTTACACTGCACATAGACTGTTGACAGCAGATTGTGCAAATTATACAATTCTGCACGAATCATCAGCAAGTCCTGTAGTCATTTGGGTGATCTGTTTTTCTGCTTTCAGCACTCCGGTAAGTTTTATGGTTGACTCACACCATTTTGTAATCTGTAGCCGCAAGCCGACGTGCTGACAATAAGGCAGCCTGACAGAGCTGAGAGGATGAGACGGCGCCGAATTTGGGGGACACTTCCGCAGCTTAAGCTCAGCTCACTTTCACCCGAGGAAGTTCATAAATCAAATCCTCAAATCCTGTCTGCTGCTTCTTCTACGGGGGGGGGAAATATACTCTTGCACTGTGAGGATCAAAGATCCTCCTCAGCCCCATCCCTGCGGCTGGCATGAGAACAAAGTCTCTCTCTGAAGTGTTTATGGGTGTTTCTATGACCCACGATAATAATAATAATAAAAAAAAAGGTAGCTGTGTACCCGGAGGAAATGCCCTTATCCTGCTCAAGTCTCACTGTTGTGGCCACTGATCTATAAAGAATACCTGGATAGACTATCTCATTGTTGCTGACCCATCAACAATGAAGCCAATGGAACTGTCCCGAGTGGTCCCATAATGGCGGCGAGGTGTTCCAATTCCATTGTTGCAGAACGGCAACATTCTTTTACTGTCTTTTACTGTCTATGCATTCCTATGGCAAGTGGTCCCATAATGGCCGCCCCCATGTAGGCTTCAGAATTTTGACGTAGATGCTCTATCCAGGTATTCTTTATAGATCAGTGGTTGTGGCAAACACTCAGTCTGGCCTAGACGAGCTATTGTCCACGAGCATCCACAAAGAGCATTCTGTTGCCCCCATTTTCTCCAGAGGAATGGACATCTGTAGAGGCTACGGCTTTGCTAGCAGTTAGTTCATGCCTTGCCAGAGAGGAACAAATGCCCATTGTGCCCTGGCCCTGCTGCCGGGGGAAGACAGCGCCGGTTTAATAGACCCGGCAGTGAACTGAGGCTACATGAGTGTGCTCACGAGTAAGCATTCCTCTTTACCTACATTTCCCAGACATTACTAAGCTATTTAGAGCTGAGAGAGAGAGAGAGAGTCCTGTGGTTCAGCGTGCGCAAGAGCATTGTGTTCATGTGCACCTAATTCATCAGGATCACTTCCCTCTGAAAAGACAATGTGCAAAAACATCACTGAACTGTTCACCTGTGCTTAAACCCCTGGCTTTCACATCACGGGTACTTCACATTTACCCCAAAGTCAGAGTTGATTTTATTTTTTATAAATCTTGATGATGGGAATCACATCAGATGCATGTCAAAGTCATGCAGAGGGTTATGTCAAACCTCTCTGACCTTCACCTACTTTCAGTTAGCACCCTCATCGATTAATGCAGACCTCTGCTGGGAGCCACACACATTTTTTTACACTCAGCAAACTGTGAGCACTGTAACCTTTAAAACCCATGCGGCTGTGACTCATCAGTCTCCTGTGCGATCGCATTCCCCAGCATTGTTTTATCCGACAGCGCGCTGCAGTCAGGCGACGGAGAAAAGCAACTCTGCTCTCCGAGCACACCTCTCCCCCCTCTGTGAACCTTGCCACGCTCACACCATGGTGCAGTTTAATTAAAATTTTACTGGAGACAGACAGACTGAAAGGGAGGAGTGAAGAAGGGAGGAAGGGAGGAAGGGAGGCAGGGAAGCAGCGACAGAGAGAATGGTGAGAAAGAGAGTGAGGAGGGGGGGGGGGGGAGATGCTTACTCATGGTGGGGGTCAGTACTCTGTCTTTCTAGAAGTGCACAGTGCTTCGTCAGCTGTAGAAATCTGAGGCCCTGATGAGAGTATGACAAATGACTGCAAAACTGCAGTTAGGTAGTCTTTGGATTCCTCCATGGTTCAGCCCTCTTCTTATTTATAATATTTTTCAAATACAAAGACAAATGCAAGTACATACAAATACAAATACTCGGGTCTAAAGTAATCATACATTTGACTCAAGAAAACACATTTGTCATGCATTCAGACATGCACGGCTATATTCCCCGCGCCAACCCCTGCATGTAGTGAGTAGCCTACTCAATGCAGGAGACTGAATAATGTATTGCAGTAAGAGGGAAGATTAGAAAGGCTACATATCCTAAGATGTGATTGCTCTACAGTGCATTCAATCTAGAGATAAATTAAAAAAAAACAATATAACACTGGTCACCAAATGACTACCAATTTACTTTGAAGTAATCATCAGTCACCATAATATTTATGTCATTTTTATTTAACGCCTGAGCAATGGATATACAATAGAATATTATTAAAATGTGTGTATAGGCTATAATTATGTATGTGATGGCCTATATGGACTAAATAGGCTGTTGGTTACAGCGTGTCTTCTTTATTTATTTTATTATATAGATGATAAAAAGCAGAGCAGGTTCATCACGGATGTAGAGATCTACATCTAAAAACAGTGCGCACTGCCCTCTACAAACAGACTTCTTATTACTTTCCCTGGGTCTCGCCCTGGGTCTCGGTTAGTTGTCTGGTTGAGCACTGGGCAAGCACTCCCACAATAACAGTGTTGACGTCACGCTACCACCGCTCCCGTTGGATACAGCTGCAAAACTGCAAGAGAGAGGGGTGATTGAAGGGAATAGCTAAGCGGCGGTGGCGGCAGCCATCTTAGAACTATCGCGGTTGCCGAATTACATCTTATGGATATTTATTTACAGGGTGAATTATAATTGATCGCGTTGACGAGGAATAGAGAAGAGTGTTTACGTCTCTCGTGTTTTTTTACTTAAAAAACGGGATGCAGTTCCGTAGGTATAAACCCTTCGCGTCTGCAATCGGACTGGTCCTAGGACTATTATGTGCGGTGGAGGCAACCAAAGGTAAGCCGCAAGACGCTGCGTTTATCCCTCACTGTCTCGTTCATTCAGAGGGATTGTTTCCGTGGTAAAAGAATAAAAACCATTCATTCGAATCATTTGCTTTCAGGGGGTTGTGATTTCTGCTTGGGATAACAATGGGATGTTTTAGGTTCTGTGGTGATGCCCGATGGGCGACCCAGCCGATAGGATGGTCTCGCACCCTAATCGGATGGATGTTCATTCCCAAAGTATCTGTGTAGCTTATAATATGTCGCGTGTCGCAAAATATAAAGCGCACTGCCATTTTCAAACGACTAAATTCTGTTTTTGTTGGCAGTTTCCTCAGAGGTAGCCTATGCAGGTGGTTTAGCGTATTTCCAGAATGTCATCCATTAAATAAAATCTATGCAGGAATGCCCTTTGCTATTGAAAGCAAAGCTGTCTGAGGCTTCTTTATCGGGTAAAACCACGTTGGCAACTCCCAGTTGAGGATTTTGTTATTATTGGCTAACCAACGCAGTTGTGAGCGAAGTAGCATAGCACACCTATTTTATAACAGTATTTAGTAATACCTGCGTTTCTCACCGCTGTTACAATCAGTGTTACATTCGGCTCGCCCCTAACCAAGTGCTTCTGGCAGTGTAGCCTATGGTGTTAGCTGTAAAATATGTGTATAATTTATTGTGTAATGTCAAATAAGCCCCAAACGAACACCATGCGGATGAGGTGATCTATCTACCAATGTACGCATTGCAGATCCACTTGCCAACACTTGTATGGTAATTTAAAAATTCATGTGTATCACATTCCCGAGCGCAGCTAAATCATCGCAGCAGGTGCACCAAGCTGCTCCGTAGATGATGAATATAGCGTGAAAGAGCCGTCTGAGCTTAGCCCAGTGGTAGCAGGGCGGTCAGTCTCTCATCGATACTTCAGTGTGGAACTAAAGCACAGAACTAATTTAATTGAATGGTTGGTGGTGCCGTGTGAATGGATTACCCACCAGTGTAGCTGTTTTCTGTTCTGTGAGGCTATCACAGAACAATCGAAGTTTCCATTTTCACCGGCGTTACAACAGCTAGCCCTTAAGTGTTCTGGCGCTCCCCTTCTTTCTAATCGCAAATCGCAGGCAGGACCCCCTCCCCCATTTTTTATACATAGCCTATCATCCATTTTATTGGTTACATAGTTATATGGCCTCGATACTTTATAGAACACGGCCCCACAATAGACTGTCTCATGTGGAAGTGGTGTAGCTAGGACTTGTAAAATGTTGCAATGAGACGCAGTTGGGAATGCATGAACCACCAGCATGAGATCAGATAATTAACCTATTGCTTCACAGTTGATGGTTGATTATTCAAAGCCTTGGTGTCAAATGTTGACAGTCATTCGAGGCTCCAGATGACCATCTGAAAAGCAGACACGATACCTGGATATTGTTTATCCTTTCACAATAGGAACAATTTTACTGTGCCTTTTCTACTTAAATTAATTTGTAATTTGATAGAGAAAGAACAAAACAGCGAAAGCATTTGATTAAAGAATGAAATATGGTAAATGAAACACAAGGAATAAGAAAGCATAGAGATTTGCTGTTGGGTCTATGGACACGTTACATACTCACTGTGAGATCTGTTAGTCTAGTTGACCAAATGTGTTTGCATAGCACACCTGCTTTGTTCACAGCCATTGCAGAGAAAGCAAGCAACATGTGCTATTTCCATATTTGGATGGTGCTTGCCTTTCTCTCAGGCTGAAAAAACATTCACTTTCAGCTCAGTCTGACCTAAGGGTGTTGGTTTACTTTATTTGTGGTCAACGTAGCAGTCAGAGTCTAAACATAGAGGCTATGTTGTCATTAGGCATATCTCTCAAAGCAAACCTCTTCAAGGACTTGAGGAAGTGTTTGGCACGTGGCTTGTAATTGCAAATCGTATTCTGTTGAATTTGGCGAAGGTGGAAAGAGTACTGGGCCAGGTACACCAGGAAATGAGTAATGTTTTAAGTCCACTCCTGCTTCAAGGGTGTGGACATCATCATAAACTAAAGTTTAGTGTGGGGTAGTGTGTCAACAACACTCTCTGGAGATAGAGGTAATAGAGAGATTGAAATCTCTATCTGAAGAACTCCTTACTCTCCTACACCATTTAATTCAGGTGTCTGGTTTTTTTTTATGTATTTTATTCTTGGTTTTGATAAGAGTTTAAATTACCACATTCTATTCTACTTACTGTATGTTCTAGTCATATGTTGTACAACCCAGTTTTCTGTCTCACTAAAGGAGCCTCATTCCTGTTTCACACTGATCCTAGAGGCTATATAAAACCTTTCGAAGCATACTCATGTAAACAGATGCAACCAGCTGCATGCTCCTCTTTTGTGGCCTCCGGTCAAACGCTTGGCCTGTCCCAGCAGACACACAGCATTGCACGGTACTGTCATATTTGCTGTCTTTTCCACACTCCTCTCTGAAGTACCAGCAGGCAGTTCACATGAATATGTTCATATGGAGTGACTATTTCATCCCAGTTGTGTCATTCAATTATTCCCTGGAAAAATTGTGATGTGATATTGAAGGTCCAGAGGTTAATTGACTAATAGCTTTTGCCTCATCCTGTGCACATTAACGTATACAGTCGCTGTTAATCAGTTCCGCTGGTCGTCATACTGACAGGAAAGCGCCCTGGACGCAAGTCTTGTGTAAAATGAACTGACCATTCTGGCTCTCCAGGGGCTGCCCACTCTGACATAAATCCTGGCCTATCTGAACACATACATTAAGAGACTTTTAATCTTTAATTTGCACATTTTTAAACAGCATGATTCTCAATACATGGAAAGACCTGCGGTCTTGAAAGAGCATGAGTTGGTCTGGTCATGGCAACAACTCTGTCAGCTTATGCTCAAGATAACCCACAACGCCTAGCATTCACAACCACACTAAATATACCCAGTGGTTTGTATTTAACTCTCACAGAGGAATGTGTTGTGGCTTGAAGTTGAGAATAAATCTAGCATGGCCGTGTCAAGTCTTTATGGTCTTGCTCAGATGGCCAGAATAAAACTGATGTTGATTTGTGTGAAGATAACCCTTAAGTAGTTTTGGTTTGATTCGCTTCACCTCCCACACACACTGTATTTTACTGGTTTGCCTATGAGCCCCATGTTGCGCAGCTACCTCTTGATTTGTTGGCCTATGTATTCAAGGAATCTCAACTAGCAGGAACAAAGGGGTTTCTTGGCCCACAGATTGGGGCAAAGTTGTGGAATGACTGCCTCACAATGTGGCCACTGTTACATGGGTACTGTAGCTTTCATTTGTCGCCAAAGGCTGCTTAAACCAATAATGCACTATTCAGGAACTTACTAACTTGCAGGAAATGTCTACCTTACTGTCTGTGTGTGCGTGTGATGAGTTAAGGGCCGTTCACACCAAGAACGATAACGATAACGATAACTATAAATAAATATCGCTCTCGTTAATATGAATGACAACGTTCACACCTAAACTATAACGATAACGACATGAAGAACGATATCGTTGTTGATCACTTTCAGAGCGATTTTGAGAACGATAAAAAGCTAACAGCCAATCAGAACCCATAATATTCTAGCCATCACATTCATTAACATGAGGAGAGACTTTTCTTATCGTTGGCCAGTGTGGACGCATTTATCGTTATGGTTAAAGTTATCGTTATCGTTATCGTTCTTGGTGTGGACGGGCCTTTAGTGTGAGTGTTTTTGTATTTGTGTGTCAGGTCTGTGAAGAGGCAGCTGTAACCATTACTAGGTTCATTTGCCTGCTTGAATTTAGTCAGTGATCCATCAAGAATTGTTTGCTGACTACTGAGTGTTATGTTAGTCACTTCCATGTAGTTGGTCTTGTAAAGTTGGTTGAGTGTTTCCTTTTGAGATGCCCTCGATAAGGATGTGTCATGATGATCATGATGATTGCAGGCAGGTAGCTGGCTGGGTAGAAACTGTTTTGATGGACAACAAACCAAGATAGTTGCTTTATTATGATATTTGAGAAAACCCTGGAAGGATAACTCGCTCTCTCGGCAGGGGCGTCAAATTTAATTACAACGTAATTGCAAAGATGCAGACGCAATCCAGGCAAATGATGACTTTCATTTTGAACGGCGGAGCTGAGCCGTTCCAATCTGAAACTCCCCTGGAGCGCTTTGTCACCATAAAAAATATTGCGCCCCGCTCTGTACTCCACACCGAATGCGTCACTGCATTGACACTCCATGGGAACGAGGTAACTAGAGAGCACATTCACCTGCAGGCGAGGCACCCAGTGGCCTCCACAGCCACAGGTGGGAATGAAAACCAGCTTTGTGTGCTCTCTTGGGTTCCACGGGGCCTGGGCCCTCCTCCTCATTCGCCTCCTCCTCCTCCTCCCGCTCCACTCTCACTTTCACTGGCTCTTTTGTGTGGCTGGCGCTGAATGCTGATTGAGGAGCTTTCACACCGATCGTAGCTGCCTCCACTACGCCCCACCCTTCCCAAAACCCCCTCCGTGCACCCCCTCCTGCTGCCTCCACCCCCAGTGAAAATGCCTTTGCGTTGTTTGTGCGAGCCTTGATTGCCCGCTGAACAAACAGACGTTTGCTTGAGCATACATTGACCCCCTGCCTGCCCTGGTGTGGCTGTGAGGGCTCCTCTGTTTGCGAAATAGAGAGGGGGGAGGCGTTGGAGGCTTTGACCAGTGGGGGAGGGATATTTTTGGGGACGTTTGGGGGGGCTCCCCCACCCACAGGTTTGTCTAGAGAGGGCCGTTAGGCTGCTGTGAACAGTCAAAGCTCTGTGATTGAGGAGGGCCTGCTTCAACAAGCTCTGACACTTCTCAATTCTACCGCAAACAGAGGAGTGTGCGCCTACATTTCTGACTGGGGACAAATTGACTAAGGGATTATGGTAGCGTTTCCTGTCTTAAATCTAATTCTCTATGCAGGCGCCTGAAATGAAAAAGTATGAGCTGAGTTTTGACAGTTTAATTAAATGGATTTTTGATGCCATCACAAAAAATCTCTGCTGGGTCATGCCAGCAATGCAAAGAGGGTGGCAGAGTTATTATGAAAGAGATCAAAGATGATCTATGAAGGAAACACACTGAATGACTAATACAGTTTTGCCATGTACTGGCAGCAAAGCCATCTTGAATGCCACTGGACTATAGCCGCAGCGTTTCAATAAGCACTGTTCAGAGAGACCACATTCCTTCTTCCCACTCGTCTACTCGTAGATGAATGTTGTACAAGGGTGAGAAGGTGCAATGATGGCGAATATTATTCCCCACATTTCACAGTTCCTTTCAAAGGTGTGGCGTAGCCATTGCCTGGGGGCCACGTTGTGTGTGGGCAGACTGGCCATTGTAATGCAGGATTAGGACAAGCCCATTGTTGGGTTGCCCATTCTCACGAGTTGCAACGTGCTCTGTGAAGACGTCACATAACTGTGACAAATGCGTATGTCGGGTCAAAGGGAAGGTTCCTTTGCTGAAAAGTGTTTGAAGCCGCTCCTAGACACCTGTGAAGAGGCATTCAAGTTTTTGTCTCTAGTGCAACTTGACAAGGTAGAGATCATACGACGACCCCTCCTCCACCCCCACCACCACTGCTCCACCCACCCATAACCCCTTTTCCCAATTGCAAACAGAAGCTCTCTGCTATCTGATCTTTAACACCCTTCGCGATAGATCTCACAGCTTACAATCGTCAGAGAGAGGTGTTGAGCAGGGAGGTGTTGTGTGCTAATTGGTACAGATTGTTGCCTGTTGTGTTCTCCCCAAGCTGGATGCAATCACCATCACCTTACACCTTACAAAAATCTAGTTAAATCGGTCAGAGAGATTAGCCTACCCTTTTTTTGTTAAGCATTACCACGGATTGATTCAATAGACGTGTTACACAGGCTTTTCTCTGGGTTAGAAAGGGATCACAAAAGGTTGAACGTCATGTTGAATTCTCAAGTTTGGCTGACCAATAAGAAAAGACCTCTGACCGGACAAGACTGACCTGACCTGACAAACAGTATTGTGTTGTAACAGTGAGGATGTAGTGCCCAAAGTCAGTATAAATATCTTGACGGTAGAATTGAGTTGGAACCATCAAGGCATTGTTGTCTCCATCAATGCATTGTAGTTGCCATCAGCATTTCTGTAATAGCCGACGTTTCCTCATTCTACTGAAAGGCACCCACCCAACCGATGTCTGAATAAAGCTCAGGTCAGACAACGGAACGAAGGGAATTGTGACACGCTTGGCTGCAACAGCAAAATATGCCCCTGGGCTGAGCGGCCTTATCAGATTCCTCATTTCCTTTCCTTTTTTTGCTCCCTTTAGGTCTGTGACTGTTTGCCAATTACCTCCTTAGTCTGTCAGTGGACTGCAGACTCAATAATTGTTCCGGTTCTTATTCGGTCAGATATGCATGCCTCTGACCTCTTCTGGCTTAAACCCTGACCCAACTTGTTTTGTTGACATTTTGAAACCTTAGACATGGGGAAACAATCGGAGCAGAGCAGCACAAAACCTTTCAACCCACTTCACGAGCAATTTGAGATGCATGCACCAAGCAAACCAGAGGAACAATCTCCTGCCTTGAGGCTGATGCATTTTTTGCACAGGGCCAAGAGGACACCCATTGAACCGTGACCCATGAGAGCCATCCTTTTGAGGAACCTCCTCCGCGGTGTGTCTGCGCTCTATGACCTTGCAAGTGAATGAAACGGGTGCACATCCCATTATAAGATTAGGTGTCACTAGGTTTACGTGATGGGTAAACGGATTGCATGCCATGCATCGCAGCACTGCTACATCCTATCCTGAACCCCACCACCCCACCAAACCCACACTCCACCCACCAATTCTGTACATGACCCATGCCGCCTGGCTTCAGCCCCCTTTAGATCGATCGTGTGCATGGATCATGCGATCACATATCAGTTGATGCATCTGCACTGTAACAAAGCGGTGACACAAGAGAGTGCACTCGCTAGAAGGCAAGATGGCTGCTGATAGGAGCAGGAGCCGGTCGCAGTGGTGACCAGACGGCTCTCCCACCCACGGTCAGCCGCAGTCTATGTCCCCGGAATGCTGAGGTTAGCAGTTAAGCGTCGGATTGGAGTTGAGGGGGGGTGGGGGGTGGGTGTTTGTGGCAGGCTTGGCAGGGGTATTCCGGATGCCTCCACTTCCACACTGGCAGGCAGCCCAATTTAACCCATTCCCGAAAGCCTGTAACCACACATACACAAACACACACAGAAAGAGGGAAAAGTAAATAGTTGGCTCTGTCCCTGTCCCAAAGCCTTGCATTGTTTTTTTTTTCAACCCCTGTGCTGTCATCAGAGCTAGGCTGCATTCTCTCCATACTCTAATGTGGCGCAAATAGCTTAGTTGGCTTCATTTTAAATCAAGTGAAATCATCTCTGCAGTCGAACAGTACCGGAAGCATATGTGGGAGTTTTGAATGATCGTGACTCACACAAACTTAAACTCATCATGTGAAGGGGTCTTTTCAGCAGATACAATGATGCTCAATGATCAGAAAGTACTTTGATCAGTCTTATGCTCTGCGTCAAAATGCTCGAAGAGAGATGTTAAAAATAGAAAGCAAAGCATGTTAATGTATGCTTAAGCATCACTGCAGTATCGGGATATACTGTAAGTGTTGGAAATGAGCACATTCACAGCAGACCATTTGCACCTCGTTACGCATGTTACGCAACTCTCTTTCAACCCCTTAATGTGACCCTATGCCATTCATCCATACATTGTTTATGCTACGTGTTTCACAGTGCCATTTGGATGCATGCAAATTAAGCTATTCGCTTTGCCCTTGGGAGCAAAATGGACGGAGTGTAACTTACATGCCCGTGTGTGGCATCTGCTCCTATGTATGGAGTTAAGCCAGAGTGTGATTAATATGGAGATCGAGAGATGGAGAGGAGCTCGTAGCAGCTTGTATGCCTGATGCAGTCAAGGGCTCTCAGCTCTAGCGATGGATGTTTTCAGTGCCACCAAATGATGGCTCAGGGGTTGGTATAGAATAAATGGGAAAAAATAGCTTGGTTGTTTGTGTGGGCTAATTTGTCATTCTGGTCCATATTACCTCAAAGCAAATGTTAACTTGTAGCCTGTGACTAATGGCTCTCTGTTTCCGCCATTTTGTGTGATTTGCAGATTTGAACTGCTCTGCAGGAGTTGGCTGGCCGGGACTATTTTAGTGTGACCCTGCCATGCTGAAAGGCTTTCGCACAAAGTGCATGTGAACGACAGAACTGAAAAGAAAGAGTTTTGAAAGAGCGGGCGGAAAAGATGGAGAGGCTGGCGCGAAGCCACCCCAAACAGGCTCGCATGTGCCTGACATACAGGGCCCTGGAGCTCTTTAAAAGTTATCAGCCACATCAGAAATGCCTCGGTAATCTCATTCACCACAGCGGCCCCCACAGAGACACGCGGCCCACTTTGAAGGTTAACTCTGCCCTTAATAATAATGGTCCTCTAATAGCCCCAGACTGGAAGTGCGTGGCCGCCTGTGAGTGAATGGTTTGAAATGGCTGGGCTCGTCGCGTCCGGAAGAAAAATAGCGGTGGCACCACTGCTAATTTGCTCTTAATCAGGGTGCGATTGCTGGTGAGTGGGTGTGTGTGTGTGCATGTGGAGCAGATGTTAGAGCGGAGCTGGTGTGTTGTTTTTGAGCTTAGCTTTGTGTGAGGTGAGGTATAAAGCTGTGGCTCTGGGGATCGTGTGTGTGTGAGTGCTTGCACTTGTGCGACTGCAGATGTTGAACTCATGTGTTCTAACTCCACTTAAGAAGAACAAAGCTATAAGTCATGGGTCTTTCTAGTCATTAATAACGGTTCTAAATGATCAAATGAATATTTTAGTCTTTTCATGTGGGGTTTGTGTGTGTGTGTGTGTGTGTGTGTGTGTCTGTGTGTGTGTGTGTCTGTGTGTGTGTCTGTGTGTGTGTCTGTGTGTGTGTGTGTGTGTGTTCCCTGACGTGTACCATTTGTAGGATTAAGGTTAGCTAGTGCCTGACATGACCCTGCTCCACACCACCTGTTCTGGACATGTACTACAAACATGGTTATGTGCTCATTATAAGCATCCCAGTGTAATGCCTAATTGTAGGCCAGATTTGCCCACTGGCCTCTAACAGATATTCTGTGAGCTCCATCATCAGTCTAACATGATTTTATCGAATGGCCAATGTATTGGATACAGGTATACCAGGTATAATAAGTGTATAATATAGTATAATAAGGGTGTAGTTGTTCAATATAGCGCCCACTTTGTGGTTTTAGGTATTTTTCAGTGAAATTGATGAATCATTTAAACTGATTTCCAAATCTTGATTGGACAGTATTGTTGAAAATGGTAAGCAACTAGATTATTGAATGTTCACGTTAGTCCGAATCCCAGTATGCTTGCTTTTTAAGTCCTTGTTATTCAGTCCTCTTTTAATGAATGAGAAGACCGAAAAACAGCAGCTTGGACACCCTATCCTGCCGCTGACCTCATGATTAACAAAAAAACAAGACACATTTGGTCTCCCTCCCTCCCCACCGGCCATGTGACATAGCTAACTATGCCTCTTAGGGTTGGACAAACCCAGGGCCTAAAGCAGATTATCCCCGTAGTCTGGCCGGGCAATCTGTCCAGAGACGGCCATCAACCGCAGCGGCACACTTCAGGTCATGTGAGCAAGCCAGCGCTAAAGATGACCCATGGGCGTGGCTACTACGCTGAACCACGCCAGATTGGAACTCAGAGGCAGACCCCTAAACCGCCCCCCACCCCTCGCCACCCACCACCAATCTCCCCTAAAGACACACCACCAAATCAGGATGGTAATCACAATATGCTGGTGTGGTTTGTGGCCGCAGTGCAGTATTTAGCCTTTTAGATCTTGTTGCTAGCCTTTTGTTATCTGTTGGCATTTCGCTTGAGTTGTTTAAATAGATTTGTGGTTATTGTGCCAGAAGCCATAGACCGATATCATGTCAGTTGGCTCATTATCTGTCCTCCCTTGAGTCATAACTGGGGGGCAGTGAGATAAATCTTTCAGCTGGAATCATTGACACCCCCCCCCCCGCCCTTCCCCCTTTTCCGGCTTCTATTTCTGTCACGGTGAAAGATTTATTGTCTTTAAACTCATAGCGATGGCATGTCACGAAAGCCGCTCTAAAAAAGCAAAAGATTAGCCATTAAAGGCACTCAAAGTCGCACGTCAAATTTCACCACACCAAGGAGATTGTATACCACTTCATAACGAGGAGATGCAACGATTTCTTAGTGTTGTGTCTAAAAAGCCATTTTTCATGGGCTCCCTGTGAGATGGGAGGCTTTAGCCTTGGGGTGAGTCTCTGGTCCCAGGTGCATATAGCCAGCTGAATATTAGCCCAAGCTCATACATTTCCAGACTTTGCTCGAGCATGTTTGTTGCAGCTGCCAAATCTCTGCTATTCCCTGCTGGCTGATTTATTTTTAATGTGTGGGGATGAATATCCTTTGAAGCAGATGCTTTCATTCTGCTGCTGGAGATGCTCTGTCCTCAGAGAAGGCAGGGTGGTGTCAGATGTCACTGCAAGATATGCAATATGTTTTTTTCTCTGCCGTTTTGAGCAGATCTTGATGAAAGTGCTAAGTAGGATCCCCCCCCCCCCCCTCTCCCTTCTAAAATGGCTACTGTGCTGTTGTTAGCAGGTCTGGGGGTCATGAGACCAGCGGGCTTAACCTGGATTTCTGGGCCAGAAACCAAAAGGCATAACTACAGCTGCTGACGCTGAGGCCTCCGGTTAAGTAGCAGTGAAGCTGAGCTTTATAGCCTCATAAACGCGGCCGGTCTATGGGCGCTTGCATTGCTATGGTTACCTGAAGGATGTGCCTTTTGTAAGATGGAGGCTGCCTTCTGTGAAGATGAGCCGCAAGCATTCAGCGATGTTCGTTCGGTCAGGCCCATTAGTCGTTCGGTAGAGGTAGAGGCAGTGAAATGATCAGTCCGTGCTGCGTCTGGTGCAAAGATATCAGGTTTCGCACGAAAACTGCTGAGGCTCTGAAAACAGGAAGAGGATAGGCTTATGTCTCTCTGTGGAGGAGAGCGGTCTGCCCTTCACGTCGACTGCACTGCACTGGACTGCACTGCCCCCCTCCCCTCCCAGCCTCCCCATCCCATCTTTTGCTTCCAGGCCTGACATTGCAGCCACGATGTGTTTGGTAGGGAGGTGAGGTGGGGAGGGTGGGGATGGTGGTGGTGGTGGAGGGGGGGGATTGCTTTTGGAACTGACGTTTTAAAAGCGAGCCGGTGGCAGCACCGCTGCACAAACAACAAACAGGCCCTTCTAATGAGATCCAGTACTGGACACACACACACACACACACACACACACACACACACATATTCTTCCTCTTTCTCTCTCTCTCTCTCTCTCTTTCTCTTTCTCTTTCTCTCTCTCTCTCTCAAAGGCAGCTGTCAGCCCTGTGGTGCAGCAAGAATATGTCACACAACAAAAGCAAAAAGACGCCGTCATGCTGTGTTGCAGATGTGTTGCAGGATGTATTGCCCCTGGAAGATGCTTATTAAGATCATTTCCTCCACGGCGAAGAAGACTGAGGGGGAGTTGATTCTCTCTTAAAGTTCACCCCAAAGCTGTCATGAATGCTGTTATAATTGGACCTCAACATCTCGTCAACCCCGGTACCAGATCAGTCACGTTGGTCAGGGTGGTCAGTACCCGTGTCCTCATGTCCTGACGTTTCGCTGCTCTGTCTCCCTTTTCCCTGCAGTTAATAAGCATAAGCCATGGATCGAGACCACGTATCACGGCATCGTCACAGAGAATGATGACAAGGTGCTGCTGGACCCTCCTCTGATTGCCCTGGACAAAGATGCCCCGCTGCGCTACGCAGGTGAGAATGCTGTTTTGCCAAATTGTGTTGTGAATTGTGCTGTTTTTCTTTCTTTTTTTTTGTGGTGTTGGTCACTATCGTACGCAGACCCCCACCTCTCCAGCCTGTATGGGGGGTGGCCCTCTGTGGCTCCTGTGGAGCCCCCACGCTGAGTCTGTGATGTCAGATTTTGATCTGCTAATTCACAGTAATTACCTCAATAGAAACCCACCCACTTTTTTCATCCACACATCCACCCAACCACCCACGGTCGGTTTCCCCTTGGGTTAAGTCGATAAACGATCTGTCAGTCTCCGTGCAAGCAAATGAATTGTGCTCTGATAACCTGTCGTTTAACCCATTAAGTCAAGTGGAAACTAGGCATCAAACAGTAAATCTAAAGTCATAGCTATTGATGGTTCAGTGCTTTTAATGATAATTTCCTGCTGGAATCTCTTTAATATGTTTGCTAATGGATCCCTTGGTATTAATGTAATGTCTATGTAACTATGCATGTATGACTTAATTGTAGTGTTGCTGTTAAGCCCTTTCTCTGGTCTCCGATACCCACCGCAAATGTAGACACGCACACAAGTGGCCACAGTCCTGTTTTTGGACTATTATTATATTACTGACATTGTGTTGTTCCTGAAAGACAGCTTCGGCCCCTTGACAAATTGATCTTCATGGATTTTTCTGACAAGATTGCTTTTTAAGCTGTGAATGTCAACACTGTTCGACTGAAATGGAATGTTCCCCATTAATTTCCCCTATGAATACCAATGAATAGGCCACCATTAATTCATTCTATTGAATACCTGGGTGTTGTCTCTGATTATTCTTTTGTTATACCTCTATGAAAAAAGAAAAATTGGTAACACAGATATTGCTTTACACAGTAAACATCACATTTGTATCAAAGCTGTGATGGCTTGTTATTCATGAAACCGCTCTGTAGAATCGGTCGAATTCTAGGATCCAGTAATGTTCTGGAGCTAGTCAGCATTTAGGTTGGCTCTCCATGCTGCCTGTCCTGATAAGACACAATTAACAGGCCCTGGCAGCGGTAATCCATGTCTCTCATTAATGACATCAAGATCACATCAAGATGGCCTTGTTCCAGGGCCCCTGGTGGGTCTGCTCTTGATGCAGACGAGCAGTGAGCACTCGGCTCCTGCCGACAACGCCAACTTGCTGCCGCCGCCACCACCACCACCACCACCCCCACCCCCCACCCCCACCCCCATCGCCTTTGGGCGCTCCCTAACGGCCTGCTCACAGCAGCCCTGCTTTCATGTCACTTCCAACTCCGTGGCACATGTGCTAAATGATCGTTCTCCATGGCCTACTACAGGATGCATTCATTCTGACTGATGTGGTGGTGGTAGTCCCAGTCGCAGGATGTGCATTTTTTGTTTTCTTCCGTCTTAATCAAGCCCCCATTCTACCCATCTTCAAAAACCTGCATCTCAGTGGACTTTACTTGACCCAATTTGTTTGAAAATCCACTCTGAATTTCAAATAAACTGATATGCAGTCATTTTTTTTTTTTTTTTTTGTAAGTACTCATTTATATTCTCAAACACGGAGTAGCTCCGTTGGGAATGCTCTCCCCCCCCCCAACCAAACTGGGCTGGTTTGTCACTGAGGCACACCCTTCTGATCAGGCGACGGAGAGCAGAGAGCCGGACGATCTGTCCCTGTTGGCCAGTGCTCCCTCTCTGGCCGAGTCACGTGGCGGTGGGGGTGACTGGCATCGCTCTGGCTCTGGCGCTGCCACGCCGCGTCGGCACTGCGCCGCCTCTCCTTGTCAGCAGATCAGCCTGGTGCGACGCTGGCCAACGCTCTATGGGTGGCTGAGCAAGGACTTGGGTCTCTGCTCCGCTTGTGTGTGTGTGTGTGTGTGTGTGTGTGTGTGTGTGTGTGTGTTGCTGCCTGCCTGCGAGCTTGAGAGGGGCCCCTGCTAGCTGACGAATAAGCACAGTCATCCTCTGTCATGCCTGTGTGAATGTGCACCTCTCTGCAGTTTGGGGCCGAGGCACACAAGTGAAGCTTTCAGCCCCAGGCCTCCCTCCCACTGTTGAGCACAGGTTCAGCCCCCCCCCCCACCATCACATTCTAGAACAACACAGTACAGTGTTATACATGACACACGAGGCAACACAATTATGACTGTTGTTTCTTATTTCTAAACTCTAGACTGATTTTTGAACAATTGTGCAGATACAGTTCAGCTCAAATCAATCAGGCTCTTCTCATCCAACATTTCCCTTCATGGATATTGTGCTGTGGGCTAGAGGTGACCTTAAGTCTAAGATAAATTGCCGAGAGGGGGGTCCTTTTTTCTTTTCTCAGACAGTTTTATCCCCACATTCTCTGTTCTGGACATTGGCATGAGAATGCTGACCCCAGATCAGCTGTGCTGAGAGGAGGCCCTGGAGCTGAATTGATATTACACAGCCATCAACTCTTCACATCTACAGTATAGGGCAGCCATTTCAGAGCATCGCTCCGTCCACACACCATATAGAGGGCTCATAAAAAACCTAAATCTGCCATCATCCTCGAGATGAGAAGTCAAGCAGGGACAAAATAGGAACCTTAACAATGTGGCACACAGCAATGCCAGTTCCTTGTTATTATGTTCACCCTTTGTCCCTCGCAAAGACTTGTTTGGTCCCAGTGGATCGATGTTCTCGGGATCGGAGTCTAGTGGCTGAGTCGATATTCTTTGTGGTTGAGGTTGATGGGAACCCCCCCCCCCCATTCCACCCCGCCTCCCCCCTTTTAGTTGACATTTGGCATGAAGCAGCTGAAGCCTCTTGTCTTCCTGGAATGGCGCTGAGGTCGTCGTTAAGCCCTTGCCTGGACATTGGGGGAGGCACAAAGGCCCACATTGCATGACTTGCTTTGAACAGCAGCCCCTAATGGGAAATCCATTTTGGATTGCTGAGGTGAAAACCTGGGTGGACAGCCCGGCTAGCGAGAGGCCAAGGGGGGAGGTTGGGGTAGAGGGGTGGGGGTGCCAAAGCCAGGCCTCAGCACGGGCAGCCGAGCAGAACTAACCCCTCGCGCAGCACTGTTGACTGGCCGGCTTTAAAGCCTCCTGAGCTTTAGCACAGTAGACTAAACATTTGAACTATGTTGGTTTCCAGCTGCCTTTTGGCCTTTGTTTTGTTTTGATTTGTTTTGTTTTTATTTTGTTTTGTCTGCTCAGTTTGTGTGGAGGTGGTGGTAATGAAATGGTTCTCTGAGACACAATCTAGAGCCGTCAAGGCTGTGAGAGTTACAAATTACATGATGTCCATTTCAAGTGGCTGAATTTCTATTTCCATTTGTTGAATATCCGCATTCGTATTCAAAATACCCAAAGGAAGTCCATCTCTGTTTTCCCTTCCTGTATATATGAGGAAAATATGAGCGTGTGTGCCCAATACTTCTGGAAAAGAATAACATGCCTCCCCCCTCCTCCCCACTCACCCACCCCCTGCCACTGCCAGCCATTATTTATTGACCCCTTGCTCTATATCAGTGCTCTCTGTCTCTTGATAAAAAATGTCCTCCATACCTTCACCCTGGGCTCTAATGTCTGACCGAAACTGCAATGTCTATCTCTGTTTGTCTTTCAATGTTGCTGTGCCATTCGTATGTTCTGTCCACATGATAAACTGTTCATCCCTCTCTCCCTCTCTCCTCTCTTTCTTATCTGTCTTTTCTCTCTGCTCTTCAGCCTTTTCTTGACTTTTCTTCCCTCTGACTGATCTGGGTTTATCTTCTCTTCCCCTCTTGTAGAGAGTTTTGAGGTGACCTTCACCAAAGAAGGTGAATGACGGGTTCTTTCTACTGCTTTGTGAACTGTTGTTTTGATTAACCCCCCACTAACGCAAACAAAACAAAAAGCATTGGCATTTCACACAGAAACTCCTGTTATGCTCTGTGATCTCTTCCTAGTCTTTTGATTTCACTTCCGTTTGGTTCTACTTTTTATTTTATTTTGTTTGTTTTTTTTCACTCACCCTAAATTTGTTGTGGGAAAAAGAACAATAACTGGATGAAAAGTGTGTTGTGGGGATGAATGTATCTAGAAATATCTGTGCATGAGACATCCATTGTAGTTTGCAGACCCTAACAGTGCTTCAGCAGTGTATTCTCTTTACGGAAAAAAAACTCTCCATGCAGGAAAAATCCATAACTAAGCATGTGCATATGTCAAATATTACAGACAGATATGAATTCTAAGTAGGCAGAAGTAGTAATACTAGGTTATGGCCTATAACCTGTAAATAGGTTACATTTTACAGGTACGGAGTAAGATTTACTGATACATTTGTAAATCCTAAATTGAGGAATCAGTTGTTTATTTATTGTTGAGAAACATTCTCAAAATGACACTGAATGGTTAAAATACTAGTGACACTCATTTATGAAAAGACTATTGGAAATATTTACACCATCTATACAACCTTCCAATACTTATAATATATTGTGATGGTCTTGGACATGGCATGCTACACTTTCAGTTGTTACCATGTTATATGCACATGCACAAAAATTCTGGTGGTTGTTCTAAAATCTGAATCCCGAAAAAAAAAAAAAAAATTGCAAACAGAAGAAAGAAAAGTGGAAGCAAATGCCCAGTTTCTAGAAGGTTCCCAATGCGTTCTATCGTCTCCTGGAGCCCTGCGCCAGCCCGAAATTTTGCTGAGATTGTTAACTGATGCAAACTCTCGAAGCTTTCTGTCGATTCACCGTAGCGTACACCTCGTCTGGTCTCGTCCACCTCTCTCACCATTAACCCCCCTACCTGGTCACAGCATGACTGCAGCTGGTGTTTTGGATGTGGATGTCAAGCAAGTGGATATTTCTAACCCCCGGGCTCTCATCCAGTGCTTACGTTTTTTGATCACTTCTTACTGTTCTGCTTTTTTTCTTTGTTTTATTCTTCTCATCCCTTTGTTTCTTAAAAGGGTGTGGGAGAGTCAACATTGCACAGGAAGACTTCCATCATGCTAAAAGCCTAGCTTTAGGTGGAAAATGGCCTCTCAGTTTAAGGATTTCCCCTTTGTTTATGTTTTCTTCCATTGTTTTGTCATAATTTCTGGACAACAGTAATTGTATTAGTAGTAATATGTGCCACACTCCATCATTAATACTTGTCCATCCACTGACCATAAATGCAATATTTTAATCTTCTATTTTTCTGTTGGCATCCTCAAAAATTCAGAATTTTCTGAGGCTGTGAGAGATTTTTCACAGACATCGATTATCACTTTTACTAGTTTATTTGTATTTTTCTGTTGTTTCTCTTGATTTTGCTGACTTTTGTATTAAAGTATTCCTGTGAAATGCCTTTCCACATCTTTCTTTCTCTGTCTTTATTCTCTCTCTCCCTTTCTCTCACTCTGTCTTTTTTTCTGGGTTACTTACTGCATGTGTGGATGCAATGTGATCAAAGTGGCTTGGATGAAACACTATGCTTCCACTCGAACCCCTGCCCACAACACCCCTCCCCTCCTCCTCCCAAATACTCACCCACCCCCCCACAGTGCTACCAGCTTCCTTCACAGACCCCTCTCCCTCGCCTTCCCACCAGTGTACAAACAGTGTACAATCCCTTGGCTGCCAAGAGAATTAAACACAGAACAACTTTGGCTGTTCTTTATTTATGTGTGGTGTGCTCTTGTTTTCATTGTGTTTATTGGTTTTGGTTGGTCAGTTGGTTGGTTTGTTTGTTTGTTTGTTTGTTTTTCCCACATGATCTGCCGCAGTGGGTAGCTTCTCTTTTGCTGTGATGCCCTCCCCAAACACCCCTTCACCCCCCCCCCCACCTTACCCTGCCCTTACTTCCTCCGCTCCCATCCCTCTCCCACCCTCCCTCCTCCCCTCCCTCCCTCCCTCCTTCCCTCCCTCCTTTCCTCTCTCCCTCCCGGAAGTCATGGTCACGCTCAACTCACGCCTCCTTGCTCTCCATCTTTTGGCGTACCCAGGCGAGATCTGTGGCTTCCGGATCCACGGACAGAATGTTCCCTTCGAGGCGGTGGTGCTGGACAAGTCCACGGGCGAGGGGGTCATCCGGGCCAAGGACAAGCTGGACTGTGAGCTGCAGAAGGAGCACACCTTCACCATCCAGGCCTACGACTGTGGCGAGGGCCCAGACGGAGCTAACATGAAGAAGTCCCATAAGTATGTTCTCACACATGTCCAATTTATCTCGACCTCCATAAACCCAGGCTGTGTGACTTCAACTTACACTTACTATATTCATCATCTCTTTTTATTAGGAATTGTATTAGTAAATCTTAATGGAAAAAAAAAGTAATTAGCGACATGAAGATTTCCTTGGTTCAGACAAGCCAACTGTGACATAATGTGATTTGAAATCCTGGGGGAGAGAGGTTGTCACACAGATGACCCAAAATCATTATATGTTCGTCCAGCAGTTCGATGCAGGCTGCATCCAATTATCTGCTTTTGAATGAAACATGCGTCATGGCTGTGGCTCATGGCTATACCCTTCAACTCTGATCCTCTCCCAATTCAATCTTGCACCAACAACCCCCCCCCCCTCCTCCTCCCTGCACAGGGCCAATGTCCACATCCAGGTGAACGACGTGAATGAGTACTCACCCGTGTTCAAGGAGAAATCCTACAAGGCCACCGTCATCGAGGGGAAGAAGTACGACAACATCCTGAAGGTGGAGGCTGTTGACGCCGACTGCTCTTTCCAGTACAGCCAGATCTGCAGCTATGATATCGTCACTCCAGATGTGCCCTTCTCCATCGACAAGGACGGTAGGAGTCCCGGATGAACAGGCGGGGGCGGGAAAATGTCACCCTAGCTGTAATTGCTGCTCCTCGGTGGTACATTAGACATGGCAACAGTGACACTGTTGGCGATCAGGGCAATTCGGAAGTGGTTTAGTTTGTGGTGCTCGAAGCTGCACCCATGAAATTGATTTCTGCAAAGCAGTGGCCTGCTTTAAAATTAAATACGACATGTAGCTTTGAAGTGAACGCCCGTCACCTTGAGGTGTGTTCTGAATGCAATGATGGGTTTTGACTGTTGGCTCAGGGCTTTGAACACACAGTGAATTACGTGGTGCGACGGCTTTAGCTCGGCTGCATATTGTGCCAACTTCACTGAACAGGGATGTTTTCAATCTCCTGTTTCAATCGTCGATGGAGATGGAGTGCAAATGAAAGATGGGGTTGGAATTTACTCATCTCCTGTTCAAACGGTTTAATACATACCCTGCAGAGTCAGAGCTGCAGCGATCGAGTTTCTTGTGGGTAGCTCTCTAATATGGTACCCAGCATTAGTCAGCACTCCCCTCCACTCTCTTTTGTTCTTGTCAGTGCAAGGTCACAACCATGCAGAAATGTTAATATTTTGAGCATGCAGTCCATTTGGAGTATAAGAATTATGAGTTAAAATTGTTAAGTGATGCGTCTAAATAGACAGGTTATATTAAATTGCTTTTGGTATTCCGTTTTACAGCGATTCTAAGGCAACCCTGAAAAGAACAATCTAATGTTCCTATGTTTTTTTATCAGGCAACATTAAGAACACAGAGAAACTCAACTACAGCAAGGAGCGCATGTACAAGCTGACCGTGACCGCCTACGACTGTGGAAAGAACCGGGCCTCCGAGGATGTCCTCGTCAAGATCAACATCAAGCCCACCTGCAAACCCAGCTGGCAAGGTAGCACAGACTGCCCACTTCCCCACTGCCCAACACACACTAGCAGATTTTATTTTTGGTTTTATCTTCAATGAAGCGAGGTGATCCTATCATGTAAGCAGTACATGGATAAGCTACTTAATCTCAAAAGGGTAGTCATTTGGTTGGCCCGGGAACGCATAGGAACACAGACAAAAACCGAAGTAATCGTTTTATGCAATGATTTTGCTATTTTTGTTGTGCTGTCGCTGACGAATAACAAATGTTTTGTTTTTTTCCTTATCCTGGGGGGACAGGATTTAATAAGAGAATCGAGTATGAGCCCGGCACCGGGAGCCTGGCCCTGTTTCCCAGCATGCACTTGGAGACCTGCGAGGAGCCCATCACCTCTATCCAGGCCACCATTGAGCTGGAGACCAGTCACATTGGCAAGGGCTGCGACAGAGACACGTACTCTGAGAAGTCCCTGCACAAGCTGTGTGGTGAGTGCAGTGCCAGAACGCCTCATGCCATCTCACATTACACTAGGGCCCAAAAAATATTAACTTTACGGTCGAACGCCTCTGTCCTGAACAAACACCTTCAGTAGGATTATACAGTGGAAGCTGTGTTTGGTTCGAATGGTCTGTAGGAGTTTTTGTTTGTTTTGTTTTTTTATCAGCAACACATTTAAAGCACATTTGTGAAAAAGTATGCCGCGCCAGGTCTGTTGTGCAACCACTTGTTCTGTCATGAGTCACACGTGGTGTGTTTGTTTGTGCCTGTCGCAGGTGCCAGTGGCAACACCGTGGAGCTGCTGCCCACTCCCAGCAGCACTGCCAACTGGACCGTGGGGCTGCCCACCGACAACGGCCACGACAGCGACCAGGTGTTTGAGTTCAACGGCACTCAGGCCATCAAGATCCCCGAGGGCGTGGTGAGCACCAGCCTGAAGGAGCCCTTCACCGTCTCCGTGTGGATGAGGCACGGTCCCGGGGGCCGCGAGAAGGAGACCATCCTCTGCAACTCTGACAAGTCAGGTGTGTGTGTGTGTGTGTGTGTGTGTGTGTGTGTGTGTGTGTGTGTGTGTGTGTGTGTGTGTGTGTGTGTGTGTGTGTGTGTGTGTGTGTGTGTGTGTGTGTGTGTGTGTGTGTGTGTGTGTGTGTGTGTGTGTGTGTGTGTGTGTGTGTGTGTGTGTGTGTGTGTATCTGTGTGGTTGTATCTGTGTGGTTGTATGTACTAGAAATGTTTTGCTTGATACTGAATTCCTATCCTTAGTGGGTTGAAAATGGCCTGAAAATAAAACACACTATGTCAACCGCTATGTCCAGGGCTCCCCTGTTAAAGAGATTTGAATATCTCAATGAGATATCAGCTGGTAAAATAAAGGATAAATTAAAAAAAAAATACAAAATAAAGAAATGGCACTAGGACAACTAGGGTGTCATGTTCGGTGGGTTCCGTAAAGGCAAGGGTCATGTCAGGCTGTGTAGGCTGCACTGCTCTCAGCGGTTCATCCTCGCAGTATACTGTAGTGTACAGGATCTCCCAGTCTTACTACAATCCAATCTTGTTCTAGCAGTGAACTCTACAGTACTTATGTAAGTAGGATTACATCATGTGGACATTAGCATGTAGCCATCGCAGGCGGTCATGCTATGCTTTTAGCTATGGCTGGCACCGGTGATGGGATTGTGGCCAATCTGATTGTCTGTTGTGAAGGTTTTGTTTACCTTATATGGTTAACTGCCCATATGACCTAGTTATGCAATTCATATGCCTTATTCTTAGCAAAGAATTCTAGACGAAGGCTTAAATATTTCTTTGAAAACAACTGTTATCTTGAATGTTTTTGTCAGACATTTTGAGTGTTTATCTGCCATACTGAATAGTTTCGTTTAATCTCCTGACTTCTGTCCACTTTGGCACTCTAGTCAAATCTTATCGTGATTGCTGTATGTATGAAGCCATAACATCATTCTGGTTGTGGTCGTTACCTTGCAGAGATGAACAGACACCACTACTCGCTGTACGTCCACAACTGTCGCCTGGTGTTGCTTCTCAGGCAGGACCCCACAGAGGCCGAGAGCTACAAGCCTGCCGAGTTCCACTGGAAGCTGGACCAGGTCAGTTCAGAGTGAGAGTTAGCCATGGTGCACAGCTTTCTTCATTGAAAGGTTTTTCATGGGTTCCCTCACAAAGCTGAAAGCTCCGCTAAGAACCTTTGTTGACACCCATAGAACCTTTCCTCAAAGGAATGTGAATAGAACCGCTGAGGAGTCCTCGGTGGAAACAAGCCAAGAGGGTCTCGATGGTGCCCTCCTCTTTGTGTGGGCACACACAGTGCCCAGTGGTTGGGTAGAATATTTGCTGACTGTGAGCAAAAGGGCTTGCTGGAGTAATTTGGCTTAAAGCAGATCCAACTCCAATCTGAAAGCAGACGACCAAACCCCGTCTGACCCAAGGAGGAGATCTTAATCCTGCTTTTATTCAGCTAAAACGTTAAGTTGGGCAGCCATGTTCTAAGCACTAATTGGATAAGGTTGGTAATTTTGTGCTTTTTTCTTGTGCGCTCGCTCTTTTATCTCGGCTGCGTAATTATTCCAGCCTCCCAAAACATTGGTAAATCAAATGAATCTTAAGCTGCTGATGTTGGAGCTGCATAAAGACCTAAGAACGGGATATACCAGAGTTGCTCTTTCTGGCGTGTGCACGCGATCAGAATATAATCCACACTCGTTAAATCCTATTTTTGTTAGCATTACTGTACTTCTGTGTAGGGGTTTAAATATTTCAAACTGGGAAGTGCCTGCCTCAGAAAGTACAAAACTAGCCCGAGGTGGGTTCAGTTCCCAGTGGAAGAAAACTGCTGGGGAGATGAGTTCAGGAAAGTAAAAAAAAAAAACTTCCAAAAGTCTCTGCGCTCCCCTTAGCAGTCGGTTTTGGCTTTGATGTGGGTTTTCATATTGAAACGCCCTTTTGTTTGAAACTTAATAAAGCACCAAATCACCCCGACGGAATCGGAAGGAAATTGTGTTGGAGTGAAGGGCCCTCTGCAAGCGCAGAAGGAGGAGGGAGGGGAGATAGGTGTGTGTGTGTGTGTGTGTGTGTGTGCGTGCGTGTGTGTGTCTGTGTGTGTGTGTGTGTGTGTGTGTGTGTGTTCTGCATCATCATGCTTCAAAGGCTTTCGTTTGTTTGGGTGCTCATGATGCGGGTTGCAGTTGTTTTGGCTGTCAGACAGTCAGACAGTGACTGCGCTGTACTACTGCAGAGTGAGCTGTAGGAAACTGCACTGCAGGATGAGCATCAGAAACTGAAGCCCCTTTTCTCATGAAATTCCTTGTTAAACCCCTAAGCATTCTCACCCAATAGTATGAGATGAAGAGCATCGTCTTCAGAGTAGATTTGATGTACTTTTGATGGCAAATGGCTGTCAGATGAAATGATGACTGCACAGCCGCAGTCCTTCTATCTGCCATAACAGTCACTACGGCAGCCATATCCACCGAGTGAATATTTCATCCCGATTTGATCTTCTCTCCCTCTTTTCCCTTCTTCTCTATCTCTCTATCTCTCTCTCTTCCCATCTCAGGTCTGCGATAAGGAATGGCATCATTACGTGCTGAACATCGAGTTCCCCTCGGTCAGCCTGTTTGTCGACGGCGTCACCTTCGAGCCGTTCCTGGTAACCGAGGACTACCCCCTGCACGCCTCCAAGCTGGAGAGCCAGCTTACCATCGGCGCCTGCTGGCAAGGTAACGCGCGGCAATTGGCTTTCGTTGCTCCTCTTTGTCTCCAGACAATGTCTCTAATTGGGTAGAAGGGATTCTCTTTGTCTGTTGCTCCCGTTCTTTCTCTCCTGTAGATTTAGGTAATCCATAGAGCATGTTGTCGCCACCTGAGGCGACATATTCTGCATGCATAACAACGTAGGCTGCTAGCGTAGCTAAGCGATGATCATTAGACGGATAATTTGGTGTAGCTCTAAGTGAAATGCATTCATCGGAAAGAGACTCTTATTTCTGGAGGCAAGAGTCCTAAACCCTGGATGTAATTTGTACGAAAGGAGTAACCCAGGCTGTGTTTCTCAAACGTGGCATTGTGCTGCAGCCTTCAATGAAGGCGAGAGTGCTCGGAAATGCATTTACATTGATTCAATTAGCACCTGCATTTAACCAGAGCGACTTAGAAAATAAGGAATAACATTCCAGCAACAAATATGGTATATAACTTAAACGTTTGTTGCAGCAGCATTTAAAGCTTATTTGGGAAACACAATCTGAAAATGTATCTTGACACTCTTGATATGTTTAACTGAGTTCTTCTCTCTGTTGGTTAACGAAGACTTGGTCTCTCCCTGCTTTTCTCTCTCTTCTTGTGTGTCTCACCTCCACAGACGGCTCAGGAGTTGACAATGAGACCGAGGCCGTGTCTGAGCCTCCCACAGGTTGCGCGCACAATTCTTCCCTCAAACGTCTCTCTCAGACATGTCGATGCGTGTACACACACACACACACATACACACATGCAGTGTTAACCCTGTGTGCTTATGCAAGCCCGCCTCCTCCCCCCAACTAAAACGACCCGCACCTCGGGGAGCGTTTTAGTTGTTCCGAGGAGTCGCACGTGCTTCTTAGCTCGCGTTAACACTTCATAGCATGAGGCAGTCTTCAGTTTCGCTCGTCTGTACGTCCCTCGCTCTTTTACGTTCATCCTGTTCTTTCTTCTTTTTCTTTTACGAACCACAGTTCAGCTGCTCTGCCAGTTTCTGTTTTCAGGTCACAGGCTGGCTGGTTTGACACAATGCACAATAGCGGAGAAGGCAAACATTCGTTTCACTGCCGTAGACACAGTAGACACAGTAGACACGGTGTCTAGTATTTTTGGCCAGTCAGGGCTGGCCAGCACTCTGCAGTGCTGCTGTGTCACCTTGAGAGAGAGAGAGAGTCCTGAAATAAACTTCCACTCAGCTCCATTGGCCAGCATGATCAGGCAGTTTTTGAGCTCCTGCATTTTAAAGCCAGCTCCCGCTAGCCACCATGACTGGGCCATTTTTAGATACCGCATCTGAATTTAAATCAGTATAAAAGGTGGCATCTCACCTATGATATCTAGGATTATATTTTTGATATGTACTCTATGGATTTACCGGTAAGCCATAGAACACATATCAAAGTCCCAGGTGTATTGTATATACAAGACACTAAAAAGTAAGATTGACAAATTAGCTGTGTATGTTTATGGAATGACAGTGTTTTTTTGTTACTCCTTCTTTACCCACTTCTTCTTTGTTTACTTTGAACCATTCATTGGCATTCCATTCTGTCACGGCATCACAGTAACTCTATTGTTCCCCCATCTTGTGTGAGAGACGTGCATGTGGCTCGGGGCCAGTTATCATCATGTGTTTCTAAGCCAAGCCTCCGGGCAACGCTCATCCTGACAGGGCACACTAACCTGCATGGCCATCAATCACGCAGGCAGTTCTTGCAGAGGTGGCATGCTCGAGTTATGAGACCAAAAAAACAGACTTTGCCAGCGCGTGTACGTGTTCCCGAGGCTCACTGTGCCCGTCTCCGTTTCTGTATCCTGTAGGTGGCAGTGCCCACATGGCTCAGTACTTCAGGGGCAACCTTGCCGGGCTCATGATCCGCTCGGGCAAGCTGGACAACAAGAAGGTGATTGACTGCCTGTACACCTGCAAAGAGGGCCTGGACGTGCAGCTTCCGGAGGAGGTGGCCAGCAACGTGAAGGTAAGGGGAAGGGTCAGCGTTCAGAGGTCAGAGGTGAACATCTAAGAATAGAAAGCAGTTTCCCTTGTGATTCGCCACCTTTCATTGAGCTATTCCTTGGAGATACCTTGGTCATACCAACTCCCTCTCTCTCTCTTTCTTTCTCTCTATCTTTTTTGTCCTGTGCAGGTGCAGCTGAACCCCAACCAGTCCTCTCTGACCCTGGAGGGTGATGACATTGAGAGCTTTGAGAAGGTCATGCAGCACATCTCCTACCTGAACTCCAGGCAGTTCCCCACACCTGGCATCAGACACCTCCGCATCTCTACCACGGTCAAGTAAGTGGCGTTGTCCATCCCATTTCTTCATCCCATTCCGGTTCATTCCATCCTGTTATCTCCATACACAAGCAGATTGTTTTTCTCTCTATCTATCTTACTCTCTGTCTTCAGTTCAGTAACATTATCCCAGTGCACGTATGCATGAGAATGGTTATGATGCAGAAAGCAGCACTCTCAAGCTCTTAAGCTCTCTTTCATTGCGGCATGTTGTCAATAAACATACGTCTTTGAGCAGATGCTCGAGGGCGCCGTTTTCAACTTTTATTTTTATCGTGTTGTTCTAACTCGCACCCAAACAGGGATTTATTTTTGGGAGTTTAGCGAGCCTGTTCCTATGGTAACTGCTACGATGCTCTGCTATATCAGTAATCTTCCCCTGTCCTCTTCCTCCTCTTCCTCGCCCGCGTCAGGTGCTTCAACGAGGAGACGTGCATCTCCGTGCCCGACGCCGAGGGCTACGTGATGGTCCTGCAGCCCGAGGAGCCCAAGATCAGCCTCAGCGGCATCGACCACTTCGCCCGCGCCGCCATCGACTTCGAGAGCCCCGAGGGCGTCACCCTCTTCCCCGAGATGCGCATCGTCAGCACCATCACCCGCGAGGTGGAGCCGGAGACCGAGACCGAAGGCGAGGATGACCCCACAGGTACTGTTCTGCTAATCACAGTAATAATAATAATAATAATCATCACTAATGCCATCACAATAATGGGCAGTTATTTAGCAATAGGAGAGAGCTAGTATTAAAGGAATACGCCACCCAAAAATGAAATTAAGCTAGTCTCGGTCACCCCCAGAGTTAGAACAGTGAAAAAAACCCGGTTAAAATCCGTCCGGGCATTCTCCTGCTTTGGGAGCAGCGATGTTAGCTTTAGCTTAGAACAGTTGCTGTAGATGAAGGGTGTCAGTGAGCACGTCCTCCAAAAAAGTGACCGAGACGTCTACATTTTTTTCTAAATATATCTTGGGAGCCGTGTGTTCAAAACGAGTACAAATCATAATGCAAAATCGAACGAGACTATTACCTGGGCAGATCTTTACTTGGAACTATTTTCAGCCTCATCGCCGACGAAGCACCGCTAGCTAGGCGCAAAGTTAGCAGTCTTGTAAACTCCCAACTAGATTCGACTGGAACTTCACAAGTGGTGCTACGTGAGAACTTTGCGCCTAGCTAGCGGTGCTTCGTCGGCGATGAGGCTGAAAATAGTTCCAAGTAAAGATCTGCCCAGGTAATAGTCTCGTTCGATTTTGCATTATGATTTGTACTCGTTTTGAACACACGGCTCCCAAGATATATTTAGGAAAAAATGTAGACGTCTCGGTCACTTTTTTGGAGGACGTGCTCACTGACACCCTTCATCTACAGCAACTGTTCTAAGCTAAAGCTAACATCGCTGCTCCCAAAGCAGGAGAATGCCCGGACGGATTTTAACCGGGTTTTTTTCACTGTTCTAACTCTGGGGGTGACCGAGACTAGCTTAATTTCATTTTTGGGTGGCGTATTCCTTTAAGTAGCCCTTACTGACCACAGCTGGTTTGATTTCACAATCAAACAATGATTATGAAACATAATTCATATCTACAGTATGTCTAGTGCATCTGTTTCATGATGATTTTTGTCAATACTAAAAAGAAGAATACTGCGGACTCTTTTCATAAACCTCCGTGTCCACTCTTTGTCCCTCAGTTCAAGAGACGGTGGTGTCGGAGGAGATCATGCACAACCTGGACACGTGCGAGGTGACGGTGGTGGGCGACGACCTGGACGGCGAGCACGAGAGCCTGGAGGTGGACCTGGCCCAGGTGCAGCAGCACGGCCTGGAGATGAGCTCCTCCAACGTGGGCATGATCATTACCGGTACGCCCTCGTCTCCTCTTCCCTTCCTACAGCCCCCTCTCTCTCTCTCTCTCTCTCTCTCTCTCTCTCTCTCTCTCTCTCTCTCTCTCTCTCTCTCTCTCTCTCTCTCTCTCATGCTCTTGCTCACACACACTCTCTCTCGCTCTCTCTTTCTCATACGCTCTCTATCTCTCTCTCTCTCTCTCTCTCATGCTCTTGCTCACACACGCTCTCTCTCGCTGTCTTTCTCATACGCTCTCTCTATTTATCTCTCTCTCTCACACATGCTTTCTCACGCTCTCTCTCTCATGCTCTCTCTCTCTCTCTCTCTCTTTTTCTTTGCCGCTCTGTCAATTCCTACATTTGCTCGTTTTTATGGCCATTCTCAACCCACCTGTGTTCCATGGTGGAGAGAGTGATAAGTTGACGAGTGTGAGCACTTGATGCTAATGCATGCGAAAGAGAGATGATGATGATGATGATCACGGCACCAATTAATGCCCTCTGCTATGAGTCATCAGAGATCAGCGCTGATAATGCAGCGTGCTTGAGTTGGGAGCGAGTGAATTGGATGAGTGTCTGACCTGAATACCGTCCTCCGTCTGAAAAGCTGGAACCGGGATTTTTTTAACCAACGGAGGGTGTGTGTGTGTGCGTGTGTGTGTGCGTGTGCGTGTGCGTGTGCGTGTGCGTGTGCGTGTGCGTGTGCGTGTGCGTTTGCGTGTGCGTGTGCGTGTGCGTGTGCGTGTGCGTGTGCGTGTGCGTGTGCGTGTGCGTGTGCGTGTGCCGGGGGGATGAACAAAGGGGTTGCCTCGCTCCGGGGACAAACCCTGGAGTGGGCCTGCTGGCCAGGGGCAGGTCCGTGATTTGCTCCATGAGCACCTGTGCTATCGTTTACCTGAATGCTAAGAGTGTCTCTGTTTCCTGTGTGCAGGTGTGAACACCATGGCCACCTACGAGCAGGTGCTGCACCTGATCCGCTACAGGAACTGGCACACGGAGGCCCTCTTCGACCGGAAGTTCAAGCTGACCTGCTCCGAGCTCAACGGCCGCTACATCAGCAACGAATTCAAAGTGGAGGTAGGACTGGATCCTCGGATTCTGGCACGACTAGATTCTGACGTGACCTCAAATGAAATGCGGCATAAGGGTTGGATTACCATACGGATAGGATCACGTAACAGACACACAGTGTATTAAGCGGAGGAACAGAACAGTGAGTGTGAGCTTTCCAACTGCAACCGTGTTTGACTCATGTCCCATTCCCACTGTCTATGTTTGCCCCTATAGGTGAACGTCATCCACACAGCCAACCCCATGGAGCACGCCAACAACGCCATGGTGCAGCCCCAGTTCATCAACCCAGTGCACCATGCCTCAGTGGACCTCTCCGGACACAACCTGGTCAACGCTCACCAAGCCTCAGGTGAACACCCTGTCCCATACTCACATCTGGCCCGTGGTCACCATGCTTTTAGATTCACTCCACTTTTACACATGAGCACAAGCACCACTCTGGCATGGGTGTTTGAGCGCGTTTTATAAGTCGTTCTTCCCACGCTCACGGTCATCTTTTTATTCAGAGGTCAATGTCCAAGGGAATTTGTAGATAACGACTTTGCTGAATACTGCACTTCATGTACTCATTCTTCCTCTCATCACCGCTAGAGAAAAATGTCGTTTAAAGGAAACAAAACTCAGATTCCAGGAATAACGTCATCACTCCTGGCATCCAGGTCAAGTTACCTTCTTGTCCACGAGGACGCCTTGTAGTCCCCAACAATAGTTGTACTAGATTTTTTTTGTTGCTGTTGCTAATCTCTTGTTAAAGTTAATCCGGCCCTTGTAATCAAACCTGTAATCTGCTTAATTTTTTCGTTCTAAAATTCTGCTTTCTTTTTACTGCATGCTTTTTCTGGTGGATTAGAGTCAATTAACATGGCAAAAGTAGGGCACACATGAAATGTTTTCGTTTGGAGCTTGTTTAATGGGTGCAAGTTGAAGGATTAAGGGTACGCGTGAGTGCTGCCTGACATCTGGATGCACCAGGAGCGTGGAGCCTAACCTCTGGGTCTGCACATATTTCGCAGTACATAAAGAGTTTGACCCAGAGTTTGGGTCAAATGGCGTTTAGACAGTCAAAATGAAAAGGAGCTGCCTGTCAATGCCCCCCCCCCAACTGGTTGTGTTTCCTCCCCCTGACACCCCCCCCCCCCCGCACCACCTCTCTCTGACACATGCACACACCGTGTCTGATACATACCCACATGCCATCTCTCTTTGTGTGTGTATGTGTCACACACACACACACACACACACACACACACACATACACTCACACACACACTCTCACACTCCTCGGGTTGTGTCTCTCGTCCCTCTCTGCAGTGGTGCCCAGCGCGGCCACCGTGGTGATCGTGGTGTGCGTGAGCTTCCTGGTGTTCATGATCATCCTGGGCGTGTTCCGCATCCGCGCCGCTCACCAGCGCACCATGAGGGACCAGGAGAACGGCAAGGAGAACGAGATGGACTGGGACGACTCGGCCCTCACCATCACCGTCAACCCCATGGAGGTACAGCTAACAGACACACACACACACGCACGCACGCACGCACGCGTACACATGCACACACACACACACATACACACACACGCGCACACATGCACACACACACACACACACACACACACACACACACACACACACACACACATACACACACGCACGCACGCGTACACATGCACACACACACACACACACACACACACACACATACACACACACGCGCACACATGCACACACACACACACACACACACACACACACACACACATACACACACACACACACACACACACACACACACACACACACACACACACACACACACACACACACACACACACACACACACACACACACACACACACACACACACACACACACACACATACACACACACACACACACGCGCACACATGCACACACGCACTGTGCTATTGAGGCAGCCGGACAAGAGGATTAGTTGTGTATTTATGGATGGCTGTTGGGTTAGCGTTGCTGCATCTAATGCCTATTTAAACACTGCAGCAGAGTGGCTGTGTCCTCACAGCTGAGCTCTTGCTCTACTAAACAAGCTACTCCACTCACCCACCCCCCCGCCCCCCCTCCATTTTAAAAACATTTCATGATTTGATCTCCTGTTGGAACGCTAATTTTTCTTTCTCTCACTTTCTTTCTCTCTCTCTCTCTCTCTCTCTCTCTCTCTTTCACTCTCTCTCTCTCTCTTTCACTCTCTCTCTCTCTCTCAGACATATGAGGACCAGCACAGCAGCGAGGAGGAGGAGGAAGAGGAGGAGGAGAGTGAGGATGGCGAGGAGGAGGACGACATCACCAGCGCCGAGTCGGAGAGCAGCGAGGACGAGGAGGGCGCCGAGCAGGAGGACCAGCAGGGGGCCAGCAGACAGCAGCAGCTGGAGTGGGACGACTCCACACTTACCTACTGAGCACACACCACATACACACACACACACACACACACACACACACACACACACACACACACACACACACACCACAAACACACGCACACCTCCACAAACACGCCTGCACACACTCTCACCAACACCACCAACACCACCACCACCAAAACCAACCCCACCCTCTCACCTGTCAGTCAGCTGGGACCCATTGTCCCTCCTGCGCACCCCCAAACCCACCTCTCCACCCTTCCTAAGGAGCCATGATTATTGAATCAAAAAAACTTAAAAGCAAAACAAGTATATATGAATATATATAAATCTCTATATATCTGGTGTCTGTTGTTACAGATGTGGCAGATTCAGCTTCATTTCCACCCGGCCAAGGCTTCCCTGTTGTCATCTTTTAGTGGTGGTCCGAAGTGTAGTATAGTTTTCAAAGGATAGCTGAGGTCGTTTTTTTAATTTATATTTATGAGTTGTTGTTCTTTTTTTAAATCCCAGGGAAGCTTGGTATAGATTTTTTTGCATTGTTCTGAGCTATGTGAGGACACGACCTTGCACCTTTTTTATTTTAGTCCTTACACATGTAAAGTCTTTTAAACCGGAGAATGATTTGATGTATATTTCTTGCACATGTACTGCATTACTAATTTGTTTGCCACAGAAATGCAAGAGAGAGGCTTGGACTCCTTGCTTTGTTTTTCTTTCTTTCTCTTACCTTCTCTCTTTCTTTCTTTCTTTCTTTCTTGTGCGCTTGTGAGGGTGAGAAAAGGAGAAGCAGGTGATAAATGCTTTGAACATGCAAGTTGCCATACTTACGTTTGCTCTCCTTTCATTTTCCTCTTTTCAGTGCATGAGAAAATAAATTTGCCGAGTCATGTGTAGAGGATGAAGTTGCTTTTTTGATATTTTGTAAATACAAAACGAGACCATGTAATTAGTTTGTGTGTGTAGTGATGGCCTGAACCACGGGTTCCAAGTACAGTATATATTATAATGATGCAGTAACCTGCTGTAGATTGTTTGTGTCTCAAATGCTTTTAGCATGTTTTAAAAAAAAAAAAAATTGGCAAAACTCTTCCTTCATGCTTCTGTGAGAAACATTTTCTTCGAAGAGAGAAACCCATGTCAAAAAAAAAACATCAGTGAGGTTTCTAGGGCAAAGTGTCACTCATTTTGTCTTCGTTTTTAAGATGAGGGGCCTCAGACTTGGATCGGTCTGTTGGTTATCATTTTGCTAAATCTTTGCCAGGCTTAGGAAACATGCTCTGTCGCTAAGCTTTGATGTGTTTCCATTCCTGTGATAGCCTCACGACGGGCCCAAATTCAGTAACCACGTTGAGGTGCTAAACGTGCGTATATGCGGTACAGAGTAGTCCCACCTGCAGATGTGCAATCTTTTAAGGTGATGGGTTCAAACTCGTCCTGTCACCTAACATAATGACTCTACTGGAACCGAGCCTAGAGTTTCCCCTCATAGGTGCCCTCAGTGACAATGGTTGTTCTGCCATGTTGTCGTCATACCAAACAGATTTTATAGACTGATCGAAGAGGTGTGTCAAGAATTTGAGCTTTACAAGAACCCAGTCCAGGAACAAGCACACTGTTGCTTCTTGAATGACAGCTGAAAATTGCTATTAGACGTTGTCTGTTGGCTACACTGCAAAAAAACAATGAGTAGATTAACCTTGACAAAAATGTAACACTTGATTCATTTTTCATTGGTCTATCACTGTCATGGTAGTAATAGGTAGTCACATTCTGTTCAGGAATACTGGCGTACCTTTGAGGCTTGTAGGCTTTTGGCAATGGGACTGTACTCTTGTGAAATTGTGAAAATTGATCAGGTGTTACCATTTTTAATTGTAAAATTCAGAGAAATATTTTTTTGCAGTTGACCACAATGCTTTATTCTTCACGCAATTGTACTGTAGTCATGTTACGTTTGTTTACATTTGCTGAACTTGTTTCCCTTCTGCTAAGTGTAAGAAATTTATACAACCAATTGGGAAGATGTGTCTAGTGTTGATCTTATGCTACTGTACTTCCGTTGAAAAGTGATTGTCTCTTTACCCCATAAAAACTGGACAAATAAAGGTTTACCCTACACAAAATGATGCATAGATGAAATCGTATTTATGGGGAGAACTAAACAGATCATTGAAGCAATATGCAGATGTTGAAGAATGTGAAAAAGCTTTGTATAATCTATGGTTCGATAGTTGATTTAAAAAAGAAGAAGAATGTTGAAGGTCTGCTGTAGCTGGGCTGAAGATGATCTGAAAACCCTCCATTTTGAGGCAAGCAACCAAGTGTTGTAAGGGTCATCTGTGCTCAGCAATGTAAGGATCATAGGTCTGAGCATTCTGAAGACCAGTGGGTTGAATTCATTTCTGTTACATTGTTATTTTCCTTATGTTGCTTTGGATAAGCAACTACCCATCCCTCGATACAGAATAGGGCCTAACAGAGAGGTCCAAGTATAAGCTGGTGAAGTTGGGAGTGCCTTTTGCCTATCACAGCGTACTAACACAACTAATAAAGACAAAAAAAAGACAGAAAAAAATCACACTCATCCACGTCATAGTCCTGGTGATTTCGTTTTTACCTTGTTTTGTAATTATTTAATGCTAGAGTTGTTACAAATGAAGGGGGAGTGATTTCATTATTTTTTTGTTGTAATATGGGGTACTGGGGGTCAACTGCTAGTTAATCAAAAAGTGAAAGTTTTAATTGTCCTAAATAGCTGTATTGTGTTCACGTTGTTGTGTAGAGAAAGTAGGTACATATTGTTCTCATCGATAGATATTGTACTCAGTCATGTTTAAGGAAATCCACTTCTAAAAAGCTGTACATTATTGAGATGCTTTAGGCAGCATCATGTGGGTATGACTTTACCGATCTGTGTATAGTGAAAGGCCATTTTGAAGTGTATTGCCTGATTACCTGACAAGAAAACAATATATAGAGGGCAGCATGAAATTCACTGGAAGCAACAAAAATAACCAGTTCTCTGCAAAACTCACACAATATTGTAATAGTCTTTCACAGACACAAACACACACAAAATGAGTTGGTATCACTATGTTTCTTTCCTTGTGAAGTCATTCTAAATCTTGTTGAGGTTGCTGTAGTAACCACAGGATCAATACGTCAACCATTCCATTTCAAGTCCAGATTTGACTCTGTATGCAAAAAAGTTCCATTGGGTTGTATTTCTGCTCAATCCTTTCTATAGCCTTTTTTTTGCTGGGTGTTGATTTCTCCTATTGGTGGCCCTACTGGTCACCATGGACATGTTTGTCATTATGGCATGTAATGGAATATCCATTACACTGCAAGAGAAGCCCCACATGAGACTAAGTTTGACAGGAGAGATGTTTTTAAAAGCATGAACAGCCCAGCTATTACATTTTGTGTGTACTACACATTGGACCCTGGGCTTGGGAGAGTTGGCAGAGGAATAAATAAACTACTGATTCTCAGACTGTATTCGCAGGCATATACCTTCTCCAGTGTCATCTGCCTACCTTTTTCCTTTTCTTTTTTATTTTGCTCTTAAAACGGAAGGCACAAAGAATGGATGTTTGTAGATTTGTTGGATGCTCCCTTTGTGCTTGTCAGGGCTGCACTCACTCTTCTACCATTCAAAGGCATCATATGGTGAAGTTTATGCTTGCTCATGAACAAAAATAAAGGAAGTCAAGATGAGATACAAAGTGGTCTCTGACTCAGCGTCATGTCTTTTCATGGATGCTCTTGCAAAGCTTGCAAAATGTTTCCTTCTAGAGTCCAGGAATTTAGTACTTAGCCGAGTGTGACTGTTAAACCGCAACATACATGTTGATAACACTATGTTAAAATAAATCGCACAAGATGTACAAATATGGCAGTATACCAGAATGGGGGAGGGGTGGGGCTCCGCAGACTTTCAATATTTCAATTATTTTGTTGCATTTCTGGTCAGTAGCTAATAAAACAGTGCAACAAATGCTGTATGTCCATGTATGTCTAAATATCCATGAATTGTACAAACCTTTATGTTCTTGTAAGGAGCTCTGGTGACCCCAGGTGTTGGAAATGGAAACAACTGCTACAAGAGAAAAAAAAACCCGCAGCAATAGAGATGTCCTCTACACATTAAGAAAATGGCGTTTAGGGTTTTGCTGACAGTACACAATCTTCACTGATAAAACCATCCCTTTGACCTCCATGGCCCTTTCTAGCTGATAGCCCAAGGGATGCAATATCCTAGTTCAAACTCAAGACCTCTCTGGTCCTTTCATTCATTTTTGGGAATGTACTGAATGACTGTTTTTAGTTACTATCCTACACTTCTATGGTCAACTAAATAGTGTTCATTATTGTCAGAAGTCCATTTAATGAACTAACGTTGCAAACAGTGTGAACATAAATCACCAAACAAATACATTGATGTTTTGAAAATGTATAAATATGACTCACATAAAATTTCAGTAACCAAGTAAAATGTTACCGTCTCATTTCACAAACACAACAATATCAAAGGACGCTGCACAGGCTTTGATGTCTGTGCATGAAATGCAGCATAGCAGAGATTATCAGTACAATGATATTATGCAGCATTGTTTCAAAATGTGGTCACTCATTGATCCTACTCAAATCATAGACCTTCTTGGACAAGTAATAACTGCAATGCCTTTTCATGATTTCACACACAAAAAAAGAAAACAAATAACACATACAAAGTGCTATTTACGTGTTCTACTCTTACATATGTAAGGCATACATTTAAGCAGCAATGTAAACTTTCATTGTTGTACCTACAGGAACCTAATATACAATCATGTCTTTGCATGCATCAAAAAAGACTGTAAGAATTAGATATAAAACCCCAACATTATCATGGTTTATCATCTAGACCAGCAATAAAGCTGGTGAATATACTATATCTATGGTTTGATGGCACTTCACATTCAATATAAAACAGGCAGGAATTGTTATCCTTTTCAAAATAGACTGGGCAGTACTGTTAGACCACATGCCTGGAAAGGACAATGAAATGTTTACCTAACAAAATTTAGGTAGATAAAGGGGCAAATATATACAGTTAGTCAGCAACAATCTAAAGTACGTCACAATTAGGTAACTTGACCGTGGTTATTTCATCCTAAGCCCGTTGACTTGAAAACTGTGTCTCACAAGCACATGGCCAAGCAAATGTTTTGTCATCATATTTAGCTAGCTTGGTCGAACCCCATTGTCCTAACCAGACTTGGGTTCACAACAGTCACTGCCTTAAAAAAGAAAAAGAATAAAATCATATCATCTATACAAAAACAAATGAACAAAATCACTGGAATTTCCAGCTGTAAATGAAGCAGCTATGCCTTGTTTTTCTCCACACCAGAACTAGCCAATGCCATTATCTTGTCTTCAGATCCTAGAAGAGAATCATCAGTAAGAGAATGATGAGAAACGATAGACAAATCATATAAGCCGTTTCAATCGTAGTCTAAACTATGAACTCTATGTAAGTCAATAGGGATGCACAGCTTCGACATTTCCTACCAGACAAAATATGTTTATGACAGACAGAGATGAAGCCATATTGCTGGATATAGTCGGAATCGTAAAATAATGTAAACTCCCAACATTTGAGTCATGTCCACGATGGCCAAATCAGTCTCCATATGGATGCCACAAAGAGCTCCAGACTTACCCAGGTTGGCAGTGACCTTTTCAAACTGGCTGAGTGTGGCACTAGCATTAGTTGCTAGGAACGTCTCATCCTCTGCAGTGAGCTTTGAGAGAGACAGACAGAGAAATGTATCCAAGAGTGTGACTTTGAACTAGTGGCAGTCGACACTTCTGGCCGGTATATATAACGTACGGAAACGATGATACGATAAGCGTTCTCACCTTCTCCCCCAGTTTCCTCAAGGCTGTGAGGATCTCCACTTTCTGCTGTGTGTAGACATCCCGTGAAAGCTTTCCCACAATCACATCACGGTCCATCTATGAGGGACACAAACTCATATAGTCAGTAGGCCTCTAGCGTATTCGTTTGTAATTTGTCTGCATGGGTAAAATATGGTGGTAATATCGGTTTCACTTTCATCCTACCTCAGCCAGCCTTGTCCTCAGTTGCCCAGGCTGCTTCTTTGCAAAGAGTCTGATCACTTCAGGAGTCTTGAATGCCTGGCTGATGGCAGCTTGTATCGCCTGGAAAACCCAGAATATGTACCCTTGATCAGTCTGCGATGACTTTCCTTCCATATGAATGTTTCCAGTACATTGTAGTATTTGACACTTACCAGTTGCATTCCCCCAAGCTCATCAACTAAGGTCATGTTTCCAGACATGAGCTTCTTCAGTGACTCGTTAAACTCATTTAGCTGTTCCAGCGTTTCACTCTTGGTTTCCTCATATTCTGTATCATCAAGATCTTCTCTGGTGAATGACAATACAGTGTTACATTAGAATACTATTACATTCATTTAGGCTACTGGCATGCAGCTGGACATCATCTTGTTGACTAAAAAAGCTAACCTGCATTCCTCCAGGTCCTGAAGCTGTTGCATTAACCGATCCAGCTGTTCCTCCATGTTCTGCTTCAGTTTACTGGTTTCTGATTTCCCACGAGAGGCCATTTTTGATAAGCTTGCACCTACACACACGTAGTGAACAACGGATGAGACAATGCACATTGACATGTGTATGTATCTCCTAAACAACTTCCTTCATTGCGTTAGCTTGCTGGATACTTCGCACAGGATCCTTTGGGGAAAGAGAAGTAGGCCAACTACAACCAACATGACGTCTACAATGAATGACAGTCATATGATAACACTGCTAGAATAATGTTAATCTAATTTACTGTCAAGTCACACGTTTCCAAATAGATTTAGAATAACACAACCATCGCAATGGGGTTGATGAGGAAGCTGGGGAGCTTACATTACTTCAAATAAGGTATACATATTACACATACTACACATGTATACAAATACAACGTTATATTTGTGCTTCTAGGAGCAGGAAGTTGAGACGATATCTAAACTCGGTGTTGGTTGTTATCAGGCATAGAAGCTACCCAACATCCTTTACCAGTTGATCTAGCTAGCGTTAGCTAACTACCTACCTACCTAGCGTTGCCAGAGAGAGTTCAGAAAGTGAAAAGATAGCTTTATACATTCATAGGGCTTAGTTAATGTCAAATTATATCAAAACGTGAAACTTATAAAAACACAACTAAACAAAACTGCTACCAAGGCACTTACCTCTAGAACCAAGACCTTTTTGTTAGACAGTTGTTTCGCAGCCAGTGCAATGAAAATGCTAGCTCCAGTGCTTTGCACTGATCATGAATACTAAGGATAGGTTGGAAGAGTTCCGGTGAATGGTGACAGTCATGCACACATGAGTTTGAGAACATATGAGGTATGAGAGTTGTAAACATGAAAACCAATCCGATTGATCTATACAGCTCAGTTTGTCCAATAAGAATAATCGTTATTGCAGAGAGGAAGAGTAGTGTTATGGTGGTGTGCTTCGGTGAGTCGTGCTTTGCAAATAAAACGATGTACCTGGTTTTACCCTTTTCCCTGAAACACAACAATCTTACAATACAAAGATTAAATCTTAACTTTTGCAACCTAGTTGTTTGATATCTGCAAAATTGCGTTACCTTGATTCATACGTGACACAGTTAAACGGACCTAGTGTGAAAGCAAAATAAATTGCTTGGGCCTCAGCTACAAGTAGCTAGAAACGCTCATTTATGTCAGATCATTTTGATTTAGCGTCAGCGTGAAGTTCTTGACATTGTACCCTGTCGCTAAAGTTAGGGAACTCAAGTAGTCTAGCTACTACGGCGGTGTCTTGTTCAGAGTAAAATAATGTTTCATTTCATTGGGGAGTGGACTTTTGGGTTTAGCTCTACAGCGCGCCCTGGTGGTGAGCATGATGAGATCTCACCCTGAAACTGCTGAGGGAGTGGTACCTTTGGGCCTGGATTAGTTTTGTCCATTTCTAAAAGCTGCATATAATGTGGCAGCTTCAGACTCATATTGAATGTTTTATTGTGTGCATGCCATTGAATTAGGTGTCAGGATGAACTTTTTGTGGGGTTGTTTAGGTCTTTTAGTGCCTAAATCTGCACCATGGAGCAGGTGGAGAGAATCAAAGTTGTCCTGCTGGCTTGTGGTTCATTCAACCCCATTACAAATATGCACTTGAGAATGTTTGAGCTGGCTCGGGACCACCTTGAGGACACAGGTATGTGCTATGCTTTTGATATTTTAGCATGATTTAATTACATTCGCAATGCATTTGTCCTGTTTTTGAACAGGACTATAAGTTGTTTGACTGTCATAAGAAAAAGGATTCAATTGTCTTGCCACTACTAAAAGTTGCCCCAACTGCACTTTATTCACATGCAAGATCACAGATCTAAACAATACATAGACCTGTGCTTGTTTGGTTTGCTCCCATCTCAGGCAAGTACAAGGTCATACAAGGCCTAATTTCTCCTGTTGGGGATGCGTACAAGAAGAAGGGTCTGATCGAGGCCCATCACAGGGTGCATATGGCCCGGATTGCCACAGAGAACTCAGGCTGGATCCGCGTCAATGACTGGGAGAGCCAGCAATCTGAGTGGGTGGAAACAGCGAAGGTTGTGAGGTGAGGCTTTCTTTTTAGCAGATGTGTCTTGTGAAATGGTGTTTCCATGCAAACAAATGGTTGCTCTGTGACTGTATGCAAGTAACACCTGCTAGCTAGCTGTGGGCACTGTCATTATTCAGTGGGTGTGTGTGGTGCCAAGAGATCGCCCATTGTTTCTGTGAGCATTTGAATGTCTGCAGAGGATATTGCTATTGTGAACAACAGGCGCGCATGCAGGTGTACGGCCGCACGCACTGTGTGTACCATCAGGCTACTCATCAACGAGAGAGATCATTTCTTGTGTGCGTATATGCTCCTAGTTGGCCTACCATAACTTCTCTGCACAGTACTCCAATAATGACAGTATGCTATTCATGGGCACCTGCAGGAATTAATGTTATGATATGATGCACGCTCATTACCTTGTCAGACCTGACGACAGACACCATTCACGGATGGGCATTACATTTTTCGAAGGGGGCACCAATTGATCACTGTTGCGGGAATTTAAATTGATCACGGTCGTTTAAGATAGGCCATTCATAGACACTGGGGTTACAACCACTGAATTCAAACAGATATGGCAAAAATGACTGAAGTGTGCCTGTAATTAGATTACTTTTAATTACAAGCATAGGCTTTGACGAAACAGTCTAATATGAAAATGTAGAGGGTTGAGGGTAGCCTAGCCTATAACCCAATGTGGTAAAATGGTAAGGCTCCTATAGCCCCGTGCAGGGATGGACAGAGAGAGCGAGAAAACTGAGATGCGCATGGAGGAAGTGGTCATGCTGTCGAGACTGGAGCTGGAAAATAATGCAAAAATAATGGAAAATATGAAACCGCAGACAAAACAGAAATTCTTGAATGACAGAAAAAATGACAGATGTACTATTCATGGATCATTTGTACATAAAAGCATACAATCCTGGCGAAAATGTCTTTTAACTTTACTTACTTTTTCACTGTGCACTGTCCTGGACCACTGAGCAAATTGTAGTAATTTGACCTGATGTCCTTAAATATCTCTAAATCTGATCTGTGACTCCATGTGTTGCAAATTTGAATAATAAGGTAACACAAAGTGACATCATCTTTTTGTCGCTGTGCCACTTTTGGATTCTTTCAGGCATCACCATTCGGAGTTAGTAGCAACACTGCAGAACAACGACGAGGTGGACACGGTGAAGTCTTTTAAAAGAAAACGTCCAGAGGAACCTGAGTGTATGGTCCAGGGCTCCTCTGGGTGTTCATCAAGAGAAGGTGCTCAAGCCCCACTGGCATAATTACTATAGCTTGTATAAGTTGTTTATGTAAGAACATTCCACTTACTGTGACTGGATGAGGCTGAGTGGAGAGCAGAAAAGCCCTCTGGGTAGACACCCCAGGGCTTTAGTGACACATTTGCTTTGTTTGTGGAATGTCTCTGTGCAGGCATGAAGCCAGTCAATAGCTCAACATTTGTCAGGTGACATTCCTCCAATCGAGTGCATTATGACAACATTCTGAACCAAACCTTTATTACCCCTACATGTGTAACCTGTCTGGTGCTATGTGAAATTAGGGCACTGAAAATGCAATGTCCTCATGATCCTACAATGGGTACAGGGCCTGTAACCATAGGGTCATTAGGACATTGCAATTTGCTACATTGCTACATCATATTGCATAACGTTCACTTAGAAGAGCATACTGTGACCCTCTAAGAAATTGACCATGTGCTATTCGCTGATTGCTTGTTTTAGTAAGAGAGGTTTAGGTGAGTAATGAGGGGCCACCATCCATCAATCCATCCATCCATAAAATGCACAATATATTATTTAGCTAGAGCCATAGAGAGAGAGAGAGAGTTGCAACCCTCTTTGATGTTGCCGCCACACGATCAAAAGTTCCAAAAAACCTGTGCTGAATGGCTGAATCACAGGAGGTTGGGATGTACTTCTGGATGCTGGAAGGTGTAATCAATTAACTCATTGACTACTGACCAAGAGATTGGCTGTAAATAGTATCAAAAGTCCCATAACGAGGAAATAGCCTGGAAAAAGCGCTGCCATTTTTTCCTATGGAGGTCTATGGGAGTGTCGCCACTCTGTTTTATCTACCGCTCTGGATTTAGCCAAACAGCGATATAACCATAGCAAGGTACATACAGTGGCTATAAAAAGCTTGTATTTCTACAAAGTTATCATGTTAATTAATTAAAAATATATAATGCAAAGCGATTGCATAAATATTCACCCCCTTCAAGCATTTAGTAGATGCACCTTTGGCCGTAATGCATGGAGCCTGTGTAGATAGGTTTCAGTTAGGCTTGCACATCTGGATACTGCCATTTTACTCCATTTTTCTTTGCAAAACTGCTCAAGCTCTGTCAGGTTGGAAGGGGCTTGGGTGTGTATATGGAAATTCTTGAAGTAGCCCTGAACTATCTGCACACACATATATTTCCTTTCAGGGACAAAAATGTCCGACCAATAGGCCGATAGTCTAGTCAAATTCTAGTTCAGGTAGGGACTCAGACATGTTTCAATGATTACCTTTAATAATCACAAATCAGCACAAAATCACACCCAGGATGACGTGACACAAATACACATAACCCAGGGTTCAGAATCGATTAAAATTTCAACTGAAAGACTTTCCCAGATTCAAAATATGTAACTCTGTGATAATGATCCCAGTCAAGCACCCAGTGAATAGCAGCACTCTTTAAAGCACACACATATGCTTCCTTTCAGGGCCAAAATGCCCGACTGATAGGGCCCAGTATTTCTGAGTACTTAACACCCAAGTAGAATAGTCAACACCTGAATAGAGCTTCAGAGAAGCCTGGTAGAGCCGTAGCGCCCAGTACATTACACCCTCAGCAACAATGCCCGTTCTGTCTATTGCATGTAGAATGACAGGGTGACTTCACAGATTTCCCCTTTGTCCAATGAGCCAATTTCACAGTGTCCAGGTGTCTGGCCTAGTTGATGTTAATGATACCTTAATTGGCAGGGTAAAACATCTACCTGTTTCTGTCTTTCCTATAGACTGAGCTGTTCCAGAGGAAGTTAGTTTACACAGTGGCGACATCTTGTGAAATAGGCTTATTAAGGACAGCAATAGTATTCTCTCAAAGAGTGCTCTATGAAATGGGCAATTAGCATTTGATCAGTTAGCAGAAAATCTGAGAAACGTTTGGTCTTAAGTCTAGATTTGAAACTGGCTACAGTTTTAGCAACTCTGATGTCATCTGAAAGTTGGTTCCAAAGCTGAACTCCATAACAACTAAAAGCTGCTTCACCATTTTTAGTTCTTACAGCAGGTTTTACTAACAAGCATTTCTTCTGAAACGTGAAGTGTGCCTTGGTGGTCTCCCCATCACTATTCTTCTTGAAGGGTCAATCAGTTTGTGGTGATGGTCTGCTTTAGGCAGATTTGCACATTTGCCATATTCCTTACATTCCTTAGTAATGGATTTACACTTTTCAACAACCTTTTTTCTCTGAGGGGGTTGGAGCTTTATTTAGTCCATTCCATGGTGGAATTATAGCCAGGAATACTGATTGACCAGTGATTGGACCTTCCAGACTCAGGTGTCTTTATATAACTATACTATACTACACTCAGGCAATCTCCATTTCACTAATTTTGAGACTACTAGCACCAATTAGCTGGAAAGCTGTTGATATATTATGTCAGTCACTGACACTGACAGTCATGAAAATATACATGTTAATTCTGAATTTGACACCAGCAAACACGTTTCCAAAATGCTGGAAAGGTTGTGTAATGATAAAGAAAACAAAATGAGGAACATTTCACAACATGACTGAGTAAAAAAAATCAGACTCCGAAGCAGAATGTCTTAAAAATGAAGATGTGTAGGTATTAATCACTCTGTGTAAACCTGTGTGGGCAAATGATGAAACCCTATAATTATAATGCTTCTTAATATGACGTTAAGTAATCTGGGATTTCATAATCTACAGTACATAATATCATTAAAATATTCAGTGAATCCAGAGAAATGTTTGCAAACAAGGAACAGAGCTAAAAAACATTATTGACTGGTATTTTGGACTTCAGATGGCACTGTATTACAACCAGACCTGTTTCTGTTAAGAAAATCATTGTATGGGGTCAGGAAAATTTCCGATAGCCATTTTCTGTTTGTTACTCAACTCACAAATGTTAGCGTAAACTTTATCGTTATATTTAGACATGATAAAGAAATAAGCCTTACCAGTGTCTTCTCTGGTCCTGAGCTCATGTAAAATGAATTGAGGTAGTTGATAAAGGTCCCGTGGTTAGACCAATCAAAACGTTAAATTATTTTTGGAAATCATGGACTCTTCTGGGCTAAAGAGGAGAGGGCTTATCCAACTATCCATTCATTCATTCAACCTTTATTTATTCCCGGAGAGTCATTGAGGGTAGCCCTCATTTTCAATGAAGCCAAGATCCAACTTATCCAACTTGTTATGATGCTCAGTTCAAAACCCAGCATATATGAAGGGGTGTGGAAGTGCATAAGTGCATATTTCAGGAAAATAATGGCATAATCAATTCTGCACATATTTAAACTGCATTTCCCCATAGAGGAAGGGTCTACGTGTTAAAATGGCCTGCCTGCAGTCCAGACCTGTCAAATTAGGTGCACCATGGAATGGGAAAACATGATTAAGAACACCCCATTCTGTTAAATGGCTGAAATCCTATAACGAGCAGGAATTGGACAACATTTCATTTCCAAAACTCTAGCAACTGGTATCCTAAGTTCCTAAACATTTAAAGAATGTCAAATGAAGAGGTGAAGCAGAAACATTCCCTTATCCCAACTTTTTTTGAAACATAGCTGGCATCAAATGTAAAGAATATATATTTTCCATAAAATGTAAAGTATTTTATTGTCCATAAAATAGGCATATTTTTCATTTTCACAACATTCCAACTTTTTCAGGTTTAGGGTTGTAGAAATGTGCTTTCTCTTTGACATTATAGAGGGAATTTTTGTAAATGAAAAACAGGAAATGTCCAAGGTGGGTGAATGCTGGCACTGTACAAGACCAACTAGTTCACATCAAATGGAAATGTATTTACTGTTTTGTCCTCAGACATGCCCCAGCTGAAGCTGCTGTGCGGGGCAGACGTGCTGGAATCTTTTGGCGTCCCCAACCTCTGGAAGCCTGAGGACATCAAGGAGATCGTGGGCCGCCACGGCCTTGTCTGCATCACGAGGGGCGGCAGCGACGCGGAGCGCTTCATCCAGCAGTCGGATGTGCTGTGGGAGAACCGCAAGAACATCTTCGTCACGCGCGAGTGGGTGACCAACGACATCTCGGCCACGCACGTTCGTCGGGCTCTGCGGCGCGGGCAGAGTGTCCGCTACCTGCTGCCGGACCCCGTGCTCTGGTACATCCAGGAGAGGGGCCTCTACAGTGCCGAGAGCGAGAAGAAGAACGCCGGAGTCACTCTCGCACCCCTGCAGAGATACAGCACTACATCATGAGAAGGGGACAGAAGATCCAGAAATACTTGACTGGAATTGAATCACAATTGCCTTGCCTTGTGAAATCTTTACTACAGAGAAAGAGTGTGTATTTACTACAGAAAATGGCTGGAAATCTTTATAAGCCTAAGGCTATAGGTCTACTGAATGATAAAAAAGCATTTTGAGAAACAAATGATTGGTGTCCTGGTCAAGTGGTTTTAATTCAGTGTTACTGTTTACAGTCAGAGAGGGTTAAAGCGGAGCGAGAGGCGCAAACGTTCGATCATTAAGCAGACCTGTTAACATTCGAACTGAACTGCTTGCCAATCTGACAGAGATCGATATTCCACTATGACGTCTTTGCAACACGCCTCTTTAAGCAGACAGGAACTGTTCGGATTTTGCTTCCATAGAGATGCATTACGTTGCTCTATCTTGTCAATAATAAAGGATCTTTGTTACAGTGCATCTAAATGTCATGGAAATGTATGGCTGAGGAATTGCCTCAGTGACTTGACTGTGACTTCTTTCTCCAGGGCAGAGGTGGACAATCCAGCTCCAGAAAGTAAAGGTCCTGCTGCCATATCTTACTAGCCTGGTCCTACCATACTTCTACCCAGGTTTGTCTGCAGAGCACAAACTTGCAAGCGTGTGTTTTTCCACTCACAGTCCCTAGATAGCCGCCATTCAACCTGGAATAAGTCAAATAACCATTCCAATGACTACGAAGCTGATCAATTAAGGAAAGTTAAGCTAAGAAAAACTTGCATAGTTCACCTTTAACACAGGTGATATCACAAATTATCTGATCTACCTAGCTGTTAATTGGGATGAGCTGGTTTACTAAATGGTTGGATCAAATACTTGGCAGGACTTGACACCTTCTGAACCCGGGATGTCCACGTCTGATCCAGGGGCAAACAATGATTCAAATAATGTGAACAACATACAAATCTTCTGATAATGATCATATTTATAATAGACCTTAAGACATTATTATCATTTACACTTGAATTTAGAACTAACTGTAGCATACAGCCCTACGAGAATGATTAGTCTGACTAGCTAAGAACTAACCAAGTCAATAACTAAAATCAATGTATGTGTGTCATTGAATGTAGAAATTCAGTGTCTTCCTTTATGCTTAATTCAGTTGAAGGAACAAGTCAGCTTTGTGCTAAATTAATTTCCCATCAACCCCAAAATTAGACAAGAGGATCATCCTTCTCATCTCTGTGTGAGCAATAACCCAGTGTAACACTTTTAGCATACAGTAGTTACACCCATTACCTTGAAACTTTCTTTTAACTCTATGTTGAGATAATCCTCTTATCTAACTCTAAGGTAGACGGCAAATAAGCTTATTTCTCAAAAAGTTTCTGTGTTGCTTTCAGTAGTGAAAGGAAGAGTCATTTAAATCCGGAAACAATTTGATCAGTGATCAGTGCACAAATATACTCTTGTCAATCAAAGTTGTGACACGAGCATGACTATCAAGTCTGATCAAGCAGATAGAATGGCTGAGAAATTGCAGAAATGTTTCTTATCTCAAGTAAATTCCGGAACATCAGTGATTACCAGTGGCGGCTGCTGGTCTTTCAAATAGGGGTATAGTTTTGTAAAATTGGTCTATTATTACATTACACTATCTCTTTTGTTGATCATATGCTTTTACTTCCTCTTCATTGTCCTATTTAAATATGATCTCTCCAGACAATGGCCCTTCATCATTGTCCCTTTGTATACATTTGATCCATTGAATTGCATAAATGCAGTTGTGTTTCTCTCAGCAAAATAATAGGTGTTTATTTGAGGGAAACTAACATAATGGTGGTAAATAAAATGAAGAGATGACATAAGAACAAACATGGGAAAAACGCTAGTAAAAAATAATGGTAGATTTCACAACAGCTTCCCTGAATGTTTGGGTGTTGTGTTGTGCTTGTATTTTTCCACACCTGTCAGTGGTGACAAGACCCATCCACCCAGATTGCTTGTTGCTGTTTCACCCGTGCTTGTTGTTGCTGACCGATTTCATTCCATTCTCATGCTTCCTTATCTACAGGAAAACACATATTTCATTCAGAGTTATACATAGCTAGGTCTGTCAGACCAAGCTGTTGGCACGTGTGCTAAAAACAAGTTATTATCACATCAACTTTTAAGTTTTGAGATTAGCTGAAAGCAAATTTGGTGGTTTTGCTTAAAAGAAGTGCAAAGTCACACTTTGGGAGTACATTTGCTTTTGCCAAATTGAATTGGTTGTGCAACATGCATTAACAAAAACATTATACTCAGGGTTTGCTTTGCGAGATTCCTATATTCCTATTCCTATGTTTCTTGACAACAGTTTATAGACTTGTCAGACAAGTTTATTTCCTGTTTGTAAAAAAAAAAGGTTCACCTGAACAGGGGCCACAGGCACCAGTGTCAATAAATCCATCCCAAAGCACCTCCCACTTACTAGGTGAGGATAAAAAGGCATTACACTGAAAGTGTGGATCAGATTCAATAACAACCTAGTGAGTGGTGGACCTTGAAGGTGGTCTCAATTACCCCTGTGCAAAACTTTTGATAAAAATGCCAGCCAGTCTTTGCGGGACCTGGGAATTGATTAGCAACGTCAACTTTGATGGATTCATGATTACAATGGGTGAGTAGTTGTCATACTTAATTTGTAAAGTGAATAATGTCACGTTGGAGCACACTTTGTTTTGTATAGGCTATAATGCAGCTTATTTACCTGATACAATAGTTTAAAATAGAATGAGCAGAAACAAATCAGTCACATTGTCTTCGGGGTAAAATCTACCAGGCAAATTGCTGCATTGGTGAAAGCAAAAATAAAAACTACTTGAAATGTTGAGTACGGTATGTAATACATTTCACAGCTTAAGTAGCTTCTTATCTCTTTCATCATAAATAGGTCTTAACGCATATTTATATTGTAGGACATTAAATTAATGTGAGTAACAGAAACAGTGTATAAATAGTCAAAATTAGCATCCAATGTTGAGTTTTTCCCTCATAAATCAGTCGTATGATGTTCTGGAACATTACAGCACGTGCAACAACTAGGCTACATTTGTTTTGTTTTTTATGATACCAATATTCTTGTTGAGTATTAGGAAATTACAACCAAATAGGGCCTGAAAGAATCCCTCAATCCATCCAAAAGTGACTTTAAAAAATCATGACCGAGATTAAGTTTCAGCTCATGTGATAGGGAAGTTTCTTGGTTTATTCATTTAGCACTTTGCAGGAACGAGGGTATGGGATTTGTGTCCTTTTGTTTGATTTTAATGGTATCTCTTCCCACAGGGATTGGCATCGCCATGCGCAAAATCGCCATGAAACTAAAACAGAGGAAAGTGATAGAGCAGGTGGGAGATGTCTACATTATCAAGACCCTCACCACCTTCAGAAGCTACACATTCTCCTTCAGAGTGGGCGAAGAATTTGAAGAATTCACCAAAGGCTTGGACAACAGACACTGCAAGGTACAATGAACATCCTCTCTATTTGTCTGGTTCTTTTTTGCACGCATGAATTAATAATATATTTGAACGTTTTTATTTGGATTAATGTACAATACCATTCAATATTCTGTTAAGAGATCATCTAAATTTCATTCAGACCAAGATAATCATGACAGTCTCTCTCTGTCCTTTGCAGTCACTGGTGACATGGCAGGGGAATAGGATGGTGTGCACTCAGGAGGGAGAGAAGAAAAACCGTGGCTGGGCACACTGGATTGAGGACGATAAATTACACCTGGTATGCACAACACTGTCTTATCTCCTTATTGCTTCCTTGTATACACATTTGTCTTCTGGTGAAAACAATACTAAAATCTCTTCCGTCTTTGCTTCTCTACTAGGAGCTGTACTGTGAGAACGAGGTCTGCAAACAAGTTTTCAAAAGGATTGCCCTTCCACTGGGGGAAGATTGATTTAAAAAAAAAAAAGAAAAAACTCTTTTTAAGTCTATTTAAATACAATGAGCTGCAGATGTAAAAAAGGTGTCAACTTAATGTTCTCCATTTCAGAGACAGGAAACACTGCCTTACTCATAAGTCACTCACAGGCACTGATCATTTAGCCTGACGACGTCTAAACTTCGGTCTGGCATCCAGGCTACTGATCATTGTGAGTGCACATACCATCGGGGTGATTTACACTCACTGACCTCAGGGGGGCAGAAAGTGCTTAATGTAGGTGCTGCTGCTGCTGTCAGCTGTGTTAGTGGAAAAACAACATCCCATCCCCTTGAGCAGATCAATCTTTGTGATAAGCTGCCTGCGCAGTCCCACTTGAGCCATAGCCAATATTTGGCCGTTTGTTTGACATTTTGTTTATGAGTTGCTGTTTGGATGATACCAATCTCTCATGTGATGTTGAACTGATTATCTTTTTTTATATATACAAAGTTATGTGACACTCCTTCCGTGGATGTAATTGTATAATAAAGTTGAATTTAATTGATCATACTTGCAGATATTTATTTTATTTTAAAAAAACGAATACTTTCTCTCTTTCTCTCTCTCTCTCTCTCTCTCTCTCTCTCTCTCTCTCTCTCTCTCTCACACACACACACACACACACAGAGTTACGATTCCCATTCTCATGCACTCACAGTTGGTTAAACATGGGTGGTGTCCAGTATATTTACCTATAACGATGGACTGAGGTAAACCCTGACAAGCAGATTGTTCATTTGTGCCAGAGAATGGCTTTATAGCCTATGCATAAGTCTTACAATTTGGCTATATTTTGGTTATTTACTGAATCTTACTGAATATTTCTTGATTTCAGTGTTTGAGAGGTAGGCTGGGTGAACCCTGCCTGAACTTCCGGGGAATTTGAATTTCGCCAGGCAGATTGAGTTTAGTATGGTGAAAACCAGACTAAGGCTATGGCCTAGTTAAATGTAATTCATCGAAACATTTAGCTGAAATGATTTCACATAATATTAAGATGGTTGATCTACACATAGTGTCATAAAAACACAGAGTGTTTGCAGAGCTGGTGAATTGTAGAATTGGTGGGTCGCTTTGCTTGAGCAAATTAATTAGGTTGTTTTGCAGTAGGGCAGGCCATGTAGGCTATAATGGTATGAAGTTACCATTCCAAACTAGAACTGGTCAGAACACATCAGGCCTGCACACAAACATATGGACAAACACACACACACACACACACACACACACACACACGCACATACACACACACACACACACACACACACACACACACACACACACACACACACACAGACTAATGAGAGGAATTGGTCAGCACAAATCTAACAAGATTATCCTTGTTTTAAGGGTATATGCTTGAGGAAAATCAAAACAGATTACAAATAGAACAACTTATATCTGTATGATTATGTGACATATAAAAGCAGTTACGTGTATGATAATGTAGCCAAATATGTAGCAATCATTTTAGGCCAACCTCTCAGATGACCTCAGTGGACTGCCGCATCTTGAAATCTGTCCCATGTCACGTGATCTGATATCCAAAATGGCCGCGATGGTGTTTTGACTGGCTTTGACGAATAATACTTTTGTGTTTGTTTCATTCTTCATAGAATTCGGTTAGGAAAGCATCTCAAGAAGGAAACTGTACATGTGTCTCTCCGTTTATTTTGAACATTATAATAAGACAATCAAGGTTTAACGTTATTGCTCTTTGTTTGACTTAGTGGACTATGCACTTTTGGCCATTATAAGATAGCTAGCTGGCAGGCTAGCAAAATTATTTAGCTAAAATTAAAAGAAAGACGATGGAAGAGCTCAGTGCCGACGAGGTAAGGTCACTCTTGTTTCTCACCTTCTCGTTCTTTTTATTTGAGAATGAGTATATTTATTTAGCCCTAATTGTGTACTTATTGCTTTCACACCGCTCTGGGTTTGATTGCATGTCATTGTCACCTTTTCCTCAGTCGAGGCATTGGTATTCCCTGTAAGCTAGTTTACTAGCATGATACAGTAGCTTTTAGCCGAAGGCTAACTAGCCGGCTATGTCAGTTAGCCAGCTAAAATGCTCAGTGTTTGGGCTCGAGGAGAAATACGAGAGTATTGATGGTAGGATTTAGGAAGTCATCGTTAGATAATGTGATGCACCATATGGCAAAATCGTGTATTAGTATAATGTCTCTTTTAAACCATCGTTAAGTTATAAATCAGATAGCTCTGTGCCTCCTAACGTTTGTCGCCCATGAATTGGTCATAGCTATCGAGCTATGCTAGTCAACGCCAAGAGACAAATAAACAAGTCGATCTTTGTTTCATTTTGGTCGGCTACGGGATAATGTATTCTTCGTGGAGTGCAATTCTCTAAAATATGACGGGCTAGTCTCAGAGCATTTCTTAGCTGCCATGTATTTTCTTTGTCACATTCGTTTAGGAACCAAAATATGTTTGCCTGTGAGCAAGCTAGGCAAGTTAGCCAGATTTCTAAGAATTGTTGTGTCGTTTGATGGGACATGTCATATCCATTCACGATTGACAAGCTATGAACTAAAGCCTATCATTGCCCAATAAACGACCTGACTGTGATTTGATCTTTACGAAAATGTAATCACGATCCCACACTCTGAAGGTGTACAAATTCTGCACGTCGCTTCAAATAGTCATCTCCCCGTGAACTAAAATACTCCGTGCATATGTAGAGACGCATTGTTTTCTCATCTGAATAAAAGCTTAAACAGAGACATTTTTTTTATTTATTCATTTTTAAAATCTGTTTTCTTACGACATATATCAATGTAAGTGGAATGTGCCTTGTTTGTAGTAGTTTTTGTAGGCCTAATTTGAGACAATCATATTTACTCTATTTGAATCGATAATCCTCCATCATGAAATGATGAGCCAATGGAGCCATTAATATTGTTTTGCTTAATGTACGTGAGATGAGTGTTATGCTTACTCTCTCACCTTTCTATTCCTATGTAAAGCTTTTTACAGAATGAAGTCTGGAGAATGTATGAGACATAGTCTCGAGAAGACTGAATGTTTCGTAGACTGACTAATGAAGGCCAAATAGCAGTTTGGTAGATTTTTTAGTAGTGAACCATAGAAAAAAATGTGTTTTCTATTGTTTTCTGCCCTAATGTTCTGATGGCCTTTTTTGTAGTTTTTCCAAGTGCTGAAGGGAGCAATGACTTCTTAGATTTTATTCTCTTACCTTGCCACATTAGTACCATGTTGTACGGGAAAAATAGGCCAATTCTATAATTGAAAACATCTTCTGGTTTGCATAAACAAAATGATCACCCTTTACCTCTCCCCCTAGCAACATCGCAAATAGGTCATGTTTTGCGCATTGATCCGGAAATGTGGCTTTGTCACTCATGGCGCTGTGGTGAAAATGGCAGCTGATGAACCTGAACTGGTCCTTGTGTGTTCTGCAGATCCGCAGGAGGCGGTTGGCGCGGCTGGCAGGGGGACAGACGTCTCAGCCCAGCACCCCTCTAAGCACGCCTCTGACGTCTCCACAGAGAGAGACCCCTCCGGGTCCCCTGCCTGGCCCCTCGGGGCCCCCGCCGCAGCCCATGCCATCTGCCCCCTCTCACACTCTGGGCCTGAACACCCAGAGCATCACCACCCCTGCCACCTCCCCGATGGGGGCCTCAGGTAAAGTGCTGCACTGGTTCACACTAGTTCTTAGATCGTGGCTGGAGTTGTTGCTTCTATCTTCTATTCAGATTTCTGAATTAGTGAACCTAGTAAACCAGTCCACAGGTGAGATTTGGCATATCTGTAGGCATATTGAATTTACTTAATAACCATGAAATACCATTAGAATATATATAAGTTATTGTGTCACGATGCCCCCCTGTTATATGATTGTGACTCTCCTAACCACATTCTCACTACGACCTGAAACCTTTTTGGTTTTGCATGCCTTTGGCATAGCTCTCAGGTTTCTTGTTTTTGTGGCCCCTTACCTGTGTTATGACAGAAAAATCCCACTCAGTGTTTTGGCCTCCTCTGTCTGTTCTCTGGTTTAATCAGGCACTATTTTTAGAAGATGTGAAGTAGCGTAATTCACATTTTCATTGTTTTTGTCTCCAGGAATTTATTGTATTTCCTCTGTATCAAATGTGATTGTCAGAGAAGTCAACCCCCCATCTAACTTTATCCTCATTTTTCCTTGTCCTGCTTTCCACATATGTGATTCACTGTCTATAAGCAAATGATCTATTCAGGTGTAATGTCTCACTACAGTGTCTCCACCTCTGTTGTGAGCAGAGATGGTGGAGAGACCCTAGGATGCTAATGAATCATGCATAAGAAACCAAAAAGCTGACACAGGGTCTCATGTCAGAGCCGCTGGCCTTGCCTGCTTCTTTGCTACAGAAGTATCGTGTTTGCATAGACGCTTACGGGACTAAATGAGCAAAGCGCGTGTGGGGAAATTCCGTGGGCAGAAGATGTTATCAGCTGTCAGCTGAAGCAGAGGTTACCTGCTGTGTCCTGCTGGTGAAGGATGATTGTGTCGTCACTCTGAAGGGAAAGTGCAGAGTCATAGCACACCTCTCTCTCTCTCTCTCTCTCTCTCTCTCACACTCTCTCTCTCCCTTTCTTTCACTCTCTCTTTCTTTCTTTCTCTCTCTCTCGCTCTCCTTTGCCGGTTCAGAGTTCAGTTTAGGTCGAGTAGATGAACTGGACCTAGTTTTTCACATGTCATGTAATGTACAATGTTGATCACACCTGTCCTAGTAAGGCATTCAGCTGAAGCTCATATTTCTGGCATAAGTTTGTTAATAGCGTGGCTCATGCCCTTTGACCTAATAGGAACTCTGTTTTATAGGTTTATTAAGACAATCTTATGAGAGTCTTTACACAGTGTTTGATAGAATGGCAGGTTATCTACAGAATAGTTCAAAACTTAACTGTGAGCTCTTTTGACTAGAGTTAGAATAACAAATAAGCTTCAGAGTGCAAAATAGCGTGTGATGCTTTCCACAGGCCTCTGAAACATCCCCTGGTGCAGGTCTGCCAGTTCTTTTAGGCCATTAGCTTCTTTGTGTACTGTAGTTGATCTGTACAGTCCACTCTTTGCATCAGGCTTCATGACTCTGTAGTTCTAAAAAAAAAAAAAGAACAAGCGTCAATGACCGCACGTCTCTAGAATCTACACGAGGACAATAGAGCCCTGGTCTGTGTTTTTTTTATTGCTCTGTGAACTGCACTCATAGAAGAGCTCAAGAGATTTCTAGAAAACGCTGGGTTATATGTGCAGGGGGGGTTATATGCTGGGGCAGTAGGAACAATTGAATGCTATTGTGGAAAAGGATTTAACATTTTCCAGAACAGATGATCAGAGAGTAGAAGCAGGAGTAGGCAAGCAAGGAAAGCCAGAGTGCTTAATGTTTAGAAATACGTTGACTAATAAACAAATGGTGATGGCACAGCTGCAAAGCCAGTCAATGGTTTTTGGGATGTTGCTGTTGGATAGAAAGCCATTCACTCAAAACAGCTAAAAATACACTTAGGATCGATTGGGGCTACTTAGCCGTTAGATGCATTTAGATGCCCTTGTTTCTCTGGGAGATCAGGCCACTGTGCTCAGATGGCCTCTGGGCTTGTCAGTGTGTATTCTAGGCAAACAAGACCTGCTTTTGTTGTCTTGGAGGTTACCAGGTGGCTCGTAGAAAATCTCCCGCTCTCAAAGAATGTGTAGATAATTTCTCCGCAATTAACGCTTTTATGTAACATGGTGACTTTCTTACGTGTGATCTTGATCATGTGCCCAGATTGCTAGCTATATTTATTTATATTAGTTGGATACTTGTTGACATGAATATGTTGAGCTTGTGAGATGTTGTGACCCTGGTCTTGTGCAACTCACTTGTTTATGAAAATCCCACAACAGCATAGTGTGTTATTTGCTTCTTTTATACTCTTACAATAGTGAAAAGGTAATGAATCCTGGCTAGTGTGTAAGAGGCCTTCACTGTGTGTGTTTGTGTGTGCACGTGTGCGTGTGTGTGTGCGTGTGCATTCTCACAGGGGTGGCGTATCGTAGCCAGAGCAGCGAGGGGGTCAGCTCTCTCTCCAGCTCTCCCTCCAACAGCCTGGAAACCCAGTCACAGACCTTGTCCCGATCCCAAAGCATGGACATTGACACTGCCTCCTGTGAAAAGAGGTAAGCAGCTACAGGCCCACATGACCAGTGAGGGGCAAGGCAGGGTGAACCTCTCCACCCCCCAAACCCCCTGATATTACAATTCAAAAATGTGAAGGACATCAAGATGACGATTGAGTGCAAAAAAAAAAACACAAAAAAAGCAATAGCTAAACAAAAACATCATCCTTGGAATGCTCATGTTGTGGCAACATTTCAACATTTCATGTTGTGGCTGCATTTCAATGGTGATGGGATGAGCTCTTGGGTGAATGCACAAGACAAGTGTTTGTTTTGTAGGAGTGCTAATGTGTCCTAACTTGCCCTTTCCCTGTGCCTGTCCCTGCCTCTGCCAGCATGTCCCAGGTGGATGTGGACTCAGGAATTGAGAACATGGAGGTGGAAGACAGTGATCGCCGAGAGAAGAGGAACCTCTCTGAGAAGGTTGACACCCCTTTACTGCAGATTCACCAAAGGGCAATTTCTCAACCCTGAGTATTAAATAAACAGTGTAGGGGATGGAGTATTTTGGTCAGTCTTTGATGGCAAGTAGTAATGCGCTATTTAAAAAATAGATTGATATTTCTAAGACTGATACTGTATATCATTTTAGTTCTATTTGATTATATGACTCATACAGCTACCGGTATGCACATTTTCCCAAAATTGAGAGTGGATTGATAATGATCTGAAAGGCACATTCAGTATCAGCTACCTTTTCACACTAGTGAAACACAGCTCCATCTCACTGATCCACTGATTTTTGAATCAGTCTGTCCATACATTTAGCTTGGTATAGCAACACACTGGTGGGAGTGTCCTGAAAGACATTCAGAACGGCGGTGTGATGGCCAATATGCATGACAGACGCTTCCTATCTGAGAGAGCATGCAGGATTTATTGCATATTTGCATTATGTAATTTCCTACCGATACTGATCAAAAACACTTTGATGATATAGCGGACATGTGATTTTGTCATCTGCCTGTCGTTCCAAAGAAAATGCTAAGCTCTCTGCGCCATTATCACAAAGAAGGATAATTTAGTGAAACCCTGATGCAGGTAGTGCTGTACGCGGTGTGGTGCTTGCAGCATCGGCATGAGTCTTGCCTCACTCTCCTGCGTGTGTTGACTGTGCCTGGGCACAGCTGTTCTTATTAAAGATTGAACCAATCCGCTGTTGGCTTCTGGACACACCAGCGTAAATGTCAGCCTCATAAATTGCACCCTGTCAACACCACCCCTCCATCCATGCGCTAGAGCGTAAACAGCCACAGCCAGCGTTGTGAATCAAGCGCAATGACTAATAGAGTGTGTGTGTGTGTGTGTGTGTGTGTGTGTGTGTGTGTGTGTGTGTGTGTGTGTGCGCTTGTGCACACACCCCCCCCCCCCCCTCCACCCCCACCCTTTTCAGGAGTCCTCCTCCAACTCTGAGGTGTCGGAGGAGCAGGCCCTGCAGCTGATCTGTAAGATCCTGCGCGTGTCCTGGAAGGAGCAGGACCGCGACGTCATCTTCCTCCCAGCCCTGGCAGCGGAGTTCCAGCAGAAGAACCCAAAAGATGGTGAGCCGTGGGGGACCCGATGGGCCAATCAGAGAATCAGCTGCTCGCTTTCCACTGATTCATTTGATGCTCTTGTATGCCCATTTCAAACATCAAACCTATAATGTGAAATTTGGGGGAATGGGACTTTTGAGATGTACAAACCAGAACGGCAAGATTGTTTACAAAGATCTGAGTGGTGCTGATACGCTGGACGGTCCTGTTGGGACGCCTGTCTAGCAAGGCCGCTGGGCAGAAATTGTGATACTTTTGCGTCATAGCCTGTTTCTCTTTACCTTACCCTCCCCCAGTCTACTCGGATTTCAAAGACCTCATCGGTCAAATCCTGATGGAGGTTCTCATGATGTCCACCCAGTCGCGGGTCCACCACAACCCCTTTGCCAGCCTGACCGCCACGTCCCAGCCAATCGCCGCTGCCAAATCCCCCGACCACCACCTGACCCTGCAGCCGCCCTCCAGCCAGGGCAGCAGTCCCATGATGCCGTGCGCCGGCTCCTTCGGTGCCGGCTCTCTATCCAGGCAAGTGCAGCTCTTTAGCCTGACGGGCCCGGCCTCTCTCCTGATGGCTTCTTCCTGATGGCCATCCACATTCCTCTGTGGTCAGGTTCTCTGTGTCTGTTCTCGCCTTTCATTAGTCTTGTTGTGGATGTTTTTCACCACCATTTCTCGGCTTACTCTTACTTGTCGAACTTTAGTTAGTCTACTTTTGTGTGTGTGTGTATGTGTTTTCTGTTTTTCTTCTGCCAAATCTTTTCTTCACTGTCACTGTTTTCCAGTCTGTATGGGTGTAGTCCCCATCCTCTGGCCCTGAACCCAGCACGAATGAGCGCTCCGTCGTCCACCTCCTCCACCCCCACCACCCCTCTCTCCCCCACCGACCCGCCACCACCCCGCCCAGCAGCCCTGGGCTCCCCCACCTCCCCGCTGCCCATCTCCCAGCGCTACCGGCCCTACTCCCTCAGCTCCCCCTGGGGCTCGGCCTCCGCCGTGCCCCCCAGCCCCATCCCCATCCCCAGCCCCAGCCCCAGGTCCACGGGGCCCCCCACCCCGGGGCAGGGCCCGTCCTTCAGCCCGCTGACGGCCTCCCTCAGTTCCCCCCGCCAGCGGCAACCGGGCTCCATGCCCCTGCCCCTGCTGCCACCCAGCTCCCCCAGTGCCAGGGCCAGACGGACTGCCCTTGCTGCCAGGATGCCCTCTAGGTACCGCCTGATTTGTATGTGCCTTGTGAGGCAGTGGCAACTAAAACGGCTAATCCAGTTGATGAACAACCCCCCCCCCTCCCCTCTCCTCACCCTTTTTGGGCTTAACTGCAGAGATAGAGACTGAGTCATTTGCACGCAGTCTCTTGTGTGCACTGCACCTAATTATTAATACCCAGTGATGGTTTGGAGTGTTGATTATTTGCCTCAAAGAGGCTAGACATTCTTAATGCTTGTATACCTAACCCTTTATCCTTTTAGTTAAAGGAAGACATTGTAAGATGGCTTTTCCTTTTAAAGGTGTTTTTCACAAAGCAGGATCTCCACAGGACATTCAGTCTGGAGTTTTTGGATTCACTTAGCACAGTGATCTTACTAACGCAGAAAACTTGTTTTGTGAAATGCCCCTCAGCCATTTCCCCCAGCTAACACACTTCAGTACTAACAGAGCTGCTGTGAAAGTGCCTGTGGTGTTTGCTTAGTGCATGATTTGACTATCGTCAACAGCAGAAATAGTCAAGACTTCAGGTACATGCTTTGAAAAGCGGCCAATTTTGGAGATATTGTTTAGTGTCTAATGCTAGATTTGAAATGGATATATTATGATATTCATTTGGGAATAAATATATTTAATGTATTAAGGGCATCATCATAAGAATTAGTCCCTTCTCCTATCTCCCATCATGCCTTGCTCCCTCCCTCTACTTGCTGTTTTTCCTTTTGTCTGATTTATGGTCTCTTCTCATCTTTCTCCCGTTCTGTTCTGTTATTTTTGTCATCTGTCACTCCTGCTCTTGTCTGTCTCGTCTCTCTCCCTCTCACTCTCACTCTCTCTCGGTGATCTAGCCCCTTCTCCCTCCTCTTCTTCGCCCTCTCCGACGTGTCTCCCGACAGCAGTGATGAAGAACTGGAAGAGGAGGAGGAGGAGGATTTTTCTCGGGTGCAGTTTGGCTCCAGGTACCGGCGCGGTGCTGCCTGCTCGCGTCCGAGGGGGTCGCCCCCCTCCTGTGTGTGTGTGCCATGCATGCTTTTGCGTGCTGCCTGGCCACTAATACAGCTGCTGTCTACAGCATAGCTGGCCTCCACTATTGGGCTACTTAGATAGCGGGTGTGAAGAGTCCTTTATAACCTTAGGTCTGGGCTGTTGGTAGATTGGCCCAGTGCAGGGGTCCGTTGCCATTAATAGTTAGACGTATGCCCTGATCAGATGTATGCACTGTGATGTTGTAGTATTTGTACGTTGAGCTTGTCTGTTGCATTGGCCTTCAGAAGAGTTTGGTTGAACTTACTTTGTTTCATGTTTGAAAAGCTAGCAGCATTTTAGTTCAAGCCCCTGCATTTCAAATGGTCATGGTCAAATCAGTTTTTTTGTATGGTCTTGTATAACAAAAATCTATATAGATGTCAATTACAAAAATACAAATAAATTACATTTTTAATGAAAACGACATCTGTTGCATTACGCTTTGGACATGAACTAATATGGACTGATGTATCATGGAGAGGTGCACATAGTGAGGTGTCAGAACAGGGTTCTTCTGGACTTTGTTGGATCAGTAACACTACTAATGCAGGTCTGGTAGGCCTCTGCTGTGGAGTGAAGCATTGCAGCTCATCTTCTCTGGCCAGGCTTCCAATGTGCCTGTGAAATCCTCCACTAACCACGCATTTGTCACAAGATCTCGCCGTTCCGCAGGCGTTCTTTGTGTGTGTGTGTGTGTGTGTGTGTGTGTGTGTGTGTGTGTGTGTGTGTGTGTGTGTGTGTGTGATGTGCTGAGGCAGACCAGATTCCACTTGTAAAGCAGCTGCAGAATGCCTCGACTCCCTCAACATTTCCCCTGCATCGAAGTGGTGTGTGTGTATGTGTTGAAAACCCGTGATTGCAGTCAGGCTTTATAAGACCTCAGAGTGTAAATGAAGTCGTCTGATGGTGATCGCTGGCTGTTGTATTCAACAACAAGGCTTTGGAGGATTTGTTTACGGCACAGTGGGGAGCAGATGACATTTTCCCTTTCAGGGGGGAAATCAGAATGGCCTCTCTCTGAACCCTTGTTATTTCTCTCGTTCTCCGTCTTTCTCATTTTCTCATTCTCCCTCCCTCCCTCCCTCTCTCTCCTCTCTGTCTAGGAGGCCAAAATTCACTACTACTGCTACTGCTACTGCTGTGTGCTCCCCCCCCCCCCTCCAACGTCCCTGCTCGTTTGAGATTGTTTATTTGTTTATTGTTTGTTGTTTTGCAGCCTGGGTGCCTCAGGAGGGCCATCAGTGTCGGACTCGGGCAGTGACCGCTTCACCATTGAGGCGTGCAAGGAGACGGAGATGCTGAACTACCTCATCGAGCGCTTCGACAGTGTGGGCATGGAGGAGAGGAAGGCCCCCAAGGTACTAGCCAATGATGGCGGAGATGTGGGTTTAGGATATCATATCTCCAGTAGAGAGGGCTGTGGTGATGAACTTTATGGTGATTGGAAGAGAGCTTTGGGGAATTGATATGCAGAGATGGCTGGTTAATGTGTCTGCAATCGGCTTAAGTATGTGCTCACAGGCGTGTTAATGTTCCATTGTCTTGATAAAGTAAGCACATAACCCATGCGAGCGCAATTGAAAATAAAGTTAAAGATTAAATAGAAATCAAGGTACGGTAGCAGATGAAGGCATTTGTCTCATGACAAGGAAATGGAATGAATAAGGTGTGGTTTGAGGCTTGTTTTATCCACTCTTATCAGATTAAAAAAAACATTCTTCTGAAGGAACGACTGAAAGTGAAATTTGATCCTCTGCATATGGGCCTGTGGGTGGGAATTCCGTGTGTTTGTTTGTTTGTGCCCATGTATGTGGTGTGTGTGTGTCTGTGTGTGTGTCTGTGTGTGTGTCTGTGTGTGTGTCTGTGTGTGTATCTGTGTGTGTGTGAACCTGTTTGGCCTCATGCCCGTCTGTGTGTGTTCTCTCTCTGCCTTGTCAGATGTGCAGCCAGCCTTGTGTCAGTCAGCTGCTCAGCAACATTCGCTCCCAGTGTATTTCCCATGCTGCTTTGGTGCTGCAGGGCGCCCTCACCCAGCCCAGGTCAGTCCCCAGCTGCTCCGCCACACGGACACACATACGCCACCTGCCACCAGCAGTCAGCCCAGTGGGCCGGACACAACTCACCTGCTCTTTCCTCACCTCATCTTCTCAGTCTCTGATGGTTTTTAGTTGTGGGGGATTCATGGAGTTAGGTGTGGGTGGGGTGGGGTGAGGTGGTTATGTGGGATTTTTCAATGGCTTACATACTGTATAGACTTTGATATTCTTAACTTTTATTTGTTTAGACATAGGTACTGTAGACGTAATATTTCTATGTCTACATCTGTGTGTGTAAGAAAGTGGCTACCAGTGTGGAATTGTTTGTTTGGAATATGATTCACTTTTTAAGCCAAACTATATAAATTTGCATGTGTTCACATGGGAACTGTTTTACAAAGGAAGCCCTGACAACAGCGGTGTGTGTGTTTCCTCCGTCTAGGGCTCCGCTGCAGTCGTCGCTGTTGGTCCCTTACATGCTGTGCCGGAACCTTCCGTATGGCTTCATCCTGGAGCTCCTCCGCATGACTCACCAGGAGGAGGAGGTGTTCAAACAGGTGCGTTCTCCTCACAGCAGATTAGGGAAGGAGAGAGGCAGACAGCGAATACACTGAGTGTTTTTTTTGTTGTTGTTGTATCCCTCTTTCTTTCGTTTTCATTGCCTTCCCCCGCCTCTCTTTCCCCCTCTCTTTCTCCCTCTTATCTCTCATTCTTCCTGTCAGTTGTTTTTGCTCTAAACACGCTAGGCTACATATGCCCCCTGCTGCTTAGAACGTCTTCAGATGTGCTCATGAAAGGGCAAGCATCCCTTTTGACGTGCCAGTCAGAGAGATTTGTCTGCCTTTTCCCTTTTGCTCCGCCTCGCCTCTCTAACGGCTCCCCCGCCGCGCTCTCTTGTCATCCGTCTCTCTCCCCGCAGATCTTCGTGCCCATCCTCCAAGGGCTCGGCCTGGCGGTAAAAGAATGTTCCTTTGACAGTGACAACTTCAAGTACCCGCTGATGGTAAGTGCAACGTTTTTTTTTTTTTTCTTTTCCGCTCACTCTGAGTGAGCTGCATTGCTCTCCAGTTATAAGCCACCCACCCCTCTGCCCCTACACCCACTCCGTTTGGGTACCATGCCAACGGAGGTGCTTGTGTGCCTGGCACCGAGTGGTGCGAACGCGGTCACCTGTGAGTAAAGACTGAGAGAGAGAGTGTGTGTGTGTGGGTGAGGATAGGGTACCTGTGTGTGTGTGTGTGTGTGTGTGAGCTCTATAGAGACCTGTGAATGTGTGGGTGCTGAAGGTTGTCTCAGGAAACACGCCGACATCTCAGCGCCTGATTCAATTCCAGCGTTTGGATGCCTCAAAGTGCCACGAGGCAGCAGAACAAAGAAGAGATACATTAGAAAGATAGACTAAGATGGCTTCTATCTGCTCTCATTCATGTCCCAGAGCCCTGCTGTGAATGTCAATAAGTGGGCTTTGCAAATGAAATCTTGGGAATTAAAAAGGAGAGCAGAATCTGTCTTGTCCCTCTCTAATCTGATCTTTTGTTTTCCCCGACAGGCTTTAGCTGAGCTTTGTGAAATCAAGTTTGGCAAAACTCATCCCATGTGCAATTTGGTAAGTGCTGGCAACGCAATAAAACACACAGAGTGGAGGTAGCTGAGACTGCTCTCATCTGTGGTCATCATTTTGGGTTGAGATGATCGTGCACTGATGAATCTTAACATTACTGTCTCTGTGTGTGTGTGTGTGTGTGTGTCACACAGATCACCACTCTACCACTGTGGTGTCCGGAGCCGTTGAGTCCGGCCGGGGGTCGAGAGGTCCAGAGACTCTCCTTCCTTGGAACATTCTTCAGCCTGTCTGTGTTTGCAGAGGATGACGTGAGTTGCTCTTACCCTACCTCTCTCATTTTAAAGCACAACTTCCATCTTATTCCGGTCGCCGCCATCTTGCTGGGTGAAGTCCATGTCATACAAGTCAAGTACCAAACGCCACACAAACTACGGTCAGTGGACGTGAAAGAAGTTTGATAATTGACTTGTACTGACTGTCTTCTCACAAGATGGCAGTGAACAGAGTAATAGTAAGTTAATGCACTGACTGCACAAACTGTCCTTTTTATACCTTTCTGCACACTTGAAGTTCTAGAGTAGTACACCGCACTCTCAAACACCAAGGTGCCAGAAAAACGTCTGCAACATATCTAGGAAAACAAATCTCTGCACACTTGGATCCATGCAAAAAATGTGTATTTTACTACCAAGCTTTTGGTCCTTATACTGTACCTTCATCAGGGCATTGCACACCACATACAAAGCAGTTAATTTACTAGTCTATCAAGGGTTCAATCAGTGTAATCAACAAAGGAGATTAGGTATTAAGGCCTATTCGGACGGGATTAGTTTTATGGGGTGACATCAGGTAAAGTAATAATTACCAGGTAATGTAGTCCCGTCCGGACGCGCCATGTCAGTAAACATAACGGAGTATGTCGGTGACATTTACAGACACTTTTACCTTCCGTAAAACGGTCCGGAGAAATTACCTTAGGTAATATTAATCCCGTGCGAACGCGACCCTCTGTAAAGATGTCTGTAATATTTCGTCACATCCTGATTGGAAAACAATTCCACCATAGTCTGAATGAAAACATGACATGCTGTGTAGCTCCTAATAGGACGTTAGCTAGTTTGCCTATTAGCTTTATATTGTTAGCCATTTCAAACTACTTATGGCATAACATAAAGCTAACGTTTGCTAGTTTAACCAACTTGTAGTCTTTCAAATCTGAAAATGCCGCACGTACCTGACGCAAAGTATCACGTGCACAGCGACGAAGATGTGACGGCAGAACGTAAACGTAGTTACTCCTCCCATGTCAAGTAAAATGACAGAGATGTCTAGTCCCATCCGAATTGGACATTTATATTACAGAGGTCATATGATAAACCTGCATTACTGTACGTCCCCCCATAAAACTAATCCCGTCCGAATAGGCCTATAGACTACAAATATGTCTACTCATGACCTCTTGGGAGATGTAGTTCAGTAATCACAGACAGGTGTGTCTCCTTTGTTGATTACACTGATTGAACCCTTGATAGACTACTAAATGAACTGCTTTGTATGTGGTGTGCAATGCCCTGATGAAGGTCTAATGCTGCATTCCAGACCTCATCTAAACGAGTGGGAGGTGGGACCTACCCTACCTGAAAGGTTCTACCTCCCACTTCAAAGCGTTCCAAGCATTTTGGAGTGGGAGGTTTAGAAAACATGGGTGACCGCCGTAACGTTAGTATATCGTCATAACGTTAGCATATTAGGCTAGGCTAACTGTATAACGTTATAACGTTACTTTCACAATACGCTGTATTCTTTGTTGACACAATTTTAAGTCATAATATGAAGAACAAGTTAATTACTGTGTCTAAAACAACCCTACCCTAAAGTTTATAGCGTATTCCTTGAAGTTATCTCTCACGGAGCATGTCTCCATGGGCGCCGCCATAATCCTCCCACTTCATTTTGTTGAGGTCGGGGCAGGTTGAGCTCCTACGAGTTCGCAAGTAGGAGCTCCCACTTCGACAGGCGTTCCAGTGCATCTTTCGTAGTTGGAGGTAGGATAAATCCCACATCCCACTAGTTTAAATGCTGTCTGGAATGCACCATTAGGACTGAAAGCTTGGTAGTAAAATACACATTTTTTGTCATGGATCCAAGTGTGCAGAGATTTTTTTCCTAGGTATTTTGCACACTTAAAGTTAAAATGACTTCAGTTTGTCTATGAGCCAATTTCACAGTGTCCAGGTGTCTGGCCTAGTTGATGGTAATGATGCCTTAATTGGCAGGGTAAAACATCTTCCTGTTTCTGTCTTTCCTGTAGACTGAGCTGGTCCAGAGGAAGTTAGTTTACACAGTGGCGACATCTTATGAAATAGGCTAATAGGGACCCTCTCCACATTATCACAAGAGTGGGATGATGTTTTGAATCTTGTCAGTGGCTTAAAGTAGCAAGATTCCCCCTATCGCTATGGTCCTTCTCAAAACTACTTTGACTGTTTTAGTCCCCAATGAAAGTTTACTCGTAATTGTTTATAAATAGACTTTGTTGTTCTTAGACCTGTCGTCGTTTAAGTTGTATGCTCTCGTGCAGAAGGTGAGTGTGACTTATTTGTTCACATTCTTTCTGTGTGTGTGTGTGTGTGTGTTTGTTCCAGACCAAAGTGGGGGATAAGTACTTCTCAGGCCCTGCCATCACGATGGAGAACACGCGTGTGGTCAGTCAGTCCCTGCAGCATTATCTGGAGTCCGCCCGGGTACGCCCTGCAACACACACACACACACACACACACACACACACACACACACACACACACTACTCTGCGTATGTGTACCCTTCCTCTCTTTGACACTCATCTTCTGACTAAGGCTTTTAATGAGCTCTCTGGAGTAGTGAGAGTAAATCAGCTGAACCCGTCTCCCCATTTCACCCGTTTGAATGTTTCAGTAGTTCTCCATTATGACTCTAGCAGCAAGCAGCTTTTGTTTTATATGCATGATCATCGACTCCTACACGATGACTGGTAAACGTGAAATGAATGTGCTGTGTGTGGTTTTTTTTATCTTCTGGACGTCAGGGAGACCTTTTCAAGATCCTCCACAACATCCTGCTGAACGGGGAGACGAGGGAGGCCGCCCTCAGCTACATGGCCGCTCTGGTCAACCGCAATGTGAAGAAGGCCCAGATGCAGGTGCGCAGCGGAGCTCTCGCGCTCTCGCTCATTGGCTCTCAGATTTATCACAGCGTTCTCAAAGTCTAACTCAAACTGCACTTTTCTCAGACAGCAGCTCTTTTCTCAGTCAAGTCTCAAGTCAAACAGTGCTTTTCAACACATATTTTGATCAGATTAGATTCAGTTGGTTTACTTTATTGCCTAGAACGACACATTTAGTATGTGTAAGATGCCTGTACATGTTGGCGCATGTAGTGTGTGGGTCTTAACCTTCTTCAACTCCTCGACCGATGTACTGAGATGAGCTTTTCACTCATTCTCTGGCCTCTGCTCTTCCTTTGTCCCTCTTGTCACCTCGCCCCCCCCACACACACACACACACACACACACAGACGGACGACAAGCTGGTCTCCACGGACGGCTTCATGCTGAACTTCCTGTGGGTGCTGCAGCAGCTGAGCATGAAGATCAAGCTGGAGACGGTGGACCCCTTCTACATCTTCCACCCCAAGTGTCGCCTGCAGGTCAGCACCGAGGAGACCCGGCTCAAGGCCACCATGGAGGAGCTGAAGGGCTGGCTGGGCGAGCTGCGTGAGTAACCCGGCCGCTACACCCACTGCAGATGCTGATGAGGGGGGGCGGCGGTAGCAAGGTGGCTAAGGAACTGGGCTAGCAAGCAGGAGTCAGAAGAGTTCAGGGTTCAATTCCCGGCTGCCGTTGCCGTGTCCTTGAGCAAGAATTCCGGCCATTTTTCGCATAGATTTCTCTTTCTCAAGGTCACTGTGTACAGTCGGTACAAACCCCCCCCCCCCCCCCCCCCCCCCCCCCCCCAGTGCTACCTAGCTCAAGTTGCTGCAGCCAACAGAGTAGAACGGCAGCTACAATGCTACAGTCTGGGGGCATAATTCTGCTTAACCCCGAGTTGCTCTGTTGAAGCTGATGTACATAAGTCACTTGGGATACAACTGTCTAAGAGACTACTGCCTGTCATTGTAATTCCCATGGCAGTGTTTGCTCGTTCAGTTCACTGCTTCTATCGCTCCTTCAGCTGTGTGTTCAGGGTGTGCTGTGGTGTACACAGCCCTGCCTCCGCAAATGGGAGGGAGATATAGGGTGCCTCTCATTCGTCTTTTTATCTATCCTCCCTTCCTTCCTTCCTCGGTCCTCCAGCTCGTTCCCACTGATCTATAAAGAACACTGGACAGGCTATCCCATTGTTGCCGCCCGATCATGCTTTAGCTCGATCAGTGGGAACGAGGGCCGAGGAAGGAAGGGAGGATAGATTAAAAGACGAATGAGAGGCACCCATAGAGGCTCGAGTTAGTGGCGCCATGAACACCTCCAGCGCATTAACACGCTGCTTCAAGAGCGCCGAGGTGTGGGCTGTAAATTGATTGACGGTTGAGCTTAAATGTCAGTAACCTTTTGCCAGAATTGTGGACTCTTTGTGAATAGGCTGCAGTGCTCAGCAGATTATGTGTGTTTGTGTTTGTAGATGTGTTGCACGGTTTCATTTTTCTGTAGACAAAACAAAAACAAAAGAAAAGAAAACTTCCCAGAAGATATTTGCCCAGTGTTCCTTGTCCGTCTGTTTTAAATGAAGGCTGTTCTTTCAACAGCCCGAAAAGAGATCAATTTGCCCGGGGCATCACAAAGCCCCACTATGAGCCTTGCTAATATATCTGCAACCAAATACTGACCTTGGCTCCCTGAAGGCACGCTTGCCTTTAAAATGCCTGTCACTGAGTAACTGAGAGGGGCCGTGCACTGTCCTTGTACTTATGAAATATTCCCTTCCTGTTGGACTCGCTGTGAGAGCCGTGCTTGTCTGGTCTGGTGTGGTCGTTCGCAGATGACAACCCGTCCAAGTTCTCGGAGCCAAAGTTCCCCACGGAGTGTTTCTTCCTGACGCTGCACACACATCACCTGTCCATCCTGCCCGGCTGCAGGCGCTACATCCGCAGGCTCCGAGCCATCCGGGACTTGAACAGGTACTCTTCCTCTCTCACTCACACACACACAGACACACACACACACACTCTTTCTCTCTCTGCCCTGAAGGCGACTCCTGTCTGTATATCACATTACAGTTGCACATTGAGGAAAGTAAGGGACACGGAGATGGTTTTGATAAGGCCCTCTGTAAATCTCTAAAGATGGCCACTGTTTTATTTAATCCACATTGTGGGGACAATGTGAAGGTTGTCGGGCAGCCTTTCGATCAAAGGGGATTACTTTGCTTGCTCCAGATCAGTGGGGCACTCTGCTAACACAATGACCAGATTAGCCTGGAGAATTACACGGTGTGCTCATCCACTACACCTCCCTTGCCACTCCTGCCCTAAACACACACACACACACACACACACACACACACGCACATACATACACACACACAAAACCTCTCTGGGTGATGCTCACTTAAAAGTGGAAGTCTTGTTTAGGTTTGTGTACATTATGGCTGTCTTGACTGAGCGCAAAGTCTTAAGAGTCTCATTAGTCCATAGTACTTGATGATACAGGCACTGACTACGAAAGTTAATGACCATGTCTGTTAGCGGTCGTGTTCTGCCTGAGCGCATGTCCAAGCATTGTTCTCATTAGGGTAGTCTTGAAGGCTTGCTTCATAAAATGGGCCGCACAAAGCTTGGGCCATGTAATGCGATTTCTTGTAGTACTCCTGTAGTACCCAAATGGACTCCCCTGAAGTCCTGAAGTCCCCCCTGTACCGCCCCTCCCTTTTTGCTGTGCTGGAGAGAGAGAGGCTGTATTATTTTACTCCTTATTGCACTTCTCCTTAGGGCTCCGTTAATGTAGCATTGTTTCCAGACATCTCCTGAAATAACGGCTTATGTGGGTTAGCGCTGCATTAGTGGCAGCCGTTCAACTCCTCCGCTTCACAACACTGGCCCCAGGAGGAGAGGAGAGGAGAGGAGAGGAGAGGGAGAGGGAAGCGCTCCGATTTTTGGATGTGTTTTTCCTCCTTTTCTTTTTTTTCTCCCCCCCCCCCACTCATTATGCAGCTCTCTCTCTCTCTCTAGAGCCACTAGGGCCCCCTGGTGTCTGAAATGCCAAATGCACTCAAGCAAACAAACCCCACACAAAGCTAATGACTTCTCTTCCAGACGTGTGAGCTGGGTGGGTTTGCACACACTGTGTGAAAGAATGTCCCCAGCGTTCACAAAGTAAGAGTGTGTGTGTGTGTGTGTGTGTGTGTGTGTGTGTCTGTCACAGAACGGTTGAGGAGCTGAAAAACAGCGAGAGCCAATGGAAGGACTTACCCCTGGCCAGTCGCCACAGGGAGATGCTGAAGAGATGCAAAACCCAGCTGAAGGTCGGCCTCCATGCAACCAAATACTTTTTTTTTTCCCCTTGTTGCTTTGTTCAGATTTATCGACATTTGCTCATGGGATAACTCCTCTGAGGGGTCTGCGTTTTCGTAGTGTAGTGGTGCTTTAGTGCTCTTAACATGCTATTGTACCCGTCCCTCTGTGCAGAAACTGGTGCGCGCCAAGGCCTGTGCAGACGCCGGGCTGCTGGACGAGAATCTGCTGCGCCGATGCCTGCAGTTCTACAGCATGGTGATTCAGCTCATCCTGCGCCTGGTGGACCCTGCCTACCCCAAGTGCGTACCACCTCTGCTGCCAACGCAGACACCTCTCTGTGCTTATTCTATTATTCTATGCCACTTGTCCATTTGGGGGCAGCCGTGGTGTACTGGTTAGCGCATCAGGCTTGTAACCGAAGGGTTGCCGGTTCGATCCCCGACCAGTCCACCACGGCTGAAGTGCCCATGAGCAAGGCACCTAACCCCTCACTGCTCCCCGAGCGCCGCTGGTTGGGCAGGCAGCTCACTGCTCTGGGTTGTGTGATTCACCTCACTGTGTGTTCACTGTGTGCTGTGTGTTCACTAATTCGGTTAAATTGGGTTAAATGCAGAGAACTGAATTTCCCTCACGGGATCAAAAAAGTATATATTCTATTCTATTCTATTTTATTTACGTGTGTGTGTGTGTGTGTGTATATATATACAGTATATCCCAGTTGTGAGTGCCACTGCCTAAATCCTGTTCACATCCTGTCTGCTCCAGCATGACGCTGCCTCTCAACCCAGAGATTCCCAAGAGCTTTGCAGCGCTGCCTGAGTTTTACATTGAGGACGTGGCCGAGTTCCTGCTCTTCGTTGTGCAGTAAGTAAAGGGCCTTCTTGTCCCGTGACTCGGTCCATCTTCTGCCATCAGCTTTTGAATTGGATATGAATGGCTTGTGAATTGGCTGTGAGAACCAATTGAATCGCCTCAGCAGTATGTCCCAACTCAATCTATGCCTGCTGTTTTGACACTGTGTGTGTGTGTGTGTGTGTGTGTGTGTGTGTGTGTGTGTGTGTGTGTGTGTGTGTGTGTGTGTGTGTGTGTGTGTGTGTGTGTGTGTGGTGTGTGTGTGGTGTGTGTGTGGTGTGTGTGTGGTGTGTGTGTGGTGTGTGTGTGTGGTGTGTGTGTGGTGTGTGTGGTGTGTGTGTCTCCATCTTGTTTGCAGGTACTCTCCCCAGGTCCTGTACGAGCCTTGCACTCAGGACATTGTGACCTTCCTGATCGTGTTCATCTGCAGTCAGAACTACATCCGCAACCCCTACCTGATTGCTAAGCTGGTGGAGGTGCTGTTCGTCACCAACCCGGCCGTGCAGCCCCGCACACAGCGCTTCTTCGAGATGATGGAGAACCACCCGCTCGCCATCCATCAGCTGGTCCCCGCCCTCATGAAGTTCTACACCGGTGAGAAACACATCCAGTTGCCTCGGAGGAATGCGGTCGGAGTATACACAGAGCACACGGTTGAGGGTTTTCCAGGGGTCATGGAATCTCTGGAATGTCATGGAATTTAAGAAATTCCAGACTTGGAAAGTCAGGGAATAGCAATGTTGTAGCAGTTTAGAATAGGCTTGCCAAAATACATTAATTCAAATACATTTCCACTCATCATTGATGTATATCTTGTATAGCTTTACTGCTTGCTTGAGTAGCCCAACTGTGTTTATTCAGTGCCTACTTATTAATCTCCTAGTCTAAAAAAAGTAGAAGATTCAAGATCATTGGTCGGTATGCCGAAGTATGGAAATCCAGGGCTTTTGTCAGGGAAGGAAAGTTATGGAATTTTACTGTTGTAAATTAGAATGTGTAGTAGAATATAAATATATATGTTATGTTTAATAAAAAATATCAATCTATAGTTTAAGCTTTATAATACACTGGGGTGGTTGAAGTGTAGTGGCTAAGGAGCTGGGCTGGCATGCAATTGACTGAGTTGCACTAGGAAGAATGGCCCTATAGTCGTTATAGTGCCAGCCAAATGAGAAATAGGTATATAAGTATAGTATATTGTAATATGATAACACATTCCATTTAAATAAAGAGGATTGTTGGAACTGAAAGTAACCCTATGTTGTTCACATGCAGATGTGGAGCACACCGGTGCTACCAGCGAGTTCTATGACAAGTTCACCATCCGCTATCACATCAGCACCATCTTCAAGAGCCTGTGGCAGAACATTGCACATCACGGAACCTTCCTGGAGGAGTTCAAGTGAGTAGGCCATCGCTGTGGCACATGCTTAGATCCGTGTTCATCGCTTCAGTGTTGTTGGTAAAAATATGGCATACCGAAGTGAGACACAAGATCCAGTCACGGAGAAGTACAATCAAGAGGCAGAGTTTAATTGGGCTGTATACAGGAGAGAGGCACACACGATGCACATTGCACTGACTTGACACAAAATTATCCAGCTTAAAGTACACAGCAGCAAAGGATAGATAATCATTCAGTAACAGTGGCAGTGGAGTCAGGAGTGGCAGTGGAGTCAGGAGACATCCAGGCTACCCTAATCAATGACGCCAATGGTATTTGATGCCAAACAAACAAGAAGTGATCTCAACCCTGGCGCCTTACATTATCCATGTTTGGGACATGTCATACAGGGTCATGAAGTAGCATCATGCTTTTAGTGTCAAAGTGACCTACTAATGAGAAATGCAGAACATTAAACCACATATTGGAATACTGGACATAATGCTCTATTCCATTTCTCTCCGTGTGAAACGGCATATAAGCCAACACCAAAAGAATAATGCAATTGAAGTCCAGAGTAATCACAAAAGATGAGAATCCTAATGTTATGAGGGATTGTAAACGAGCACTCACCCCTCTGTTCCTGTCTGTTTCCATGTCCGGCGTAGCTCCGGAAAGCAGTTTGTGCGCTACATCAACATGCTGATCAACGACACCACCTTCCTGCTGGACGAGAGCCTGGAGTCCCTGAAGCGCATCCATGAGATCCAGGAGGAGATGAAGAACAAGGAGCAGTGGGATCAGCTGCCCAGGGTTAGCACATCTATGTTCCCTCTGCAGGAGACTGACTGACCTGCGCTCGAGAGAATATCTAAGAGTTCAGATATATCAGACAGTTTAACAGACTTAAACATGGGTGCCGTTGTATGTATAATTACACACAGCATTTTAAATATTAAGTGAACATTTGTTTTGGCTACCATAGCTGTTGTTTGTGCTCTGATTGATGTTCATGTGCTTAGGGGCAATGTATAAATGCAAATATGTTCACAGCAGGACTTCCAACTGATTTGTTTAGAGTGAGTTGCAGCTAGGGCGTTGTGGCATCACTGTGTTTTGAGTTCTGTGATTGTTGCGTCTCCTGACTTGCCTCTCGCTCTCTGATCGGTCCCCAGGAGCAGCAGCAGAGCCGGCAGTCCCAGCTGACCCAGGACGAGCGGGTCTCGCGCTCCTACTTGGCTCTGGCCACGGAGACTGTGGACATGTTCCACATTCTGACCAAGCAGGTCCAGAAGCCTTTCCTTCGACCTGTGAGTAACCCCCAACAACACACACAATCACACGCACACGCACACGCACACGCACACAAACACACGCACACGCACACGCACACACACACACACACACACACACACACACACACACACACACACACACACACACACACACACACACACACACACACACGCACACACACACACACCCATTCACACACACAAACACACCCTCTGCCCATTGGTCAGCATGGCCAACTGGTTAATGTCATGGTGTTGGGTGTACGAGCATCCTGCTCAGTACAGTATTTGGTAGTGTCTGTGTCTAGTAGTCTGGCTGTCTGGAACTGTGATGCTGGGTGGAAAAAGGACAGTAGAATTTGTTCTTGGTCTTTTGCCTGTCTCGAGTGGCAACAATATCTGGGACATTAAAGCGTAAGTTTGGCGGAAAATGAAAATAAAGCTATTTTCAGAATGAAAATACATCAACTAAGCCGTGGAGGAAGTAATTTTCGCTCATCACGCAGTACAGAGCTAGCACTGGCAGGACCTACAGCCCAAAATCGCAAACAGTGGGTCAGCATTGGGCTTTCAGCCATGCGCTTTCAAAATCGCAGTTTTAAACCACTAACATTGCTCAAAACAGCTGCAAACCTCGTCAGCAGCTTGCTCTAGGTGTCTACACATAAAACGAAGCACCAATCAGTCTGTAAACTTTGGAATAGTCTGTATACGTGGAATCAATTCGAGACCGCAACACCGTCTGAATCACAGAAATGTCTCGCGAGATCTCACACGGAAGCACGGGAGCTATTCCTACGGGTAGTCAAAATTGCATTTTTAAACCACTAACATTGCTCAAAACAGCGCCAAACCTCGTCAGAAGCTTGCTCTAGGTGTCTACACATAAAACGAACCACCAACAACTTGGCTCACGAACCCGACGTTTATAAAAGAAGACTGTTATGAACACTAACACCTTCCAGTTCCTCACGAAGGAAAGTCCACGAGCTCTCGTGTGAGATCTCGCGAGACATTTCTGTGATTCAGACGGTGTTGCGGTCTCGAATTGATTCCACGTGTATACAGACTATTCCAAAGTTTACAGACTGATTGGTGCTTCGTTTTATGTGTAGACACCTAGAGCAAGCTGCTGACGAGGTTTGCCGCTGTTTTGAGCAATGTTAGTGGTTTAAAAATGCGATTTTGAAAGCGCATGGCTGAAAGCCCAATGCTGACCCACTGTTTGCGATTTTGGGCTGTAGGTCCTGCCAGTGCTAGCTCTGTACTGCGTGATGAGCGAAAATTACTTCCTCCACGGCTTAGTTGATGTATTTTCATTCAGAAAATAGCTTTATTTTCATTTTCCGCCAAACTTACGCTTTAATGCTGCCCAAACACCAGATAACTGATAAGATCTGACACTGTGACGGAACTGCTATGAGTCTCGTCGATTTGTTTGGGGCTTGGCCACAGAGTCAGAGGGACAACGCAGATAAGATGAAAAAATAATTCAATTTAATTGTAGGGCTTACCAAGTCAAAGCAAGCAAATCCGGGTGACAAAAAGGAAAAGTAATTTACGACAAAAATAGAAGAATAGCAATGTAAATATATAATAGCAAAAACTAGTTCTCAGAGTCACTAGGCCTATAGTCAAACACACGAGACAAGACTAGACTAGCACTGACAATGACTGACAAAAAGGTGAACATATACACAGGTGACCAGCACCATTCTTAATTACAGGTGAACACAAAACAAACAATTAACACATAATTCACAAGACAGACTCTGAGTCAAAATAATAATATTTCTCTATAAACTAATAACCAATTCAAATAAACATAACATAATAAACACATTCAAACAGGTAGTTACAGGGACAAATACACAAAGCAACTTGATCAGGATTGCCCTGCTCCCCCCCTTCCGCGCTACCCACATGAACGTGGCCAATTCCCCCGGAACACAATAAACAGTCCATTGTTCCCCGGCGGCACCCCTTTACTGTCGGACAGTCAGAAGTCGGAGAATGCAGCAGCCGCCGGTAACCAAACATGCAAACACTTTACACAAAAGTTTGTGCACCAACTTTGTATAAATAAAATGCATAGTTTTAATACTCTTATCTAGTCCATATATTTTGACGTGAGTGACATTGATGAGAACGTTGAGTTTGTTCGTGTGTGCGTGCGTATGAAAGAAGTTCGTGCATTTGTTTGTGTGTGCGTGTGTATGAAAGGAGTTCGTGCATTGGTTGTGTGTGCGTGCAGGTGTATCCAATAGTTCGTACATTACATAAATCCATAGTCTGTGCCGACCAGGCGATAGATATGTGCGGTCACACTCGGGACCGTCACACACCCCCCCTCCTCAGGTCTCAAGCCGGCAGGCGGGAGAGGAAATCAGCAGTGACATTATCCCGTCCCGGAACATGGCTGATGGTAAAGCGGTAGGGCTGCATGGATAGGTACCAGCGTGTAATCCGTGCGTTGGAGTCTCGCATGCGGTCCATCCATTGTAGAGGCCGATGATCTGTCTCAAGGAGGAACTCACGGCCCAAGAGGTAGTACCTAAAGGCGTCAAGGGCCCACTTCACCGCCAGGCACTCCTTCTCGACCGTAGAGTATCGCACCTCCCTGGGATAGAGTTTCCGGCTGATGTAAGCCACCGGATGCCGATGTTCAGGTTCTCCTTGGAGGAGCACTGCACCTATGCCTGTATCCGAAGCATCAGTCTGCAACACAAAACTCTGTTCAAAGTTAGGACAGTATAGTACAGGTTCATTACACAGGGCGTTCTGGATGTCTTGGAAGGCCTTCCCGGCCTCCTCAGACCACTGGACATGGACAGGATCGCTCTTCCGTGTCAGGTCTGTAAGAGCAGCTGCCCTGACCGAGAAATTGGGTACAAATCTTCGGTACCACCCAGCCATACCTAAAAAGGATCGCACCTGCGTTTTCGTCTTGGGGAAGGGGCACTGGCGAATGGCATCCAGCTTTTGTACCTGGGGCTTGATTACTCCCCCACCGATCACATACCCCAGATACGCCGTTTCCTTCCTGGCGATGGCACACTTGGTTGGATTGATGGTCAGGCCAGCCGCCTTGATCCGCTGCAGCACATCGCCCAGATGTTTTAGATGCTCGTCCCACGTTTTACTGTAAACTATGACATCATCCAAATATGCTGCCGCAAAGCCATTGGTTCCAGCCAGCACCTTGTCCATCAATCTCTGGAACGATGCTGGGGCCCCATGTAAGCCAAATGGCATTACAGCGAAGTGGAAAAGACCCCAGGGGGTCCGGAAGGCTGTTAGCTCCCTGGCAGAATCGCTAAGAGGGACCTGCCAGTAGCCCTTTGCCAGATCTAAAGTAGTCAGCCATCTTGCGGAGCCTAGACAGTCAATGATATTGTCAATTCTTGGTGTCGGGTATGAATCAAACTTTGAAACGGAATTCAAATACCTGAAATCAACGCAGAAGCGTAGACTCCCATCTTTCTTGGGCACCAATACAACCGGGCTGCACCATTCACTTGTAGACGGCTCAATGATGCCCATTGTCAGCATCTGGTCGACCTCCTCCTTCAATGCCACCAGGAGACGCTCCGGGATGCGGTAGCTCATGCGACGGGGAACAGCCCCATCACACAACGTTATGTGGTGCTCTACCAGTCTGGTGTATCCTGGCTTCTCACTGAACAAGGCTGAGCTGCTGAGAGGATGGATGTCAGCTAACTGGGCAGGAGAAAGATGGTTAAGGTCAAGGGCGCCCTCCGATGGTACAGGTAGGTACTGCTCCTCCACCTCTTCCTCATCCTTCACATGCCGGATCATGAACACCTCAGCGCTCTCCCCTGGTCGCTCTCGCCACTCTTTCAGGAGATTGATGTGCAGCACTCGCCTGGAACCTTTCTTCCCCTCCTTAACGACCTCATACGTAGTAGATCCAAGCTTACGAGTCACCTGGTATGGTCCCTGCCACTTTGCCAGCAATTTGCTGGTATCGCTGGGCAGCATCACCAAGACCTTGTCTCCTTCTTGAAAGCTTCTGGCTTTGGCTCTTTGGTCGTAGTAGGTCCTCTGGCGTTGTTGTGCCTGTTCCAGATTCTGTTGGGCGAGCTGTGCCATACTCTTCAAGCTCTTCCTCATCTGCAAGACATAGGCGAGTGTGCTCTGGGACTGTGGAACCTCCTCGTCGCTCATCCAGGCTTCCTTCAGCAGGGACAGGGGTCCTCGTACGTCCCGGCCATACAATAACTCAAAAGGGGAGAACCCGGTCGAAGCTTGCGGGACCTCACGATAGGCAAAGAGAAGGTAGGGAATCCAGTTATCCCAGTCAGCACCAGATTCACTCACAAACTTGCGCAACATCTGTTTGAGGGTCTGGTTGAACCGCTCAGTCAAACCGTCGGTCTGTGGATGATAAGGTGTAGTCCGTATGCCCCTTATCCCTAACAGTGTATAGACCTGCTTAAGGAGCTTTGACATAAAATTAGTTCCCTGGTCTGTGATTATGGCCCTAGGGAAACCCACTCTGGAGAACAGCTGAATGAGACAGGTGGCCACCGTTCTAGCCTTCACTGCCTTCAAAGCAAATACCTCTGGGTACCTAGTGGCATAATCAGTGATCACCAACATATAGCGGTTTCCAGCTTTGCTACGCTCAAGGGGTCCTACCACATCCATACCTAGTTGATCAAAGGGTGTTCCGACTATGGGCATAGGCTCTAAGGGAACCTTAGGGGGACATCTGCTAGAGGTTTTCTGGCATTCTGGACATACCCTACAGAACTCAGCAATGTCTTTGCTCATATTCGGCCAATAAAAATGGCGACTAACACGGTCACTGGTCTTTTGTCTGCCTAAATGACCTGCCCAGGGGATAGAATGGCTTAACTCCAGGACTACTCCTCTGACTTTCTGAGGGGCTACTATCCTTGCCTCTGATCCACCCCCTTTATATAACACCCCCTTCCTGAGGTAAAACCCATGTCCTGCCTCCCCACTATCATCACCCCCACACTGCGCCCTCTCCTGAGCTTGCTGGTATAATGGCCCAATGTGTGGATCCTGCTGTTGCAGCATACTAATATCTTGGGGTATCTCTAAAGGCACCTCCACCTGTTCTGGTGACAACTCTTCTTGACACTGAGACGCCCCATACTGGAACTTTTCCTTTCTTCTCTGACTCTTAGCTTTCCTACCCTTCCCTGGCAGGGCCTCAATGTCAGCATTATAGAAAGGCAGGGCAGAGACTGGACTGGACTCAACTTCACTATTTGTAGCCATGGCTCGTGTTACAACCATGTTACAATCATTCCTAGCAGTCACCAGATCAAACAGAGTGGGAAAATCTTGGCCCAAAATCATTGGATAAGGCAAACTATCCACCACCCCAACCTCTAACAGATAAGTCTGCCCTAATACCTGCACATGTACACTAGCAGTTGGGTACGACCTTTCCTCCCCATGGACACACCGCAGCTGCGTCAGCACTGAATAGTTCCTAAGATTGGGTGGCACTAACTCTGAGGAGGCTAAAGACTGCATGCTTCCCGTATCTAACAGTGCACTAACCTCCCGCCCATTTACTTCTACAGCATGACAGTGGAGCGCTACCAGGTTCTTGGGAGAGCTGGCCCTAGGTACTGTGCAGATGTTAGCTTGATTGGCTGGGTTGTTAGGACATTTTGGCTTTATATGGCCCTCCTGCCCACACTGATAGCAGACTGGAACTCTGGGGCCACTAGACTTAAAACCAGGGCTCTGTTTGGACGGACCACCCCTATCACTCACAGACTTACCCTCACTGCTGGTCTTGGGTGGTGGAGGCTGCCAGGGAGGCCGGTTGGTTTCTCTGTTCCCTCTCCAGTGGGTGTATGTCCAGGGTTGGCCTTTACGCCGGGCCGCCACGAAGATGTCAGCCATCTTGGCTGCCTCCGCGGCAGAATCGGGGTCACGGTCCTTTATCCACACCTGGAGGTCAGGGGACAGCATGCGAAGGAACTGTTCCAGTATGATTACCTCTGCGATCTCCTCCTTGGAGTGCCGTTGGGGCTGTACCCATCTGTGGTACAGGTCTCGCAGCCGGACATACAATTCCTTCGGTGTCTCTTCCTCACGCACATTGGAACTCCGAAACTGTATCCGGTAGCTTTCCTGGTTGATGTCATACTTCTCTAGAATGGCCACCTTCACTTTATCATAATTGAGTGAATCCTCTTGGTCCATATTAACATAAGCAGCCCTAGCCTTGCCCGACAGGAGGGACACTAACCTTACTGCCCAGTCGGCTGTTGGCCACCGACACGCCATGGCTATCCTCTCAAACGTTACCAGATAGTGTTCAATGTCATCTGTGTCTTTCAAACATTGCATTCGAGGTTCCTTTTCTATCTGGCTTCTGACTTGACTACTTGCCCGGAGTGGTGCGGGATGGCCGCTTATGGCTGAGGACCTGGCTTGGAGCTCCGGACGGCTGTTCAGAGCAGGCTCTCCAGGATCTGGTGACGTCCTCTCGTGCACTTCCCGCTGCAGGAGACTGAACTGATGTTGCAGGGTCTTCCACCGATTCTCCTGTCGTGTAGCCTCTTGGTCCATAAGGGTGTCTCGGGCCTGTTGTTGGGCCATGTGGCTTCGGAACATGTCCCGAAGTTCCTGCATCGACGCGTCTTCGGACACACTGGCTAATTCCGGCTCATCACCATCCTCGTCTTCTCTCCCGCTGGGGCCCACCTTCTGCTGCACCGCGTGCACCTTCTTGGGTCCCATGGCACAAAAGTAGTCCACCAGAGATGTATGGAAAAACAGCTCCAAAATGTAGGAAAAAGCCTCCCAATGTAGGAAAAATAGCCCAAAAAGGGACAGGGAAAAAATAAAAAAAAAAAAAAAATAAAAAAAAATCTGCTGCCCTCTATTGGCCAATCCCACCGCTGCCACCAGTTGTGACGGAACTGCTATGAGTCTCGTCGATTTGTTTGGGGCTTGGCCACAGAGTCAGAGGGACAACGCAGATAAGATGAAAAAATAATTCAATTTAATTGTAGGGCTTACCAAGTCAAAGCAAGCAAATCCGGGTGACAAAAAGGAAAAGTAATTTACGACAAAAATAGAAGAATAGCAATGTAAATATATAATAGCAAAAACTAGTTCTCAGAGTCACTAGGCCTATAGTCAAACACACGAGACAAGACTAGACTAGCACTGACAATGACTGACAAAAAGGTGAACATATACACAGGTGACCAGCACCATTCTTAATTACAGGTGAACACAAAACAAACAATTAACACATAATTCACAAGACAGACTCTGAGTCAAAATAATAATATTTCTCTATAAACTAATAACCAATTCAAATAAACATAACATAATAAACACATTCAAACAGGTAGTTACAGGGACAAATACACAAAGCAACTTGATCAGGATTGCCCTGCTCCCCCCCTTCCGCGCTACCCACATGAACGTGGCCAATTCCCCCGGAACACAATAAACAGTCCATTGTTCCCCGGCGGCACCCCTTTACTGTCGGACAGTCAGAAGTCGGAGAATGCAGCAGCCGCCGGTAACCAAACATGCAAACACTTTACACAAAAGTTTGTGCACCAACTTTGTATAAATAAAATGCATAGTTTTAATACTCTTATCTAGTCCATATATTTTGACGTGAGTGACATTGATGAGAACGTTGAGTTTGTTCGTGTGTGCGTGCGTATGAAAGAAGTTCGTGCATTTGTTTGTGTGTGCGTGTGTATGAAAGGAGTTCGTGCATTGGTTGTGTGTGCGTGCAGGTGTATCCAATAGTTCGTACATTACATAAATCCATAGTCTGTGCCGACCAGGCGATAGATATGTGCGGTCACACTCGGGACCGTCACAGACACCCTCCCACATGTAGTCACAGACTAGGATTTGGCCAAGACTTTTGGGCATTTTGCAAGGTCACTGCTTACAAGACTGAAACGAGGAGATTACAGAACGTTTACACAAGCCTTGTTGCAAATTGCAAAAATTGCAAAATGAGAAATAATTGAAAGGAATCTAGTTGCAAAGTCATATTTCCTTGCTTCATAGCATTGTTGCATGTGTGACATCTCCAACTTGCATATAGCACATATAACAATATCAAATTAGATCAAATGATGTCTCCATACACGTAACCAGGTGAAGGTATAGTGTTTAGATGTGTTGATGTATTTCTGAGCAGGCCATTCTATACATGACACAAAACAATGCTCGCCGTAAATGTAGCACCCTGCAGCTGAGGTGCATGTAGAAACAGAATGGGGTTCATGTTTTGCAGTCGGTCCAGATGGGCCACTTTGTACCCTGATTTGCTCAGGTATTTATAGTCCCCATGGAAAGTTGAGCTGCTGAAGGGGGGGGGGGGCAGAACACAGGTTTTATTTAGCCAGAGAGGAAAGAGAGATAGTGGCAGAGGAAGGGGAGTTGGGAGGAGCGGGGGGAGAGCGGAGTCGGACACCATTGAAAGTGAGCTCCGCCAGCACTTCAGTGCTTGGCTGGGAGTCTGTGGAAAGAATGCAGCTGTATAAGTGCAGCGGTGTGTGACTGACAGGTTGCCTGTGGTTATCCCCCCCCCTACCCCCAACCCTCCACCCTCACCCTCACCAAATACAGGAGCTGGGACCCCGTCTGGCCGCCATGCTGAACTTTAACCTCCAGCAGCTCTGTGGACCCAAGTGCCGTGACCTGAAGGTGGAGAACCCTGAGAAGTACGGCTTCGAGCCCAAAAAGCTCCTGGACCAGCTGACGGACATCTACCTGCAGCTGGACTGCGCGCGCTTCGCCAAGGCTATCGCTGATGACCAGGTGGGCTCCTGTTGCATTAGTCTTTTAAAAAACAAGGCCTGCGGTTCCTCCCGCACTGAGCCAGATAACCATTGTGACAACACGTCATCAGCGGGGTAAAACTTCACTCTCACTACAGTCTTAAGTGGCCCAGGTGAGAGAGAGTTAAATTGGTGATAAAGAATGTCACAGTTTTTGAAATCCACACATGAAATAAAAGCTCTCGAAACCCACCATCTCCACCTGTCTCCGTTTGAACCTCATCATCAGAGTTCTGCTATCCTCCCTCAAATGATGAATAAATTCAGGGGGAGCAACAGCCCAAAAAGTCTCCCTGTCAGCAAACTCCATATATTGCATTGCCCGTGTCCTGCGGAGTGTGGGTCCTGAGAGTGGGGGGGGGTGGGGGGGATAAATGCTGTGTCATGTTATTCTAGAGGCTTGTGGAAAATGATACAAAGAGGCTGTTTTATCTAATCATCTCCTATCCTCCCTCCTTTACTCTCGGTCTCTGTTTCTCTCTGCTTATATTCTCTTTTTTTAAAACTTTTTTGTCTGTATCTTTTTCTCCCTGGTGCAGAGATCGTATAGCAGGGAGCTGTTCGAGGAGGTAATCTCCAAGATGCGCAAAGCTGGCATCAAATCCACTATCGCCATTGAGAAGTTCAAGCTGCTCTCGGAGAAGGTGGAGGAGATTGTGGCCAAGAACTCCCAGTCAGAGATGGACTACAGTGACGCTCCCGATGAGTTTAAAGGTCAGAATGACCTCTGTGACTGACAGTCTTTCATCTGTCTCACTTTTCCCCTGAACCTTCTGTATTCCCTTTGTCTTCCTATCACTCAAGACACACACACACACACACAAACACACAGAGCCCTGTATCACACTTTTGGCACAAAAGGTCTCCATCCTCTCCGCAACCTGCCTGGTGTCTGCATAGAATTGTACACATACGAGAGGTTGTGTAGGGAGACATGCCCTATATTCCACCTCTATTTAATTGGGAAAGCTACAGCGTGGTATGCCCACTCTCCCCAGCACTGTTGGAGGTCTCACTAAGTGGAACCCTAGATTGAAACATCACTGGTGATCCCACAGTATTATTTTTAATCCCTGTATATAAATAGAATCCTTTGCCATGACCCCTTTCAGGTCTTTGGGTTAGGGAGCAGGGTATAAACAGCATGCCTCTCCAATATCTATATATCTGTCTATTTATGGTGGGGTTAGTTCTTCTCATGCCATACACAAGAGCTGGCTACTGGCCAAAACAGTTATTTTACAGTAATTTTTTGCAATAACATTTCACCACATCTTTTAAAAAAAGATTTCCTGTCGTTTGAACGAGGGTGTAGAAGCACTGAGAGCCTACACTCTAATGTGAATTCATAGCTGTAGCTGCCTGTCAGCTGCCTCAGCCTGGTGATCTGTGTGGTCGAGCTGTGGTATCAGTCCTCTCTCTCTGTCCGTCTGTGTCTATAATAGACCCTCTGATGGACACCCTGATGACTGATCCGGTGATTCTGCCGTCCGGCAACATCATGGACCGCTCCATCATCCTGCGGCATCTCCTCAACTCTCCGACGGACCCCTTCAACCGACAGGAACTCACGGAGAGCATGCTGGAGTCTGGTAAATAATATGCTGTACATACATACGCCTTCAGAAAAAAAAACCACACCAAACACAAATATGTTATTATGCAAATAACACAAACATGATATCTCATGACATCTACAAAAGACATGACGTGTGTCCTAGATGTACTGAAATACATACATCGGTGTATGTCGAAGATGACTTTCATCTTTTCTGCATAGAGATACTCAGCTAAAACATATTTCTTATGTGTTTGTGTGTGTGTGTGTGTGTGTGTGTGTGTGTGTGTGTGTGTGTGATTTCTGTGTCACAGTGCCAGAGCTGAAGGAGCGTATCCATGCCTGGATGCGGGAGAAGCAGGGGGGCAGATTGTCTTAGTAAACCACATGTGACCATCAGTGAGGGAGGTTTTCACCATGCCAGAATTCAACACCAAGCTATGATAGAGAGAAAGAGAGAGAAAATCAGATAAACAACAGTAACACAAAGGAAAATATTCTGATTTCATTTCCTTCCCTTTTTTTTTTTTTTTTTTTTCATTGAGCCGTGTCTTTTAGGCTCCTGGGTCTAAAACGAAAGCATAATAAAAAATTAGACTTTTAAACAAAAAGTTTTGCTGATGACTTTGTATATATATCGGCATATATACATATATTTAATTGAATGAGTACCAGGGGTTGCTGAGAACTTGCGGAAAGTAGTTAGACTGCCTCTTAATTGGATCTTAAAAGAGCCCAGGATTTTTGTTGTGACATTTACAAAGTAAAAGAAAAGGCAACTTTATTTGTGCATTTTGACTGATTTTAACAATGAGGTAAAGAAAAGGACACTGATTTTTACTGGATGGATGGACTGTTCTCTTTGTTGCCCATTTCATCCTACTTTGCTTTCAGTATTTCAATGAGGTAAAACAAGATGAGTAGATGTGGTCTAGAAAATGCAAAACTGCTCTTCCCACACAGTCAGGCGGCTTCTGGCTTTTAATGTCAAATCACCATGCATTCTCCTCTACTGATGACCCTGGGAAAGAAAGAAACGGGATAAGTGTATTTAAAAAAATGTCCTGAAATCGACTGCCTAAAAGGGGATCGTTGCTGTAAAAGTAAAAGGTTGGATTTGATTAGGCGGCATTTTGAAATGGTCAGTGCAACTCTGGAGTGACCAGCAAATGATTTGTGGTATCGAATGTGTCACCCTGTCAACTTCAAGTCGTCATGCTCATGACTGAAGCAGCACCTCCGTGCGCCGACGGAGGTGGACCATCGCAATGATGCTCGAGCGCGAGTCCAAGGACCTCATCCGAGTGTGACGCATTCGTACAGCATGACCAGCATTAGAGAACGATGCGCTCACACCAGATGTCTGTCTTCAAAAACTGTCATTGATTTCTGTGCCCACACTGAAAATGGTTCATCAGATCCTGCTGTCCATACCCGCCCCACCCCCACCCCACCCCACCCCCACTTTGGTTGTTGAAATCTGTTGTGAAGTTATATGGCCGAGTCCTTTTTTTTTTCACCTCCCTCCCCTCGATTTTATTTAAAAGAAAGAGATTACAAAAGTTAAATTGTACAGGACTTTGCTTCCTTTGCTACAAATCTTTTTTTGGATTCAGGACTTTGAAATGTAATAAATGGTGATGCACACAGACTTGCTACTCTAGTGTCATGCTTGTTTTTTTAAACATGGAATCATGCAAGGGGGATTTGTCAGTGTGAATAAATAAAAGCGCTCATGTGAACTTTTATTTTGGTTCTCCACATGGTCTCATTATGGTTGAAGATTAAAGGCATGTGTTGTAGCCTGTCCTTTACTCTGCTAAAAATGCTGGAGTGTGAAACATTGGAAAAAACATTGGAGTAGGCTACTTTGATAATGTTCAATTTTTATGGCCATCTTGTGGTCTACACACTTGGGCCATATTTTCATCTGGAGTTTGAGGATATTAAGGCAAATGTTAAAGAATTAAAATCATTCAAAGTTTTAACATAAAGTGAAAGGTTTTTGAAAAGACCAACTTTGGTTAGCCTACACTTTCCTGAAGTTCCTGCCAGGTGGCGTATTTTCACACTACAGGCAGGCGACCTAGTAATAATGGTGCGAGGGCCGTAAGAAATCCTGCAGTATTGCGTCACGACGACAGTACCAACCCTTCATGTACTTTGAAGATAGTCATTGGACGACGACTACAACGCACAAGGACAAACCCGATACAATTGGTTTACCCAGCTGACAGTCAACACGGCGAAGCCAGAGTTGACGTAATCTTTTCAGTAAATCAAGGCATTCAACCATCTCCAAAGCTAGCTAGTGAACCGATCCACCAGCACCGCTAGTCTCATCTCGCAAGGAAAAATAACCTTCGGCCGATAGCACCGAATGCAGTGGAAGCCCGTATGGTGGAGAATGAAGCATTGCTATAATGGGTGTATGTGACAAAAACGGAACTGTAGAATCTTTTCCTGTCCCTATACTCTGATTATTGATCCAGACGTCATTCAGCCTCCAAATCCTGCTGGTTTTCTATGGTGTTCTAGTCTTTTCTAGTAGATCGCCTAAGGTGAGTAATCTCTAGGCCTACTTACTTACCCTTCTGATGAATTTAGACAGAAATACATTGTCATGGATGCATTATTAAGGTTATAGCTATATTTTGTACTGCAGCATTGTTTGCAAGATGGCAGGGGTATTTTGGGTCAAATGCTTAGGAACCATATTTGCCTCCGCGGGATGTAAGCTAGGTTAACCAAATTGTTTTGTTTTTCTCTTTTTATGTCTGTGCAATGTAACATTTGTTGACGTTTCTGAATGTAAATGATGCCCCGTCAAGTTGTTGTCCTATTAAGGGCGTTGAAGAGTTGTTTGGGTTAAAATATGATGGAATCAGGCGAAATGATATCGTCAATTACATTCCCATGTTTAATCGTTAATGCTGTTGTGTGGATTTGCAGCCATGGATGATTTATATGTATCAATATTCGTTTGAAAATCACCGGCGCATGAAGTTGCAACATTGTAACCATAGGCTTCTATTTTGGCTAGTTTACCGCAAGGCGACATAGGATCCTACAGATTTCCTCTCAACATCTGTAGAATACGTAGGCTATGTCACAGGCAACTGTTAGACACAGGCCTACAATCTGGACTGTAATACCACTTGCAGATTAGTTCATATCAAAAGATTTTGCATGGGCAAATCTGAGTGTTATTGTGTCTGGTAGCCTAGCCATTTCTCTTCTGCCCAAAGTAGTCGGATAGAATTTCATGGGCGTATGCTTTAGGAAGGGAATGGCTACAAGGGCACTGGATCACAACATCTCTTTTCAAGAAGGCTATCATGAGAGTTTTGCGAACATTATTGTTACAAATTTAAAGAGATTGGGGCTTAGCCTTCAGCACTAGGAGCATTTGAGCCAACCAAAGTCGATAATTATATCCCAAAAGACAGCCGTCAGGTTAGGTGATGAATTTCCGTCTTGTGCGAAAATATTCGTGTTTACAAATATAGATGACTATATTGTCAAATAAATCTACAAGCTAGTCGGGCAGTGGTTAAATGGAATGTCCAGATATGGCCCATCCCTGCCGCAGGTTAGCGGCAGCCATGTTTACAACGAGTCGAGCCGGAGAAATACAGTTCGGGAATGGAAACGACTGAGGGCATTTCACACATCGCAGACCGCTGTAATGTTACATATCATATTAATTGTGTGATATCCAACTAAATAGCCGTAGGCCTACTGGATCTCATTGGTAGCTGTTTATGCTCAGTGTGTTCTCGCATTCCTTTGGTCTTGTTGTCCCTGACATGACAGTTTCATGACACATGGCTACCTGCATTCACTATTATGTGCCACCATTTGTTGTTTATCAGGCTTTTGTGTTGACTTTTACGCATAGACCTACTGTAACTTTCAACTATGACAAACGCTGATTTAAACACAATTCAGAGAGCGCAATGGTTATAATGCAGTTGTCTTCTGCCTCAATGCTCTAGTGAAGGATTGCAGTCAAGCAAGATCGTTATTGGAGGAGTATTTTGCCACAGGCCCTTGGTGACATTTAATTGTTAAAGCATTTACTGCCAGACTGAAGTTTAATATGTGTATAACTGTGTAATTGTGTCATAACTGGCTCATTTAAGGATTGTGTTGATTGTGAGGAAAATCTGAAGGTCTTCACATTTCCCCCCCCTAGGAAAAGTGGAATAACTTGGGTGTGAAAACCCCACAGTCGCAACCATGTCGGGGGCCTCGGTGAAAGTTGCGGTGAGAGTGCGCCCCTTCAATTCGAGGGAGACCAGCAAAGAGTCCCAATGCATCATTCAGATGCAAGGCAAGACCACCAGTAAGTGCCCTCTTTATTATCCTAACACAAATGTTGGAGTGGGCTTTGTTCTTTCTCTAATGCAAGTCAGTAGTTTGAACTGCATGGATTCAAAACCCAAGACCTAGCATTGCACACCCCAAAGTAAGATGAGCAGGCCTAAGACATCAGAATAAATCTGCTGAGCTGTAAATTGGGGAGGAAAAAGCGTAAACCTCCAGTTTGATGCTGAAAGGCTGTGAAAAAGAGCCTGAGAAGTAGCCTCCCTCCTCTCTTTGGTAAGAGGAGGTGGAAGCAAAGGATTTGGTGCCGGAGGATCTCTCTGTGTCAGGAATGCTGAGCTGGTCCATTTTGAAGCCACTCTCTCCTCCCCTGGCTGGCAGCCTCCCACCCCGTGTGTGTGTGTGTGTGTGTGTGTGTGTGTGTGTGTGTGTGTGTGTGTGTGTGTGTGTGTGTGTGTGTGTGTGTGTGTGTGTGTGTGTGTGTGTGTGTGTGTGTGTGTGTGTGTGTGTGTGTGTGTGTGTGTGTGTGTGTGTGTGTGTGTGTGTGTGTGTGTGTGTGTGTGTGTGTGTGTGTGTGTGTGTGTGTGTGTGTGTGTGTGTGTGTGTGTGTGTGTGTGTGTGTGTGTGTGTGTGTGTGTGTGTGTGTGTGTGTGTTTCAGCATTCTCAATCACGATTCAGATGTAGTAGTTGGTGTTGAGGGTATGTCATTGTTGATGTCTTAGACACCATCTGCCCAGGGCCCACTGCAGAGGAATATTACATTGTGATTGGTCAATCTTAATGAGTTTGCTATGTTAACTGTTTGCTTCTGGATGGCCATGATTTATCCTGAATCATTTAGTCAAAAGCGGTTGAAGTACTCCTGTTGATATAAAGTCTTGTGATCCATTGAATCTATTATTAGACATCCAAATCACAGAATCAGCATAGTTATGAGTTAAGCTCAGACTTTATATTGGTGTGTACCTCATGTTGTTGGCTGGGGAATGGGACTGTTTTCTGAGTGACCTAGGTGGAAAAACACATGTAGTTTGATCAGCCAGGATGGACATACGCGGCCTTATGACGTGCGTTAGTAAGTTAGTGAATCATCGTGCCCACCCAGTATGAATCATCAGCTGGAATCTGTACTGCCAAGAGCAATATAATGCAGATTTCAGCAGTCTGTTTGTGGTTTAAACATATATATATTTTCAAAGAGGTTTATCTTTTTTTGCAACTAAGACCATAGACAATATAACTTATTGGAAAAGTCATCTTTTTAATTTGCAAGCCACACACAGTACGTTTTGTTGTCGGTGAAGTAGGTCAGTAGAGAACCCTGTGTGGGTCATCACAAGATCCACAAGAGATGGTCATGCTTAACAACTCCCTTTCATTACAAGGTTCAATCTGCCTCTGTGAACTCTGTAGCCTTTTTGTGTGTTCATTCAGGTTCAGTTAAATGCATGTTTGGCTGTCATTTTTGCCAAGGTAAACCTCATTGTTTCAGTGTGGATGTGTGTTGAGTTCCGTTTGATTCCTTATAAAACTTCAGCAAAGCATACTACAATGCACACGTGTTTCCTTGTAAAATGTTCCCTGCACTGAAAGTGTGTGGTAGCTGGTGGAACCTTTCTGTGTCCCTGCGGACAGGCTGGTCTGCAGTAGAGGTGTCTGATGCAGAGGTATGCATGCAGGGTTTGAAGCAGGGCGGTGAGAGCCTGCGAGGTGAAGCTGCAGTCTTTTCTAGCTCTTTGCTTACGGCACACGCAGGCCCCAGAGCAGAGCAGAGCAGAGCAGTGTTGGCTCCGGGCCCATGCTTTTCCTCATCAGGACACTAATGCGGAAGGTACACCCAGCAGTCGTGTGTGTGTGTGTGTGTGTGTGTGTGTGTGTGTGTGTGTGTGTGTGTGTGTGTGTGTGTGTGTGTGTGTGTGTGTGTGTGTGTGTGTGTGTGTGTGTGTGTGTGTGTGTGTGTGTGTGTGTGTGTGTGTGTGTGTGTGTGTGTGTGTAGGTCTGGACGGAACAAGGACGAGTTCCAGGTCATGTGACCTTGCTGCATGCTCACGTTTGAGCTTGTGTGTCCTTGCAGAGGTCGCTTCATATCACTGACTATAAGCACATTCTGCCGGAGGATGCCTGAGCTTAGCAGCAGTGCTGCTTGCTTTGTCCCGCTGCATCGGTTAGGCCGAGCTGGCTTGAATTTGCTGTGCCACGCACACACAATCACATGACTGAAGCTTAGAATGTCTTTCAAAACAAGATGGACTTTGACACAAGTGTATTTCTTCAGTCAGTTCCTAAATGTGATGACCCTTGGGGGGAAAGTCTCCCTGAAATGGAGAAAGCAATCTGCACATCCATGCGACCTTGGGTACTATTGACCTGGTGCCTCAGTTGTGGTGGTGGTATTGATGTGTGTTTCTTGAGGCCTTGCTGAAGGCTTGCTTCGCAAGAAGCAGGAAATACCCGCCAAAGGCATGTTTGGTGTGAGGCAGGAAATACCTCGGTCTCACTTGTGGTTTAAGGTGCTTCACACATCCTCAAAAAGCTTCAAAGCTTAAGAAAAAATGTGCGTGCAGATGTTTGAGTGTAAAAGAGAAGCACGGGTTTGTGGATTGCACTTTGGGGATTTTGCTGATTTAAAGATAAATTGCTAAAGATTGAAGTTGGATTCAAATGCATAATGCTAAAGATGGGAGCTTGCTTCAAATGCATATGCACTCTACATATCATATTGGCACTTGATGTGGTTTGACGTGGATTTTTTCCCCCAAAAACGGATGTTGACTAGCTCTCGTGGCTGTGCTTTATCTTTGTGTGTGTGTGTGTGTGTGTGTGTGTGTGTGTGTTTGTGCGCCTTTCTGAACTGCTGTGATGCCTTTTAGTCCATTACTGTCACGCTATTGAATTTCTTGTGTGATAGTATGAGGACAGAATGGTAGCCTGCTGGTCAGTGGCTGGATCATGGCAACTGTTTTGACGGGGCTGCCTCATGATGCCCCTTTCTGTCTCTGCACCCCTGCAGGAAATGTGTGGGAGTGGATGAGGACCATCCTCTCTCTCTCTGTGTTTCTCTCTCCCTCTTTCTCTCTCTCTATCTCTTTCTCTTTCTTTCTCTCTATCTCTTCCTCTCCTCCACCCTTTGCCAAACAATATGGATGTGTGAGCCTGAATGGGGGATGGTAGTGGGCATAGTTGTGGTGAAGTAGTTATTTGATTAAGTCTTGAGGGTCTGATTTCAGACCCCCTCCCCCACCCTTCCTCTCCAAAGCACTCTTCCAACTTGTTCTCAAGCCAGACCTCTCACTGTCTCTCTCTCTCTCTCTGACCCCCCCTCCCTCCCCCTCCCTCCCTCCTTGTATGCCAGTGCTGTGTCTGCCGAGGGCTCCTGGTCCCAGCAGAACTAATGTAATCAGTGTGGAGTGGGATAGTCGTTAAGGGCCGCCCTGTGCTCTGGGCCATGGAGGGACGCTCGCTGGGGTCGGTGGCTCCAGTGTCTGCTCATCTCCTGCCGTTACCTTATGTAACCCCTTCCTTGCACCCCAGCCTGCTGCTGCCACCCAGTCCCACTGGTGCTCTGTTTTGCCCCATTTAGAAGATGTGGAGCCACTGCTCCCGTTGTCCCACCACACAGTCAGGGTTTTCCTGGTGGTCCAGTGGAAGTCACGCGTGTCTCTCTTTTCCACCTTTGACTAATTTGGAGGCTGGGTGTCCATATAAGGAAAGGGAAGAAAACATAATTGCATTATGGTGGGATGTCTGGGCCTCTGACCTTTTTAAGAGGGTCAGAATGCTTCACTCTGACAACACAGCAAAAGCCACCATTTTCTATTGAGTGGGAGACTTTCTCCATCTTTGGCAAATGGAGGTACAAGGCGATCTGACAGCTTGTCTGCTGGGAACGAGGACTACCTGAGAGAGAGGGGTGGGGGGGTGGGGGGGCGTGTCAGCAAAAGAATGGCTCCGCCACTGATGGACAGCCAGTTGTCAGAACTGGGATGAATGGAGCATGAGATGGTGAGTGCAGATGCCTAGCAGGCTCTGCAGTCTGCACCAGAGGAGTTGTGTTACACACTGAGAGAGGGAGAGAGGGAGAGGGAGAGAGAGAGAGAGAGAGAGAGAGAAGGTGAGTGAGGGAGGGAAAGTGAGACAGAGAAGGTGAGGAAAAGAGAGATGCCCTAGGGAGAGAAGTAGCAGTGGAAGGAATTTGGTGATGGGGCTGGAATATGAACTGAGAGAAAGTCACATCTCAAGAGACCTTAAAGACAGAGAATGATTGAGCGCCGCAGACAGAGAAGGTTGCGTGGCGAGGAGAAGCAATATGAATGCGGTCGGAGGGAAGGTTATGTCTTTGTATCGAGCTGTCAGTGGAGGCGTGTGCTCGCGGGCCGATTGACCCGATTAGGCGGCGTAATCCCGGAGCTCGGCCGAGGTCGCCTTCAGGCCCCACAGGCGCTTAATCCCCCACGAGCCTCCCAGGTGCCCGCGCGCACAGAGCCGCCCACACTCAAGGTGTCGCGTTCCTCCGCCTCCTCCTCATCCAACCGTCGCTGTCCCGCACCGCCTGCCGCCGCCGCCACACAACACCGTGCCAGACCTAGTCCAGACTCCAGAGCCGAGCCCCGTATTCAGGTTACCAGGATGTATTGGCAGACGGTGGAGTGCACAGTTGGGGCCTGACCCAGACTTGCTGAGCTGTCCCACACACAAGGCAAACGGAGATGGAAATAGTGGTGCCTTGATCTGAATTGTAATGACCAACCTGACGTCTGCCTGAAGGAGAAAGAGAATGTGTCTAAACTTAGAAGCGCCGTCTATCTGTCCGTAGGGTCAATGAAGGGTGTGAATTGTTGACATTTAAAGGCTATAATTGATTTATTTCGCAAATGTTGGGTAAGAGTGTTATAAATCACTGTTACAGCCTGTCACCTGTATCAGTGCCGCTGACCTTTTGACCTCTAGTGTCTCTGAAGGCCATTTTAGGAGAGCTAGCTGAGCGCAACTATTTCAGCATGTTGCGACGGCTCCTTTTTCCAAGATCAATAGTGACATCTCCTGTGCTGTCGGTGCTGCTGACAATCTGCTGTTCATTCGTGCTTAAGTCTTTGCCTAGATCCCCTGTAATTGCCCGTGAATAAACAACATCCCATATCTCTATGCACCAACACTTCTGTCACAGATGCATATATTCTGTTTGTCTCCATCCAGCACGACAGGACCGTTACATAAGCTAGAATGCAGTAAGGGCATGCGTGTGTGTGTGTGTGTGTTGCTGCATATAGAGGTGCCCTAGATTGCCTTTACGCTGCTCTAAGTCCAGACCCAGCAGCTGTGTGCCTTCTCTCATGTTGTGCTCTCATTGTGTAGTGTATCACGCTGCTCTATGTGGGCCTTGGTTTGCTCCATCAGGGTAATGGCTGCTGTTTTGTGACATTGCCTTTGCGTTTCTCCTTTCACGGTGTGGTTTCACTCTCATGTGTGTCGCCCCATCTGTCCGACCCCTGGTCCTCACGGTCGTAACTCAGCCTGGGTCTAGCCGGGGTCAGCAGCCCTAAATCCAACACAGCGCTATGCGGATTAGATACTTGAAGTCTTTAACGCAGCCATTGTTTGCTTTTATAGTTGGATACGTAGCAGGGCTGTCTGTCGTTAATCTAAACTGAATAAAGCTAAATGCATATTAAAAGCAATGTAAACGGTTTTGTTTATGTTTTCTCAGTCTGGTTCCCATACCAACTGAGATGCCCCGTCCTGAAAATGTAGTTGGATCATTTGATTGCTGAAATACTGAAATCCTTATGAGGAGAACAACATTCATTAGAGGAATGGGTGACAAAGTTTTCTCTGTGCTGTGTCCAAGGCAAGCTAACCCTAAAATAACTGCACGCTTCATCCAAATATTATTTGACGAGCGTATTAAGATGCCTAAATCTGCGCGTGAGTGAACAGTTACAGCCCTCCTCTGTCCTCACCCTCTTTCTTTTTCTTCTCTCTCTCTCTCTCTCTCTCCCTGTCTTCTCTCGCTCTTGCCTTGTATGTTGTCCTGACTGTAGCCAGCTCAGGAGGGTTTACAACTGTAGTTATGAATGATACAAGTAAAATGGCAGCAGCCATTCTGGGACGCCTCCTAATCAGTGGTATCTGAAAGAATTGACACACATTGCGACAATAAAATGCATGATCATAAAATCATGTGCATAAAAGTCACACGATCATACTGTAGCTCAGGGATGGATACTATCCTAGTCTCTGAGATGGAACTGCAAGAAACTCTGTGTATTAGGGTGTTTTGTGAGGTGTTTCCCCCCCCTGTTGATTTATCCTGATGCTCAGCAAAATAATATCTATTAGTCAAAGTCCTCTCGTTGAGGCTGTTTGTTAAATCCACATGACTGTGCTCATTATCGGCCCTCAGCCACACTCTTGATTGCGGCTGCACGGGCTGTTCTCAGACCTGTGTTGAAGACGAGGCGCGAGGGGGGAGGGGGGAGGGGGAGATGCTGCACCGAAGTGCCGAGCACAGGCGCCGTCACGTGCACAAGAGCGTGAGGCGGCATCACTGCCTCATGCCCAGGAATTATGGGATTTTTTTTCTCCTCTTCTCTCTCTTCTCGTGCCCCTCCCGCCTCCTCCCTCTCTCCCCCTCTCCTCCTCTCCCTCACTCACTGTCTCCTCTTCCCTTTCGCTGCAGGGACAGTGGGGTTTAAGGCACACACGCCAGTGGAGGCTAAATGAGATGAGATTAGATTAGGCTGGGGAGTTGGGGGTGGGAGGTTTACAGGGTTTACGGGGAGCATCGGCACTTTGAGGACTGGATGGAGGGGTGCGGATGACGCGTCCATCCAGCGTTTGGTCTGTATCGACTCAGCTTTTTTGGCCCTGGCTTAGCTCTCCGCTCCCCGCAGACACAGACGCATCAGAAATGACTTCAAAGGATCCAGCGGAATTTGGCTTGGCTGCGCCTCCGGCCAGAGCGAAATCTATTACCTGTATTAATAAGAGCAGCGAGCCAGGCCAGCATCCAGCCCGGTCTCCAGTGAGACGGCACAACACCGAATAAATCTCAGCGCTTTTAGTGTCCACGCCGCCAGAGTACAAGACTAGCCCTCAAAGGAGGAGCCGACTGCCTGGATGTTTCAGACTTGATAATAAATTAAATCTTTGCAGCTCAGACTTGCAGATCTTGCATTATCATCCTTTCCCATTTTGTCCCGATTGATCCTGTTTGATTTTTGTCCATTTGCAGAATGATGATAGACTATGATAGATTAATCCAATTGTGCATTATCGGATTGATTACATTTTCTACTGCAGTGTGTGGCTTGGTGAACCTTGAAGTGAGTATGGTCATTTAGATGTAGTAAAGATCAAAATGTAGCTTTTAAAAACGAGCCTCTGGCATCCAAATTGCGGCTTACTGCCCACGGGCTCTTCCCCTAAGTCCACTGTCCTCTGTGTAAGCAGCTTAAACACACAGAGTGAAGGTGGGTGGGTGTGTTTTTCTCCCACGACCAAGCTGCATTCATTAGACTTCAGAACTCCAGCCCTCAAGGCTGTGCCTGTTGCCTAAGAGCTGAGAGATGGTCGTGCGACTCTCCTCCCTTCTCTCTTTCTCTCCTCATCCATCCATCCATCCATTCATCCATCCATCCATCCATCCATCCATCCATCCACTCAATCTATCCATGCATCTGTGTTCTTGCTGATGCCCATACATCTTTTCCTTCCTCCCTCCCTCCTCCTTCCCTCTCTCTCTCCCTCTCTCCCTCCCTCCCTCCCTCCCCCTATGTGGTCTGGCCAGTGAATGAGTAAGAAGCTGTATCAGCAAGCAGCCACAGTGCACACAGGCCTTTGTAATCCAGGCACGGCCTTCGGTGAGCTGCACTGGCATTCGTGCTCTATTATTCAGCATAGGCACGGAGGGCCAGATAAAGTAGACACATTTTCATTTTCCCCATCTCCTTCCTCACTCCCTCCCACACACTCAGGGGTCATGGGTTCTCTGAACTTTGTTTGGCTGTCTTGGACCCGTTGGTGTTTTGCATAACTAGCGCATACACACACACACATAATATATGAACACACACAAGCACACATGCACACACGCGTGCATATTTGTTTGTGCAGTGGATGAATAAAGTCATTATCTGTGGCTTTAGAGGAAGATTTTAGAGGGCGATGTGGAAATCTTCTGTTAGTTAAAATGTCTGCCTGATGAAAAGGAGTAATCACATGCTGTTCATGCTGAGCCCGTTGCCTACGGCTACTCAAGACACACACACACACACACAGAGAGAGCGAGAGAGAGAGAGACACAGAGAGAAAGACAGATAAACAGAGAGACAGAAAGACAGAAGGACAGAGAGACCGAAAGAAAGAGAGAGAGAGCGAGAGAGAGAGAGAGCGAGAGAGACCGAGAGAGACCGAGACACAGATGCACACACACACAAACAAGCACACAGCCATCACATCACTTCCGTTCACTGGAGAACAAAGCAATTAGTCATCCGACAGCCAGCATGCTCGTTAGCGTGCTTGTTTCCCAGTCAGCTCAGAACAAATCTTATGCCACGTTGCCACTACAGATTCCCTGCTCACATCCTCACAGTGTAGAGGCAGCACTGATACCTCCATGCTGGCCAATGGGGGGGGAGTGGTGGTTTGGGGTCGGATTTGGGGGTCATGGGTCACGCTTTCACTGAGAGTGTCTGTTCGACTCGGGAGGCCTATTCACAGAGCAGATTGGGGTCGAACAGGTCATCCCTATGTTAGGCAGGGGGCCCTGTTGTGGAATCTCATGTTCAAAAGAGCTGCTCGCTGCACATGTGCAACAGTAGCGTGTGCACTGTGCACAGTCAGTGGGGGTGTTCGACTAGGCCGGCAGGTAGGGTCTGTGTTGGGCAGAACAAAGAGGGGTGACCTGTACAAAACCAATAAATCTGACCGCCATCAAAGGGCCTCTCCCCTAAAGCACTTTTTCTACAAGCCCATGCAGGCCTCAGATCAGTCATGGTTCAGCTATTTAAGTCATACCATCAACTACAGTGATTGTGGTAAAAGCATGAGAGAAACTCCACATGGGTCGTTACTGTTTAGCCTGCAGCGTAAGAAGGGTATATTTGCATGTGTGTGCAGGTAAACCAACACCCTTGATATGGCGTGACATTTCAGATGCACAGTTCTCAGGAGATAAAAGCCCTGTGGTGAGATTGTCGTCTGACGTTGGGAAGGGAAGGAGGCAGAAACCTGAGGCGGCCGCGAACCTGTACCCGGAGAGTGGGCATGTGTGAGGTGAATGGCCTTTATCAAAATAGACCGGCACACTGTACTTCTCCCATGCTCCTGGAAAGTGTTCTATTTAGAGCAAGACGCGGCTCGGACCAGTGCACTGGAAAGGTCTCCTGCCACGTGGACTGGTGTCACAGACATAAACACACACACAGATAAGCACACACAGATATGCACCCACGAACACGAACACACACACACACACACACATACACACACACATTAGGGAAGAGGTAAAAAAACAGGCGATCCAGCACATTCTACAGACACTCTCCTGACAGGGCTGCGTTTTGATCTGTAGACGTGTTGGGTGTCTGGGGCACCTGTCAGCATGCCGTTTCCTGGTTGGCGTGAGTCCACAGGAGCGTGCGCTCTGGCTGTTGGCTGTGTGTCGGCTCAGTGGAGCTGTAAACAGCTGAGATTTGGAACATGTCCTCAGGAAGGATTCCAAGGCATCCTCTCTGTGACAGATACCCCACCACGCCACACCCTGCTCTCCCCCTGGAAGGTGCAAACCGCCCTGCATGTTGTTGTTTACTCAGGGGGGGAATGGGTTCGGGTTCGCCCTCGGTGCAAACACTAATGTGACTTTTCACCGCTTGTTTTTGGGGAAGAGGGGATGTGCCTTTGAATGACTTTCCTGTTAATCAGATCGGCCAAAGAAAAAGCCTTGTTTGGCCGAGAAGCTCCTATCAGTAAGATAGCCCTCCACGTTGAACAATCCAGAAACTTTGCCCTCGAATCTCTCTCTCTCTCTCTCCCTGGGTTTTGGTATTTCCTCTTTTTGAAATGTTCTTCCCCACATTTAGTGGACCTCTTTGTTTAGCCTGGCGGAGTGGGCCGCACACGTGGGCCAAGTGGACCACACATTCGTGTGTTTAGGCACCTAGCGGACGACATAGAGACATAAGGCACCACACCCTTGCAGGAACTTGTGGGGTTTTCAAGTGGCTCAAATGTTTACAGAAACGACCCGATACTTTTTACCTTTTGCTTTTTCCACTGTGGTGCTCGATTCAGACCTACAGCATTTCTCCAGCAGCAGCAACAACAACATTAGACTGTTAAATTAGTTAGGCCTTCCCTCAGGTTGAGTCTACACTCGAATATTGCTATGGGGCCATGGCAACTGTAATTACTTGATAAATTGCTAAATACCAGCGCCAGTATGATTAATTAAAGCCTATATTTCAGTTGCCATGTTGGCTGTGTTCATTCAGTGGTGGTTACCGCTACAAGCTATAATTTATTTTGCCCTATTCAACATGTAACCTGAAAGCAAGCGCAAACGACTCTGAGAGAGGTCCTGCAGGGGCACTTCCTGCAGCCTGAACATGCACAAAGGTGCAGGCCACCAGAAAAATGTCCAGCAAGTCAGGAAGGTTGTGGGGTACAGCCCTCTCTCTCTTTTCTCTCTCTCTCTCTGCCTTCCTGTCAGTGAGAATCTGTCAGCGGGCACGGCACCATCTGCCACCTGCCGCTGTATAAATAGCCAGGCCTCTGCGAGTGGGCAGCTGGGACAGTCCCCACTTCTCTCTCTCTCTCTTTCTTCTCCTCCTGTCCTCCTCTCATCTCACAGTTGTTTTGCAACAGCCATTTTTCCCCTTCCTTCCGGGCCTCTCTCTCTCTTTCTCTCTCTCTCTCTCTCTGATTGACTTGCTTTGAAGCAGCCATGGCCTCGCCGGTTAACAATCTCACGCTGTGTTTTTATTCTTCGTAGCATATCTGTCGGCTAGTTTGATCGTCTCGTAGACATCACAGGGAGGAAAGGCACCCCACCTGCTGCTCCCTCTGATGCTGTTCCTGTTTTCCTTACAGCGGCCATAAAGCTCGTTTTTATGACTCATTAACGGGTGAAGTCTTTATACACACTCTCTAGGAATGTCAACAGCGGAGATAAGAGCTGTTATGGGGAAATATTATCAATGACCTGGTTCTCCACACATCCTAAATCATCCCGCTTTGCTGAGTTTGTGAGCCAGGATCTCACTATCTCCTATCTTTGTTTATCTCTACTCGCTCTCTCTCTTTTTGACCCACTCTCTCTTTCTCTTTCTCTTTCTCTTTCTCTGGGGAGCCGCTCACAAAACCGAGACTGCTGGGAAAAGTTTTAGTCCCCTCTCGTCTGAGGAAACGGGGCCAGAATGAAGCCTTGTCATAACAGATGAGCTCACGCTCCGCTCTTCTGGCCCGGCCTCGTCCCGCCGCCGCTCTCGTCTCTCCCGCGCTCCTCCCTCACCCGCGCCATTGTCCCTCTCTCTTCCTGTTACTCTTTCCCTTTCACACCCCCAGCGGGACGCGGCCCCACACAAGCGGACTGAGAACCCCAGTGGTCAGTGTCAGCGGAGGCCCAGTCATTTTTAGGGCTTACCAGAGACTTTTATTTTAAACCGCTTGTTGAAAGTCCCTAATTGGTCAACTTGACTATGTGAGATGGTGTCATGATTTGCTGACATTCCATTTTTGAATCTTCACCTCTCTGGGGTGCCAAATTTTTATTTGGAAAAACCAACAGCAACTTGTCTATGTAACTCAAGTAACCCCCCCAACCCCCCACCACCCCCTCTATCTTGAGTGCACTAAAAGCGGACTGATATCATTTCAGTTGTACATACATCTGGGCCATCTGCCGAGGACAAGGTTGGAGAGGTGATTTTTAAAGAGTGCTGAGGTGCAGAATGTGGATGGAACTCTTTATTTGGTTTGATCGAGTTGCCACATGGAAAGTGGAGGCCTCGTGGGGTTCCGACACAATGGGGTTCTAAAGGTTTTGCTGCTGTAGCCTTTGGAGTTGTGGACACCCACTGGCCACCCTATGGCCACCCCCTCTGTTTTGGAGATGTTGTGTCCGGACTATATGGTGTGACCGCAGATCAGCTGTTTTCTCCATGTCTGTGTGTGCATGTGTGTGTGTGTGTGTGTGTTTAGCAGTGGGTCGGCGGCTCATTTTAGCTTAGCGTTTGAGTGCCATCCAGCAAGAACTCTGCCATCTGTGCGAGGAGTCGGCATGGGGCCCCCGGTCCCCAGCCCCCAGCCCTTAGGGCCCGCTGCCAAAGCAGCCCCGTGTCCGGCACGCCGGGCATGTGGTCGGGGAGCTCCGGCTGCACAGCCTGCCCTGTGCCCTCCCTCCGGGTTTCCTCCTGGAGGGGCCCCCTGTGTCCGTATGGGCGTATCGGTGTCCCTGGAGCTCAAGCTGTATCCTCAGTTCATATATTATCGTATAGATCATCTCAGCTGCTAATTGGTTTTCCAAGTGGAGCTAGGCATCTGAGAGATTGTGTGTACATACAGAGAGAGAGAGAAGGAGATGTCCTGAAGCATTGGAGCAGGGGGTTTTCCACAAACCTGAAACTACAAACCTTATGCCACACACACACACACACACACACACACACACACACACACACACACACACACACACACACACACACACACACACACACACACACACATACAGACACACTCACTCACACACGCAGGCCCTGAGGGACGCCATTAAAATACCTCTGCCTCACGGTGGCTCACATGCACACGTGCTTATTATGCTTGCCTCGCCCAAGTCTCTAATCTTAACATGCTCTGGAAGCTTTTCTAAACGCACTACTTCTCCTCTGTGTGTTTCATGGCCCCTCTCTTGACGGTGGCGGTGGCGGTGGTGAGCTGCTGCCTGGACTCCCCACTGGGCTGTTTGGACGGGAGGGGAGGTGGGGGGGGGGTACTGGGCTCAGACGCACTAAGCCTCGGCATCCCCACTATTCTCAGGTCACCTTGCGCCATCCGTGGAAGACCACGGGCTTATCGCCATGCGCTGGAACCCAACCCCTAGTCATTTAGTCAAGGGGTTCGGAGGGCTCTGAGGGTTGGTACATGGTTTCTTGCTTGTGCTTTTCCAAGCGCAACTAGTACAGAGCTGGTAAAACGCACACACACACACACCTCTACAGTCATAAAAGAGAGCGAAGGCTTCGTCTCCTTCAAAAGAAACGAGCTGAGGTGCTCATTAGTGTGTGTGCATCTGAGCCTGCTCGCCTGGCCTTGCTTGGCACAGCAGGACCAGATTTCACTTCACACACACACACACACACACACACACACAGGAGGTTTGTGAAGTGTGAATGCAGCATGTGTGTGTGCAAACTAGAGTGTGTGAGGCAGAGGAGGGAGAGGAGGTGGAGAAACATGTGAATGTCCTCCTCGTGGTGGTTTTGAGATGCCCTCTCAGTCTCGGCCTCGCTCGCACTCTTGCAGTCGCACTCTCACTTCCCTCTCCCTCGGACTCCCCCCCACCCTGACAACTTTGTGCAGCCAGGGCCCAGTTAGTTAGGCTGCAGAGTCATGTGATCGGCTGCTGCGACAACCATTGGCCCGTGCAGCGGATTGGGGTCAGGACACTGTTAATGGGCAGTGGATGACACATTGACACGTACTCTGCGAAATTAACATAATGAAGGGTTCTCCACTTAATGGCGCATTGAGGACAAGAGCATAGAGGCCAGGTGTGCAACCTGAATGGCATTGTGCTGCAGTCTCTGCTTGGCACTGCTAGTTCTATTAGCACATAGCTGTTAGCCTCATGTGGTCTCTGTGTAGTGAGTAATGAGCTTGACCATTTTAAAGGTACTGCTAACCACATTAAGGGCCTAGAGTATGTTAATGAGGCCCGGCTGTGCTGTGATTGTGATGAGCTGATGTGGCTAGTAGTCGCTAGTTCTTATCACTGGCAGCGATTCATAGTTACTGCAACAGAGCGGGATTGTGTGTGTGTAGCTAGCTTGTGCGTGGAGTTCCCCCATCAAAGAATTATGGATGTCTAGAATGCTAAGTAGCTTAATGTCTAAGTTACAAATCCTAATGCCGTCATTGTGTGTGTCTCTACCATGTTCAGTCAGCTTTAGGGGATTTTTAAGGCTGAAAATGTGCTTTAGCGCATAATTGCATTATAATTGTCAGTAAACATAAAAGCAGTAACTCGGAGCGGCGAGCCTTGTGGGCAAACGCAGTGTGGCTTTGTCGGAATGCAGAGTACTGCTGTAACGTTAAGCACCCCCCCCCATCCTCTGCGACGTGGAAGTTGCTATGGTTACAAGGGTTCAGGCCTGCTGTACCTGTTGCCATGGGTGAGCAGTGTATGCGAAGGGAATGACGCAGGTTGTCACAAAATGAGCAACACGGGTCTCGGGGTGCATTGTCCACTGGCCAGACTGTCCAATGCCACGTGAATGCCCAATGAATCTGTCTCCCCAAAAGATGTCCATTTTTATCCACAGTTTTGGTTTCTCATGCATTCTAAAGAATGTGCGTCATGGTTGACCATGTGTTCTCCCTCCTCCTCCTCCTTCATAAGGTTTGGAGTGGCTGAACGAATTCATCAGTGGCACGTCAGTGCAAATTGCCCTTGACCAAAATGCTATTAGAAACTCTCCATCATGCCTCCATTTCATAATGCAGGGCTTTGGGCTTTCAGTGTGTTTCTACTCGTTAGCATGCAGCCTCAGATCAGTGTGAGAGAAGGCCTTACCGATCTGTTTCACCATATTCTCTCTGATTCCAGATCAGTTGATCAGAGGGCACACATCGAGCAATATAGATGCGTAGAATGACTGCAGTCACCACAACAGACCATTCACTCTGCATGCCACATGGCAGATGGAGAGAGAGAGAGAGGGAGAGAAAGAGAGAGAGAGGGAGAGGGAGAGAGAGAGAGACTGAGAGAGGATGGCGAGCGCAAGCCGATCGTGTGAGAATGAGTGGGCAGGTGCGTCGTGAGCATGACTCACCCTCACCAGTAGAGGAGAGGAGGGGTGGGGAGGGGTGGGGGAGAAGACATGTCTGACAAACAAGAGGGATGAGCAGAATACAGAGAGATGAGGCAAACCTACAGCAACGCCACCAGTCTAGCAGGAGGCTGGGGGACATTTTACAACGACTGATTAACAGGTGTGTGTGTGTGTGTGTGTGTGTGTGTGTGTGTGTGTGTGTGTGTGTATTTGTATTTGAGGGGCAGTCACCTCATTCCTTGTCTACTCCGTCCGTAGTGTTGCTCTGTTGATGTGCAACAGGGGAAGTCCATCATTTTTTGATTGATTGATGTGGTGGGAATCTGACCATGAGACATGTGAAGTGACGCTCCTGTCCTGTCCTGTACTGTCCTGTCCTGTACTGTCCTGTACCCTATCATGGTGTTGGGCTGCTGTCCAGCCCCGTCTGCCTCCCTCTGCTTACTGGCTGTTTTAATAAGGCTGCTGATGAAGAGCGCTTGTCCAGTGCTTGGTTTATGGGCCCCCCCCCACCCACACCACCCCTCCTCACTCCACCCCTCCTCACTGCTTTTAGCCTTGGCCTCCATGGGGTTTTGTTCTAGGAAAGAGAGGAGCAGGGAAGAAGGACGGGGCCGTGTAAATCCCCCCTCCCCTCCCCTCCCCTCCCCTCCCCTCTCCTCTCCTCCTCTCCTCTCCTCTCCCACCTGCTCCTGCCGCTCTCCTCTCTCCTCTCTCCTCTCCTCCCCTCTCCTCTCCTCTGTGCATTGCAGGACCTGGGTCAGGAGGTGAAATCTCGCCCAATTTAGTGCCGCGCCTCCGCGATCTCACCCAAGCCCTAGAAAGGCAAGCTGAGCCCCAGCCTGCCCTCCCCCCTGCTCACGACGTGTAGTGGACCTGACCACGTTTTCACCTGAGCAGGAGTGAGACTCACTAGAGCATCAACAGATGCTGTTTTTGTGCGTGTCTCTCTGTGTGTGTGTGTGACGGGTCACACAAACACACACACACACACACACACGCACACACACCTGTGTGTGACTTGTTCGAGAGAAAGGTCGATACCTGATCTCCTGTCGTATGTTTTGCATTATTGATTAGCTCGGGGGGGCGGCAGCCCTGCATGCAGTGGCAGGGGATGGATGGGGGAGGTGGCTGAGTGGGGACAGTGTTGTTAACGTCATAAGCCCCTTTCACATTCACCGAATTTAACGCTAAATCAGCCGAATTTAACGTTAAGGCTGTTCCTTTCACATTGACGACACGGGGTGGGGAGTCAACCCGCCTCGGCAATCCAACCCGTCTCGGGGGGTAGTATCAGAGCCGAGCCGTGTTGAATATGAAAGGAACAGAGGTCAACCCGCTATTAGGGGTGTGTGACTGATGACGTATTTAGCCAGGCAGGAGGTTAAAATACAGGAAACACACAAGAGACTAGGATAACTTTAGCTGCTGTGTCCATATATGTGTGTCCAACAATCACGTTTTTTATGCTGAGAGTGCCCTGAACCTCCTTTTCTCAGCACTTCGGTCAAGTGTTTATTGTTGCTAGGTTACCAAAACCGTCTGCTGCCAGCAGCACCTCTGTTTAGAAAGTTTGCCTAATGATAGCTAACTAGCCAACGAGCTAACTGTCAGAGCAGAAGTTGTTCAGGACTCAGCACACTGAAATATGACTTCGACAGACTAAAGGACCTCATTTGGCATTCAAATAACATAACAAGTGGCCCGCCATCATTTCGAAGCTAAACCACGTAGAACTAGCATGACAGTTGTGTTTATCAGTTTATCTCCGAGGTCCAAGGCATGCTTAACGTCATTGTTCACTCCCAAATTGCGTGTGACGTGCTGCTAGGCAACGCCTCCCATAACTCGCCTCTGAAACCGGCTTCAGACAACCCCGGGACCAGAACACGTCTACCTTTCACATTGCGAAATCCCCTGAACCCGCTATTTCTTAAACGCTAATGTATCGTTTCTGAATGTGAAAGGGGCTATAGTGGCTGCTTGCTTCCTAACCCCATTCAAACGCAATGCACTCTCCTCCTCTGCTATTCCCCTGGAGTCCACTAAACACCCGCTCTGGCCGCGCCTCCTCCTCCTCCTCCTCCTCGGCCTGCTCTTCATCATTTCATTAGGCGGGGCAGGAGACGTAGGGAGGAGATGGGATGTGGAAGTAGGTGTAGTCATAGAGCAGTGGGATCACGTCAGGCTATTTTCCAGACCGCTTCCCCTGTCGCACTCATGTGCTCGGTTCCTCGCCGGGTTGCTGTTGCCTTTTTGTTTGGCCCGTTGCTAGGCCCCCAGGAGCGTGCTCATCACATTCGTCAGTCTCTCCTGTCCGTATATATATTTCTTTTATGACTCTGCCCCCCCTTCCCCTCTCCCCTACTTCGCATTTCCAATCCTAGCTCTCCCAGTGGTGGCATGCATGGCAGTCAAGTCCAACACCCCCCCCCCCACACACACACACCCCCCTATTTTCTACACTCACATACACACACACACACACAAACACACACACAGACACACACTCACCGACACACTCTTCTGCAGTCTGTCAGCTGGGACTTCGGCAACAACTGCACTCTGGCTATATATATCTCCCCGGCGCATTCCTGCCAAAGCCAGAGGCCCTGTCGCGCTGCAGGCCTCTCTAAGCCCGTGTCGTGGGCAGGCCGGGCGCAGAGCGCTGCAGCTCTGCGGGCAGCACGGATGGCATAGCTGGCGCGCCCACAGATTCCAGTTCATTAAAGAGTGACTGACTGGGTGGCCCTTTTGATGGAGGAGAGGGAGGCTGGAGGACAGTATAGGAAACGCTGGCTTACCACTGCCAAATGTACACACACACATGCATGCATACGCTCTCACAGAGAGGGGCATGCTCGAAGTTACATAGTGTGCAGTGAGAGGCTCACAGACACTTATACTAGCATGGACACACACATTCACTCACACACACACACACAGTTTCATATACCCTCTGATCCTCACAAACGCCCTCCCCTCCCCCAGCGATCTCACCATTTCACAGCCTCTCGCCCTCAAGGGAGAGCACTCACATTTCTCTCTCAGCAGCACATGCGTACGGAGTAGAAATCTCTCACGTAGCTTGCAGCATAGCTTGCAAGGCACTGGCAATCCAGTGCTTCAGCTAGGATATCCAAGCACCCCACTATTCTTTACAGAGCCCTAATCCCACTGTCCCTTGTTGAGCTGAGCTCAGTAGTCCACAGCCTCACAGGGCCTCTCGGTTCCTGAAACTGAAGCGGTGTCATAACATCCTCAGGGGCTCTAGAATGAAAGTGGCGGTTTGTTTACCAGTTGAAGTCATGCACCTGTGTTTTTCTCTCTTTGTGATGGGTAGTCTTAAATAAACATCAATACCAGGATATGCCAGGCTACCTGGTAGCAGTCTTTATCATAAGCTGATCTACATCCTCGTTCCATGTCTTGTCAGGGCAGTCACAGCATTGTCAAATAGCAGGTAGTTGGTTTCTATTTGGTCAGAAATCATGGCAGCACATTATGCTTCCCTATTTGGTATAGGATCCTATGAGCTTAAGAGGAACGGTTCTGTTTCTGTTGTTAAAGGCATGAATCATGATGACCATGGAGGGGACCTTGCTAATATGTGACCCTGTAAAGCGGAACCAGTCGTTTCGGTAAAATTTAGTAAATTAAGTTATTGTGCTCACGTGAACGGCCATAAACTAAGCTTTCCAACGATATGTATATCGAGGGTATTACACAAACTATCGCTAAGATAACCGCATCCAAAGTTGACATGGTTCTCCTGTCATGATATGCCAGAAGAGGAGAAATCACCTGTTTAAGCGGCGCGTGCACAACGGGAATGACAGCAAATGTGTTGAATCTTCGCCGGGTTTAACAGTCAAAACGTAGGTTTTTCAGTGAAATGCGTTCATGATATGAAACTGTAGACTGTATACAGCCGAATTATGCGAAAACGTGAAATTCAACATTTTAACCCGGAAGTTTGTTATTGTTGATTTACTCAAAATAACGATGTGCGCAAAACGACTGATTTCGCTGTGAATGGTCACATATGTGGCCAGTGTGGTTTTAACATCTCTGGGGTGTCAGTGGTGTTATCTGTGGTAACTGGCTGCCAAACAGAGTTGATGATGTGCATGAATGCCTTTGTGTCCTCCATCTCAACCTTGTGTTTCTTTCTCTCTCTTCCAGCTATCCAGAACCCCAAGAACCCCAAAGAAGCACCCAAGTCCTTCAACTTTGATTACTCCTACTGGTCACACACCACTGTGAGTCTCAATATGTCCCTCTAGTCTGCAATTCATCTGATTATTTATGTTTTCTTTCCTCTTGGCTGTTAGCGTTAGCGAAGCTAGCACAAATGCCATCGTTATTGTCATTAAAGGGACACTTCACCGATTAGCATTAAGCTTTGTATTTGTTTTTGAATGGTCGTGCATCATTCCCTCAGTTTGCCTTGAGATGGGAGAAATACGGATTTCAATGAAACCCATGAATAGGACTTCCTGCTTTCAATGATGTAAAATGATGATTTTTACATCATTGAAAGCAGGAAGTCCAACATTGAAATCCGTATTTCTCCCATCTCAAGGCAAACTGAGGGAATGATGCACGACCATTCAAAAACATGACTGGTTTTCTAAAGATACAAAGCTTAATGCTGATCGGTGAAGTGTCCCTTTAAGCAATCTCAAACTGTAATGGAGTGTGTCAATGTCTGTGTTTCTCTTATTCCCTCTGCAGCCAGAGGACCCCAGCTTCGCCTCACAGTGCCTGGTATTCAATGACATTGGCAAAGAGATGCTCCAGCATGCCTTCGAGGGCTACAACGTCTGCATCTTCGCCTATGGCCAGACGGGCTCGGGCAAGTCCTACACCATGATGGGCAAACAGGAAGAAGGACAGGAAGGCATCATACCTCTGGTACCGCTCTGAGTCACACTCACAGATGCAGACAGACACTACCCTACACATATAGACATCATGATACCATAATGAATCATACTCTGAGTCTGCATTGCAGGTATACTTACAAACAAACAGAGACATATGCACTCTCACACACACAAACACACACACATACACAGACACACACACACACACTCTCTCACATAGATGCAGAGATGTATGCATGTTCATTTTTGCACCTTCCATTAAGTCGTTTGCTACGCCTGAACTCAGTGAGCCAGTGTTAGTCACAAGGGAACGTTTCCTTTCCGCTCTGTTTGTTAGTTCTGGCTCTAAGTAGCCGGCTCCCTTTGTGATTGGGCTACAAGTGTGGCTCCCTCCAGCGTCTCGAGATATTTTTGTGCCGTATCGATCGGGCTCTTTATTTCCTCTTGTCGTCTAATGCATCCCTCTCTCTCCCCCACCCATCCCCATTCCCATCCCCCAACACCATCCCTCTCTGCTGCAGCTCTGTGAAGATCTCTTTGAGAAAATCAATGACAACAACAATGGAGACATCTCCTTCTCGGTGGAGGTGAGTAGCCTGTGTACCCCTCAACCCCCCCCCCCCTCCCCATCAGTATCAAAGTCTGCCCAAGCTCTTTGGGGCTTCATCGTTGCCAGGAATGAGTCCCAGCCATGAGGTAATGGTGGCTTTCTCAGGCCGCCTCTCGGCTAAAAGAGATTGGCTGCTGCCCACGGCATTCAGTGGACCGAGTTACATGGCGCCATTCAAATGCTAATGGCCCCAACATGGAGATGTGTGTAGACATCCTATCCAAGATATTACAAATTAAAATGGCTCTGAATCAAAGGATTTTTTTTTTTAGTTTTGTGTGTGTGTGTGTGTGTGTGTGTGTGTGTGTGTGTGTGTGTACGAGTGAGGTGAGTGTTTCTCTGGCCAAATTTTCACTGCTGAATAGGAATAGTTAGTTTATTCATTCATTTTTATTGAACAGAGTGGCCTAGGCCTGCTGGGTAACAGATGAATAGCTGCCTGTTGTTGACCCCGTGTCCATGTCTCTGTGCAGGTCAGCTACATGGAGATCTACTGTGAGCGCGTGCGGGACCTGCTCAACCCCAAGAACAAAGGCAACCTGCGTGTGCGCGAGCATCCGCTGCTGGGGCCCTACGTGGAGGACCTGTCCAAACTGGCCGTCACCTCCTACACCGACATCGCCGACCTCATGGACGCCGGAAATAAGGCCAGGTAGAGAGAGCAAGATGGAGAGAGAAATGGGGAGAGGTGGAGATGGAGAAATTAGAGAGGGGGAGGGATTTTTTAGATAGAGAGAGAAATGGAGAGAGGTGGAGATGGAGAAATTAGAGAGGGGGAGGGATTTTTATGAATTGACGTTTGACAGAAAGTTCCAGAGGAAGACACATGGAGATGGACACAGGCAGACAGTTAGGCAGCCTGTTAAACTGGTTCCAGTTTGTTTATGTCCCTTCTTCAGATCTAGTGTTTGTTGTTGTTGACGTAAGGAGTGTTCCTGGAATATTAAGTAGGCTGCTTTGTTTGTTTCTGTTGTTTTGCGCTCATTTGAACTTCACAAGTGCGCTCCTCGTGCTCTTGCTGAAGCAGAGAAAAAGGGGGAAAACAAGGCGCACTGTTTGTCCCTGAGTGTTGTAGAAGGCTACGAAACGAGGCTGTAATTTGGGTCTAGAGTGGCGCTGGCTCTTCAGCCAGCCTGAAGCAGTGTTCTGCGCCAACACGAATACTGATACTGCAGACTGAGGGGCGAGGTCACAGAGTTCGTTCTCCTCTCAGGATGTGCTGACGGACTTTACCTGTTTCTGTCTGTTATGTATTTGGGCTTGTAAGAGAGAGGGAGGGAGAGAGATATAGAGGGTGGGTGGGGAGAGAGAGAGAGAGAGAGAGAGGCAGCGAGAGAGAAAGAGAGAGGGAGCGAGAGAAGGCATGGTGTCCCTGGAGGAAGAGTGGTGAGGATTTAATCTGCTTTGCTGAGTCACAAGGTGTATTTGTGGTAACGTTGCAGGTCACTCTCTCCACCTCCGGCCTCTGCCACCTCTTCCCAGGAAACTCCAATCCCACCAGTCATGCGATCAGCACCCAGGGCCTCGCATCACAGCCTTATCCCTGTCCCTCCTCCCACTCTTCCCACCGCCAGTCACCTCCCACTCAGGACTACTGTCCTCACTTCCTAAGAGATCATCAAAGCCTCTGATGCCTGGGTGTCTGTCGGCACAGCACTGAATGGACATGAGTCAGGCCCTGGTAAAAAAAGTCCCCCATCTTTATGAGGTGACGAGGAGATTATTTTACCGGGGTTGATAACACATGAGTGATGTCCATTAGGTCATGTCCCGTTTTCATACTGACATAATCCCTCTGCTGGACAGGGCAGGTTTCCCATCAATACGACAGGTGTTGGTCTCTCTCCAATGACCTCTGGCTTGTTTACTCGGTGTGTGTGTGTGTGTGTGTGTGTTTGTGTGTGTGTTGGCGCTCCTGTCCTCACAACTCACTCTCTGCTCTTCACCTCCAGGACGGTGGCCGCCACCAACATGAACGAGACCAGCAGCCGCTCGCACGCTGTCTTCACCATCGTCTTCACGCAGAAGAGGCACGACAACGAGACCGACCTCTCCACCGAAAAGGTCAGACGCCGCCGCTCCCTGAGGCCACGCGCCAGCCCACCGGCATTTCTATCCAGCCTTTGTTATTTCCCCTTCTTGCACTCTTAGTTGGGTGCAAAATACAAATCTGCCCCCCCTCCCCTCCAACATCCCCTCTTCTCTCAGTCACACCACCACCTCCACCACCACGACCTCCACCACCCCGCCCTGTCCCATAGCAGCATAGCAGAGCTTCCCACTCTTCCTGCCATTGTAGGGGTCATTGTCTGGATGTGTGGCGGCACAAAGCAGCGCCTGTGCTCTCCAGGCACACGGCAGCCATTGTGTCACCGCGGCTCTGCGCTGGCCGCACTGCAGGCCTGAAGGAAACTATTCCCCCTCTGGTTACAGTGACAACATTCCCCTTGATCTGGGAATAATGGAGAGCTTCCCCACAACTCATAACCGTCTCCTGTAAAATGTCAAGCCACAAGGTCCACCTCAAGTCTAGTTCACAAACTATTGTTCTTATTTGTTGTTGTTGTCTTTAGTTATGTCTTCATCAAACTGCTATGTTAAGGTTTGTAGGACATGATTGTTTTCATGTACTGTATGACCTTCACATGTGAAATTGTCCTTGAGGGGAAGATTGATTAAGATTAAGAGTCCAAACCCTTTTGTTTTATTTGATTCATACGACCTTGATTATTTTCTTATCTGACTTATCTAAATAGAGAAATGGGGTGTGGCGTGTTTGTCTTTTCTCTACCTTTGTGTCAGTTTCATTTGCATTGAAGGCCTGCTGAACTCCTCTTGTTTCAGGTCAGCAAAATCAGCCTGGTGGATCTGGCAGGTAGCGAGCGTGCTGACTCGACAGGAGCCAAGGGGACAAGGCTAAAGGTAGGACTTGGAATACAGTTTCAAGGCCACTTCCTTATGCGGGAGCTCCATCTAGATGTGTGTTTGTGTGTGTGTGTGTTCCTCCCTCCACATTAATATTCACTATAGATCTAGGTATTATATACACCACTTCAGCTACACATAATGTCACAATGTTTTCAGACGTAACAAGTTCCTTCACTAGTCTCGCCCTTTAAATACCACATAAGCAGCCCACACCTTGTTTGTTTTACAATTTGTTGACCCTCTTATTATAAAAGCATTTCTTCTTACATAGCAGTGCTCTAGTACTACTTGTCTGTCAAGATCTGCAGACGGCCATATGACCGGAAGCAATTTAGAGTTTGTTGTAGTATTGTTGGATCAAACACAGGGGTCAGATTAGTGGTATCTTGATGGCTTAGGGATATGTTTGTGTTTGCAGCGTGGCTATCACTCAGGGTGGAAAGCATGAATGAAGATAATAGTTAAAATGCAGGCTGCTAATCATGTTGTTCTTTGGACTTCACAGGAGGGAGCCAACATTAACAAATCCCTGACCACGTTGGGGAAGGTTATCTCTGCACTGGCTGAGGTGGTGAGTACCTCTTAAGGCAATCTGGCCTCTCAGTATGAGCGAAGTGTGTGTGTGTGTGTGTGTGTGTGTGTGTGTGTGTGTGTGTGTGTGTGTGTGTGTGTGTGTGTCTGTGTGTCTGTGTGTCTGTGTGTCTGTGTGTCTGTGTGTCTGTGTGTCTGTGTGTCTGTGTGTGTCTGTGTCCATGCTTATTTTTCCTGCCTGTAACTGGACTGCTCTCTCTCTTCCTTCTGCCAATGCTTTCCCTGCTCAGGATAACTGTACCAGCAAGGTAAAACCCCAACCCCCTCAGTCCTGCCCCCCCCCCCCCCCCCAACACAAAAATAACTAAATAAATAAGCCCTCTTCATTCCTTCTCTCTGTTCTCTCATAAACCTCTGACCCTCACTGCCCCCACCCCACCTAACCTTCATTAAGCGTGACACTGTGACCCCAAGTGTGACCCATTGGACAAACATGAAGATGAGCATGGAGATATGCCATACATCAACCCATCAACTCACTTAATGCATTTCAGCCACTCGTCTTTCTTCTCCACACTTTCTTCTCCTCTCGCAACAGAGAATAAAGGCGACATTTTGTGTGTGTGTGTGTATGTGCGTGTGTGTATAAACAGAGCAAGAAGAAGAAGAAGTCAGACTTCATCCCCTACAGAGATTCTGTGCTCACATGGCTGCTGCGGGAGAACTTGGGTAAGAGCTGAAAAAGAGCGGCGTGTGTTTTTGGGGAAGGGCCGTTGGGTAATCAATCACCAGCAGTTGTAGTTGTGGTTGTGGTGGCTGTGAGAAGAGAGAAGAGATGTGTGAGATGAGAGCAGTCAGCTGCTGCTCCCCTTATCGCTCATCTGACCTCACTTCCACATCTGCACCCAGCTATGACATGTGAGCGCGGGCGGCGCGTTAGCGTTAGCCTTTTTCCTGGAAAGGGTTATGTAAATGTATCCTGTTGATTGATGTTTTCATAATACACTGCAGTTAGGATTCTGCCAAACAGATTCTTTGTGATAAATATTCAACTTGCTCTGACTGTATGCATGCTATCCGTCCGGTGGCATTCTCGATCTGTCGCTAGGTTAGGCAGTTTGTTGTTATGGTAACAGTGCAGTGCTTTGGAGTGACACAGCGTTAATGTTGCTGTTGTGTGCTCAGGTGGAAACTCCCGGACCGCTATGGTGGCTGCGCTCAGTCCCGCCGACATCAACTACGACGAAACCCTCAGCACCCTGCGGTAAGCCCCCCCCCCCCACGCCCTGTCTGTAGAGCCCTACTTTATGACCCCCCCCCCCCCCCCACGCCCTGTCTGTAGAGCCCTACTTTATGACCCCCCCCAAGTCTGCTCTCTGGCGGTCATCTCAGTCCTTTAGCCCCCCCCCCCCCCCCCCCCCCCCATAACCCCCTCGACTGAATTGATGCATCTGTCAACATCTCTCTCTTCTTCGCCTTGACCACAGGTATGCAGACCGCGCCAAGCAGATCAAGTGCAATGCCGTCATCAACGAGGACCCCAATGCCAAGCTGGTGCGCGAGCTCAAGGATGAGGTCTACCGCCTCAAGGATCTGCTCCGCGCCCAAGGCCTGGGCGATATTCTGGACAGTAAGTCGGGCGGCAGTGCCCCCTCTGTTGGCCCCAGGGCCTCGTGCCATCTGGTTGGGGGGGGGAGGCGGGAAACCTAGAGCCATCACAAGCTTGGTACACACTGGCAAGGCGCTCTGCTCTCTCTTGTCTCACCCTCTTCCTATTCTCTCTATCTAACTACCTCTTTATTGTCAGTCTCTCTGATGTGCTAATATCATGTCCTCCATTCACCCTGCTTCCTGACTGTCTAAAGACCATTTCCACAAGACTGAGAAACACTTGGTCATGAAAAGAGCTCAGTTTAAGCTGCTTTTTTTTGGTCCTCATTGTTATTTGATAGAGGCCCTTTGGTCAAAGTCATCTAACAGATAAGAAGTGGAATACATTCAGGTGTAACTGAATTCTAGAAGTCAGCAATACAGCATAGTGGTGTTGAAATGTAGATGGAATATTTCATATTGTACAGTTAATTCCTGAAGTCTGCATGCTACAGACAGTAGTATAGTCTCATGTCCACCCTCCTGCTCATCCTCTATGAGCGGTTGACCGGGTGTGGACAGGTGTGTGCCTCAGTCAGCCATTCCTTTGCCAGTCCTCGCTCTGCTCTGACCTCTGATCTCTGACCTCTGATCTCTGACCTTTGACCCTTCTCGTGTTCTGCCCCGTGTTCCCTCCTCCAGTGGACCCAATGGGGGATGAGTGCCCGGGAAGCAAATGTGTGTATAAGTGTGATGGGCCTTGCACCATCCACCTCTCGCTCTCGCTCTTGCACTTGCACTCCTGCTTTCTCTCTCTCTCTCTCTTTCTCTCTCTCTCTTTCTCTTTCTCTCTCTCTCTCTCTTCCTCTTTCCCTCTCAGTAGGCTGATCATTGCTTCTGGCCCCCTCTCAATGCGAACCTCTTGGCTTTGCATGCCTTATTTTTCAGTTGACGCCCATGCTTTTAACACAAGGAGTCCCAGACAAATGACCTAGTGAAGGGGTTCGGGGTGGGAGCGGGGATGGGGAGGGTGGCTGCCAGGCTACCGTAGCATGCTCCTTTGACTGCTCGGCGCTTGCTCCAATTTGAATGCTATACTTTAAACAGTATGACCAGATGCTATTTAATTCCCCATTTAATTATTAGTATTTTATTATTAATATTAATATTTAGTGTTTGTTTGGTTTATTGGTTGTCTTCCTCTTCCCCCTATTTGTTCTCATTGTCCCCCATTTTATCTCTATAACCTTCTCTATTCAATCTTTGTCTTTCTCCTTTCTTGCCAGTGAAGCTTGTGTTGTTATCTCAATTGTTCATTGCAGGTGACAATGTTAGATCTCTTCTGATTTCTCAAATGGAGGCAGTGAGCAACCGAAGGACAGGTGCATTTCTTTGCCGTGCTGAGTTTGGCTAGACTTTTTAGAGGTAGTTTTAGAGCCAGTTAATGGTTAATAGTGTGATGTCTGGCCTGAAAAATGGTATATCTCTGTTAGTGTGCTCTCTGAGATGATACTGGCAAATGCTTTGTTCCCTTTTGTTGCTCTTTCCCAATTTGTACCTGTCCTGTTTCTATTCCTCCGACTCCTCCATTGTTATCTCCCTGGTTTCTCCTCAATTTATTTTCATACACATTTCTGAAGGATGTAGTAGCCCAAGTCGATCCTTTCCATTTAAATGCTACTTAAGGCACTAGTGCCAACAAAATGCAATATAAATGTGTATACATCTGTCTGGGAATTCTTGACGTACACCAGGCAGAAAATGCAAATGGTTTACTTCCCTCCGTACTCTCATTATATGCTAGAAAAAAAAATGGAACAGAAAATTAAGCCGTGAAACAGTCATGCTGTGGTTGCCCCCTTCTCTGGCCACCTTCTCAGCCACTGTAACAGTACACTTATACATGGGCTGCCCAGCGGTCATGTCTTTTCCGGAGAGTTCCATTTTTTCCGAGAGACATCTTTGAGTGGCCGTATTCCCGGCGACGGTGAATGAAAGGACAGATGTTGAAACCTCAGGGCTCTAGAGGGAGGTTTTGGCTGCGCTGAAGCTCGTCCTGCTCACCTGAAATGCTTTAAATGCTCCAGTGCCCCAATGCTGTCTGGCTGCTGCGAAGCGATGGTGGGCACGGTCACAGTTAGGCACGTGTGTGTGTGCGTGTGTGTGCGTGTGCGTGTATGTGTGTGCTTGTGCGTGTGCGCTTGTGCGTTTTGGAGAGAGAATATTTGACTGTGAGTGCCTGTGTGCAAGAAGGACCAAGACCTCACTGCACCAAAAGCCTGATGTTCTGCAGCATGTGGTGTTTTTGTCCCCCTCCCCCCACCTTTTCCCCTTGGCCTCTCCGCAGCCTCATGCCCCCCCCCCCTCTCTCTCTCGACAGAGTGTTGGCAGTTAGTTTTCACCCGGGCCAAAAACCATGGGGCGACATTAGGAGCACATCTTTAAGCCTGCATTTTCGCCCCTGAATATAAGGCCCTTCTGGCTGTAAGAACTCCTCTGTAAAGTGCACCTGTGAAAAGCATTATTTTCATGAGGTTTTGTAGGAGGTCAAACATATACATTCTTCAAGTTTGCTAGTTTTGTCCCTGGAGTGAAAACTACTGCCCTCCATTGCTCTCTGGTGTTTGTTTGTTTGTTTGTGTCCTTTGCTGTGAAACTCTGTGTCTGACTGTGGTCTCCTCCTCTTGTCTCTCTCTTTGTGTGTCTCTCTCTCTCTCTCTGTTTTTGTCTTTCCCTCTCCTGAACCTCCCCTTTTTATTGTCTTCCACACTTCCAAACCTGTCTCCTCCTTGTGGATCTTCGCTGTGCCTTCCCTCTCTGTCGCTCAGACCTGAAAGATATTCACAACAGTCAGCATAAATACTTGCTAGCCTCAGAGAACCAACGCCCTGGCCATTTCTCCACAGCCCCTATTGGTTCCCTGACAGCCTCCCCGTCCTCTGGCTCGCTCTGCAGCCAGGTGGGCCTGACGTCCGTCTCCAGCATCCAGGAGCGCATCATGTCCACGCCGGGAGGAGAGGAGGCCATCGAGCGGCTCAAGGTACTTCACCGACCCCCCCACCCCCCACCCCAGTAGTCCATGGCACCCTGGTGTCCCCTCAAAGTTACTGATCACATCAAATAACCTGGTGCTAGGATTTGGTGACACATTGAGTTTGATGGGACTGATTGGAACTGGGTCTCACTCTGCACACTGCTGCAATGGGTCTGGGTTAAAGCCCACAAGAGAACGGTTGTCCACTTAGCTGCATTGTGTATTGTTACAGTAGGTTAACGGTTGCAATAGCAACCTGCCTTACACTCATGATGATCCATGTAAGAACCTACTACTAGTATGTAGTGGAAGGCTGAAACACCCATAGGCCATTCTTGTGCGAAGTAATGTGTTCTTCTCGGTCTAAGCCCTGGTGAGATCTGTTTAAATGAAGATCTCTCACCGAGTAGACAGCTGATTAAGGATGCAAGAGGGTGCGCTGTATCACCATGGTAACCTCAGGGAGATGTCCCTGGGCTGATCTCTGCTTACATTGCCGTTGTGTTGGCAGATGATTTGTGGAAAAGTCTATTAGTTCTCTGAAATAGAAAGGGATTGATTGACCAGTTACATATCTCATCATTTCTACCAAATATATGGTTGAGTGTGTTCTGGGTTTTGTCCTTTTTCATTTAATCAATGTAGTGTAGGGTCTCTTTCTTTTTTTGCAAATAAGTATGTTGCTTATCCTAATTGATATTTTAGTCAAAATTGCCATAAATGTACGTTTTTCTTGTATACCATAATTTTATCTGTAACTAGCTTCCACTGTTGCTTTTACTCATCTATACCTCTTGTTGTCGACGAGAGGGCAAGGAGATGTACATCCATTAGGAGCTGCAGTTTCCATGGATACAGCGGTGCACGGCACTCAGTCACCCAGTGACGTCAGCTTCCAACGCAGTCAGGGAGGAAATCAGACGAAAATAGACCTGGCCTTCGTGGCTAACAAGCGTAAATGATAGAGAGAAAAAAAACACACGAAATTAGAAAGTGTGATGTGTGAGAAGTGTCCTCTTATCCCCCTTGGAGGACAAGCGTCCAGTCTGCTATGATTCATCACTTCCTTTGAGCGAAATTACGCCTTTAATTTGTGTTTACCAATTCCGAGTTCCCTTTCATCAAGTGCCTGTGTCAGTAATTAGCAGCGTCTCTCAACATGACATTTGACAACCCTGTTGTCCCCAAGTGGTAACTGTATTCAGTTGCCTACTCAAAGCCCGCACACCAGTCGTTCATCCTCAGTCAGAGAAGACCCCCAGCAGGTGTAAATTATTCACATGCATGTGGTCTAGTTGCCCTTATATGGAGGGCTCAGGTTGATCATGCCACGGCACACATATTTTCAGGCGAGGCACATGACAGTAACACGCTGTTCCTTCCTGTGGTGCTCGGACCCATTAGGAACGTCATTAACCATTCAAACTCTACAGGTTTCAGTCTTATGTAACTTAGGATCAGCCATATGGACGAGGGAAGGAGAAGCATCCATCCCAGATCATAAGCTTCCGCCACTCTGCTCTGTAAACATGCTCCAGAATTCCTGTGTAAAGGTGCTCCAGAATTCCTAGTGCAGCCGATAAGGCTATAAGGATAGCAAACAATGCGGCCCTCCAGGACAACAGATGGTTTAACCCTTTAGAAGAGGATCCAGAATGGGATGTGGCTTAGCGTTCAGATTTCCTGCGTGAGGCCAGATGGCCCCTGGGTCTTTTCTTCCTCTTAAGCCAGAACAATGACCGCAGAACACAATGAAAGTGCTTGGAGAATATGCACCTATTTCTGCCTGTCTGAGCGGTTTAGAGTTCAATTTTTTTGTTTCAGATTTCCCCCCAACATTATACAGGTTGGATTGAACTAATGCTCTCAAAATTACATGTAGCTGTTTTCATTTTAGAATGTGCCCAGCATTCTCCTCAGTTTATCACATTTTCTTGCCAGATATAGCGTTCAAAAGGGCAAAAGTAAGCCTCTTACAATGGTCCTGAAGCTTTTACTGTGTACCAGTGTGAACGCTTTATCTAGAACTTTCTGCTCACGCTTGACTGCTGAACCTTGAGTTAGTGTCACTGCCACTGCAGAAAGCACTGCAGGAAGGTTTTGGGTAACTGGACTCTGATGGAGGGGGCACTGAGTCCAAATCAATGACTCTGCAACCCAAGATGGGAACAGTTCTTTATACTTGAAGGAAAACTGCTGACTTAGTGATGCGCAGTGAGCAAGTTATTGCATTTTCTGTCATTTAGATACAGCTGCAGCTTATTCAATACACAACCCAAATGCAGAAGAATTCAGAAGAAAACTTTGCAAAGGCATACTGTATATTTATCTAGCAACTATATATAATGTTATGGTGTGTACTCAGTTGACCGCATGTGTTCTTGTTATCTTGTGGATTAGCCACCACTTAAAAAAATTCACAGGCCCTCTAAACTTTGAGGTTTGCCCTTGCCTTCAGTCCAGCATTTTAAGGAACCAATTTAGATTAGAGCAGATTTGAAGGGCCGAATGCTGACTACATCTGGCCTTCCCCCCTTCCCCTGCAGGAATCAGAGAAAATTATCGCAGAACTTAATGAAACTTGGGAAGAGAAGCTCCGCAAGACTGAGGCCATCCGAATGGAGAGGTAAGATGGACAAAAGAGACAATGGGTCCCCTAATGTTACATGAACAGAACTGCCGTCATGACATGTTTTTCCCTTTCATTTCATTTCATTTCATTTATTTATTTAAAGGACAGTGCACATTAATCAACATTACTGTAAATGTGCCAGTGTTAGCCAGCTGGCTAATTTTCAACTGTAGTCCTTTGGCAAGATGTTAATACTAGGCACAAGTGGCTAAAAAAAAGAACATATTAAATCACACAGCAATTGATATACAACAATAAAACAGACAGCCATAGGACTGGTTCCATTAAAACATTAAAACATAAGATATAACCATACAGCCATACATCCCTTAGGGGATCAATAACATAACCATCTATCCATCTTACTATCATACATACACTAAGGGTTACAGGACAGCTAATAGAGGCAGACAACCATGTATTATGAAAGGTGCTCACATTTTTGCATGGTCAAAAGCCAGTCCTTAAGATGGTGTGTGAATGTATGATGAGAGGTGGAATTTCTAATGTGCACTGGCAATTGGTTCCATAGTTTAGAGGCTCTCACAGAAAAGCATAATTGGCCAAAGGAACTGGACCTAAGAGGGACTGCACAGTCCCCTCTTAAGGCAGACCTTGTGGTTCTGCTGCTAGATGACTTCTGCTGTATAAAAGTGCAGAGTGGTGGGGGGGCCTTCCCATTAATGATCTTAAAAATTAGGCATGCATCACTGTATTTTAAAGTATTTTCCCAACTGAGCAAGTTATATTTGTTAAGAATGTTACAGTGGTGGTAAAGTTTGGGTTTTTTATCCAGGGTTTTGAGTGCTTGTTTGTGAAGTGACAAAATAGGCCTTAATGTTGAGCTACATACCTGGGTCCAGCTTGTCATACAATATGTTAGGTGAGGGGTTATCATAGCATTCATGTAAAGCTTTGCTACTGATGTTGTCAAACAGTTCCTTATATACCTAAAGTTTGCTAGGTTATATTTGGTTATTTGCACTACCTTTCTCACTTGATGTTTAAATGATAGAGTGGAGTCAAGAATAATGCCTAGATATTTAAACTGTGTAACTGTTTGAATGACCTCCCCAGACACACAGACATTGGGTTCACAGTGAGATACAGTGTTGCTTTTGCTAAAGAACATACAGACTGTCTTCTTAACATTGAGATACAGCTGTGAGCAAGTAAGCCATTTATGTACATGTACCATTATATCGCTGAGCTTGGCAGCCGCTTGGGCTTTAGTTTTTGCATGAACATATATGACTGTATCATCAGCATACATCTGAACCTCACATCCAGTGCACACTGATGGCAGGTCATTTATGTAGATGCTGAACAGAATAGGGCCCAGGACAGATCCCTGGGGAACACCCAGTTCGTTCTTCAGGGGTGGCGATGTCTCACCACTGACTCTCACACACTGAACTCTTTTGGTTGCAAGGGTGCGCCACTTTCCATTTAGAATTGCTATGCTGAAAGTTGGATTCTTTTAAGGTAGTATGGCCCACTTAAAGGAGAAATCCAGCTCATTTTCACATAGATCTCAAGGTCATGTGCACGGTATGAATGTCGGTATGAAAAAAAAAAAAACAGGAAACAATCAGTTATTCTTAGCTTGTGTTGCTAGATGGAGAGCTTCCAGGCAGCCATGGTGCTACACTCTGGGAGCATGTTCATGAGCCCCCATTTTCATGCCCCCAGAGTGAAGCCCTGTAGCTGCCTGGAAGCTCCAACTTGACAACCTTACAACTCAAGCTGGGTAAAGCCGATTGTTTTCATTTTTTTCATACAGACAGTATTCAGTGACTTTGAGAAACGTAAAATCTCTGTAAAAAATATTCTAGTCTGTTGTCCAAGGTTGTCTTCGGAAGCATAATTATAGTTTTTCCCGAGACCCGGAATTCCCTCGCTGGCCTGCCTCTCTCGGTCTCTCCCACTCCAGGGTCACACTACTCCTGCCCTGCCTTCACACGCCCAGCTGGTGCCTGTCACCGCCTGGCTCTGTGGGCTGCTGCCGCGGCACCCTGCATTACACACTGACCCATGCAGAGAAATGTATGCGAGTAACACACACACACACACACACACACACACACACACACTTACTCTCTCTCTCAGACACACACACACACACACACACACAAACAACATGCATACATATACTGTACACACCCATACATACACCATGCCATTCATCCTATGCAAGATGGTTGTGTATTTCTCGGTGCCTTCAAATGTCACCGGGCATTACCGCTGCTCCCTGAGACTCCACACCTCCCGCTGAGCGACAGAATCAGTAATGGAGTCACACGGCCCAGACGGGTGTCTCCGCAGAGTGACAGCACTGGGATTGGAAATCGAGTTGGTTCTTGCGCACCCCAGGCACCAGCATCTTTTGTTGACATCTGAAGGTTCCAGTTTAGCACAGGAAGCAGCTGGTGTAATTTGACAATTGTAAATGCCACACAGGATAATTAAATGTCATGTTTTTTGCTCTCTTTCTGTCTTTCTTTCTTTCTTTCTTTCTCTATTTCGTTCTTTCTTTCTCTCTCTCTCTCTTTCTCTCTTTCTGTCTCTCTTTCAAAATGTTTCATCTTCAGGGAGGCTCTCCTGGCTGAAATGGGCGTGGCAATCCGAGAGGATGGAGGAACGCTTGGCGTATTCTCACCGAAAAAGGTAAAAGGATCTCTTTTGGAAAAGCCGGTGGTATATAGGCCTACGGTGTTATTTTCTGTCTCTCTAGCCCCACATAAGATATTTCCCCTGGAAAACCACCACTAATTAATAAGAATTGCATGCAACCAGACGCTGAGAATAGAGCGACTGTCTGTCCATTGAAGAGGCGTCTAGTTGGGGCATCCTCACTAACCACAAGTCTGCCCATCGGGAGTTACTGCTCTCTCACACCATGTATAACCTCTCAGCTCTCACTGTCCGCTTCCTTCTTTTTGTTCACACCACCTCCTGTATGTCCTCTTCTTCTCCATGCCCATAATTATGTTATAGCCATATCCCGAAAGACCAACATCATTGTTTGGTGAAGACTTTGATAGTTTTTCAATGGACAAGGTTTGTGAAATGACTGATTTTCCCCTGTGTGTGCAGTCATAGGTGTTCTAGATGACCCCGTAGGTGAAGATTCTCTCCCACATTAGAGCAGTTTTGACGTGGCTGTTGTAGAGATACTGAAAACCAAACGTTTCTAAGACCCATATGATCCAGTAGGTAGTTAATATTCTCTCCCACATTAGAGCAGTTTTGACGTGGCTGTTGTAGAGATACTGAAAACCAAACGTTTCTAAGACCCTTCAGATCCAGTAGGTAGTGAATTTCGTAGCTAGGCAGTGCTCGAGGGCTTGTGCTCAGCCACAACAGTCCTCAGCTGCAGAGTTCTATTTCAAAGGCATGTGAAATTGAACCCCCTTGTTCTTGTGTCATAGCCATGCCTGACGGCAACTTAGAGTTTGAGTTTGTGACGGAGATATTGTGGGAGAAAGAGTGAATGCTCAGAAAGGAAAGGTTGGAGGGTACATTATTGGGAGGAAGGATAATGAGAGCAGACTAGGTGTCAAGAAAGAGAGACCGGTCAGTAGAGGTCAGAGGTGGGTGGGGGCCAGTAAGTAAGAAAGATTGAAAGATTGAAAGTGAGAGACGCATAGAGACACGTAGAGACAGACACACAGAGACAGGCCAGATGGATGCAGGTGTCGACACCCACTTAGCCAGACAGTGTAAGTGCTCTTTGTCACCCCCTACCCCCCCCCCCCCCCCTCACGTTAGGTTTGCTAACCCATCTCACGCACAGGCTAACGGATGCGTCAGACTGCGTCACATGGCTGCGATTTAAATCATGAGGGTGCACGGTTCTGTCATCTCATTATCTACCCCAGTAACCCTCATCTCACAGAGTGGTTGAGTGCAGCCAACACAATATTAGACACTCCTGTCCAGATCCACAAACCCCCTATGACTCACTGTGTCTTCCCCACCTTTTTCGCTTTGTTCTACTACACATACTGCCTTTGTGGACTGCTTTTGTTTGTCCTCTTTTTTAACATTTCTTTCTTCTTCTCTATCTCATTTGCTCTCCTGCATTCGCTCGCTGTCTTTCCATCACATAGCTTTTCGTAGAGAGACCATGTGATCTCTTCGCAGACTTAAATGGGGTCTTTTCGCCCAAGAAGGTTGGTGGCTTTAGCGGAGTTAGACTGGTGTTGTTTACAGTGCTATTGTAGAGTCTGAGCACGAGTTGTTGTGTTCACCTGTGGAGACCCCACCCTGTGCAGTTGTGTGTCCCTGTGGCAGGAGATTGTTGTCCAACATCTAGTCTCTTGCACCCCCTTCCGAAACTCTTAGACTGTCACCATTTTTCTTTTTAGTAGTAGTGTCAACTGTGCTTAAAGCTTGGACTCCTGTTAACCTTCACTCATGTAAATATAATTAATTCCAGGACCACAATCCTACCTTTGAGCAGAATGTTTAGTGTCTAGTGGTCAGTTGATGTTTGATAGCTAAAAATAGTATGAACCCCTCTAACCACCTCCCGATACTCTTCCCTCTTTGCAGACCCCTCACCTGGTCAACCTCAACGAGGACCCGCTCATGTCGGAGTGTCTACTGTACTACATCAAAGATGGCATCACAAGGTATGCAGCACAGCTCAGGATGGCGCATTGTAATGTCTACCTTCAATGGCAAAGCAGCTCATAGCTTCTGTAATGCTGAAATCCCCCCAAATGAACGTCCCTCTCATCTCTGGTGACTCAGAATAGAATGCTTTCATTGTGGTTATTACCATTTCCTGGGGACTACTAAAACCCTGTTTGCAGGGAGCTCCTTTGAAATCCACCTGGGATTAGCCTGAAAGGTCTGCATCGGCCACACAGCCCTGATAAGATGAAGGTGAAACAAAACCTTCAAAAGTTCCATGCAGAACTTAAATCAAACTCTTATCTGCCAGGATTAAATTGGCATTTTTGTGCAGCTCACAGGTTTTTTTTTGGAAAAGCGTGTCATCTTCTTTTGATGGCTTCTTTTGTTCTTCCTCCTGCCGTCCTCTCCCCTGTCAGTCTTCTTCCCCCTTGATAACTCCCCCTGGAGGAGGAAGTGTACATGAAGCTCCTCCAGTGAGTTGTGGGTGACTGACAGGTGGACGCGGCATCAGAACATACTGGCTGTTGTTGAGGCGGAATGATGCCGCAGTGTCTTTTGGGAATAGGAGTTCATCCTTCCCCCCCTGGGGATGCGACCACCTCTAAAATGGCTGCCTTCTCTCCTGACAGGGTGGGCCAGGCTGACGCAGAGAGGCGCCAGGACATTGTTCTGAGCGGAGCGCACATCAAAGAGGAGCACTGCATCTTCTGCAGCGAGAAGGGCGGCAATGGAGAGGGTAAGAGCGGCACTATTAAACAAAAAAAAAAGAACTGAAGCACAGTTTGGGCGGGGCAGTGCCGCAGTGGTCAAATGCCAAAACAAAACTCAAGTGGGGTTGGGTTGGGCGGCTGATGGAGTGACCTCAGTCATCTTTGCAGTGACCTCACAGTTTGAAAATGTTTTTACAAGATTGTCCCAATGCAACACACTTGTGGTTTTTAACAGACCATTCGTTTTCAGTGGAAACTAAAGAAGCCAACACATGAAAACCAAAAGAACTTTGTTAGAATACCAGAAGTATTTCTTCTTCTGACTAACATTGAGAAATACAGAGAAATACAGGAATCTGTGTACACCACATGGATAATAATGAATGGGTTGTTTAGGAGCCTCTTGTGTTGAGTGACCCTGAAGGCTCTCTTTGTGCTGCAGTGATCGTCACGCTGGTGCCTTGTGAGGGATCTGAAACCTATGTCAACGGCAAACGTGTCATTGGAGCTGTACAGCTTCGGTCAGGTAGGTCACCTTCGTTTAACAGAGATGTCCATACTCACACATACTGTACAGTACTACCATCTCAAACCTCTGGTTCCTAATCCAATGTGGCATCAATCCCAAAGCTCACTTGAGAATCTGGAGACTCTCAAATGCAGATGGAAATGTCTTGAGTGTCTTGAGTCGCTACAAAGCTGTCCTGAGAATCTGTCCACTCTCTCCAAGGTAACCGCATCATCATGGGGAAGAACCACGTATTCCGCTTCAACCACCCAGAGCAGGCACGCGCCGAGAGGGAGAAGACCCCATCAGCTGAGACCCCTGTCGAGCCTGTGGACTGGACCTTCGCCCAGAGGGAGCTGCTGGAGAAACAAGGCATTGACATGAAACAGGAGATGGAGAAGAGGTATGACTAGTGTTGATATTGAGACTGTTAAATGACCATCATAAATTGGGGGTTGGTTCACTGTAGTCAAGGTCAAGGTCATGTTAGCTTTGACCATGGCTCCGTGCTCTTGGTCTTCTCTTACATTGTGACATTGCAACCTTCCAAAATGGGCTTTAATACTTCTGGGCAAAAATTGCGGAAGAAAACACACTTTTTCCTTTCGTGTGTAGATTGACTGAAATGGAGATCTTGTACAAGAAGGAGAAAGAAGAGGCAGACCAACTTCTTGAGCAACAGAGATTGGTAAGTTCCTATTATTCAGTCAACTTCTGCTATCTGATATGATCCCAACAAATGACAATAGCCAAGAATAGCCTTTTGGTAGCTCAAGAAGACTGATCCAAAGTGGTATCATTTTTTTTGTGGAGAGTGACTGTAATTAAGTCCTTTTCCACAACGGACCTGCAGCGTCCATCACTGAAGTCCTTGTGAGAGGGAGGGGAGGGAGTGCACTGATGCAGGTCATTCTGCCTATGTGGCGAATGATTTCATGAGTGGGTTGCTCAGCATCTCAGCCAGAGTCTCCCCACTTGCTCTGAAGTCCTACCAGCACTAATTCTGCACTCTGATTTCTTGACTCCCTAGATTATAGTATGTGTGTGTGTGTGTGTGTGTGTTTGAGAGATTGTGTGTTTTTATTTGTGTGTGCTGTGTGTGTTAAGCACTCCTCTCTCAATGCATGGCTGACTTCTTTGCATGGAGTTCCACTCTCTCTGAGTTGTTAATAGCTGATAATAGGGGTTACAAAGAGGGTCAAAGCTTGTATCTCCTTTGTTCCCTAAATGGACTGATATTGAGTAATCAATGTCAAAGATGACATTTGAAATTGGTTGTGGATTATACTCAAAATCCTGTTGATTTTTCTCTTAAATTAGATTTGAGACAGAACCTTGCACAACAGCATCTGAGAACACACTAAATATGAAATCGGGTTTCAATTGAAAATGTAAGCCTCATAAGTTGGCTTTAGCAAATGGGAAGGGCGCTCCCGCTCCACAAAGTATTGCTTGGGTTCCGTTTGCTGCTTTTGCATGGTTTTTTGTTTGTGTAGCATGTCCTCTCTCTTAACCGATTCCTGATTTTCATGTTACCAAGAGGCCTTATGTCGCTATTCTAGTGTCACTGCGTTTGTGGCTTGAGACTTAAGTTGGACTGGTTTGATGACGAGTCTGCTTTTTAAAAACAACCACAGTCGTTGTTTTAGCTTAGCTTTCTGTTTGTTTCATCTTGAGTTCTTAGCTTTCCAATGCAGTTGCCGGTGTTTACAATGCATTGTGATGATGATAACCACATCTCTGCTGTAGTATTCTTATTTTTGCCAAGACGTAGTGACAATGTGGTTTCTCATTGGCTTCTGCCGGGCAATTCCATGTGTCGTCCAAAAGTCTGTGTCGGAGCCGGATGCAGTGGGCACGCACAAATACATTACATCCCCTCAGGGGTCTGTTAAGTCAATGATGACAAGCCCTCCAATGCTATGGTGATTTTTCCTCATGGTCTTTGTTATGCCCCCCCCCCCCCCAATCCCTTCAAGTAGAAACACAACCTCCACCCAACACTACTCACTATCTTCACTTGAGCACCACACGATGAATGGACCCGTCTCCACCCGTGACCTAATCGCTGCCACAAAAAAAGGCCTCCACCTGTCCTGTCCTCTTGACAGCATCTGCTCGATCTGACTGTGATTTTGAAGTATTGTGCCTTGCCTACTCCGCACGAGGGGAGAACCAGAAATGAGAAACTGCATTTTCTCTGAACTAACTTCCTAACTGTAGTTGGATGAAACCGACGCTTTTAACCAAAAAAAGCTCCAGGCTGCCCTGTCTTTTATCTTCCTCACTTTTTTTCTCCCCACCTCGTTTTTCTCCCCCTTCCTCCTCCTCCTCCTCTTCCTCCGACCTCCTCTAACATCTCATGCAGTTCTTGTGTCTTCTAACCTCACTGCTGTCGCTAGAACCTCTCTCTAAACCAGCTCTTCTTTCCCAAGGACTTCAAGTCGGGGGATAAGCTTTCCGAATCAGATCAGCTACCCTTTTTTGCATGCCCTTTTTCTGAAGCATGGTTTTTTTGAGGGTGGGTGGAAGTTTCGATAATGGAGGAAACAGGAAGTACTCAGAATAACCTTGAAAAATTGAGGCAGAACATCTAGCCCCCAGGACATGCCCCCACCTCCTTTTGTTGACTTTTTTTGTTAAAGCCATATTTTGCCTTTTACGTTAATATTAATATGTAACTTTGGGAGCTATATTATATTATATTATACTATATTATACTATAGTATACTATATTTTATTATATTATATTATATTTTATTATATTTTCCATATTCCATTTTAAAATATTTTCCTTGCCGTTTACCAAAGCTTTTAACAGCTTTTTATATTACTGTTGTGTGGGTGTAATTTACTCTTAACCCCACAATGTGTAATCACATGGACAAATTTAGTTTAGCCCGTAATGTAGTATAATTTGAATTTCCCCTTGGGGATCAATAAAGTCTATCTATCTATCTATCTATCTATCTATATATCTATCTATCTAATGATACACATTGGCTCGTGTTTTTAAATGAAAGTCTAGTAAACACATCAGTTAGTTATAGAGAGACCTTATAGAATCAAAAGATATTTTTTAACAATCTACAAATGCTATAGATAACATTTCCGTAGCCCCTCAAAATCCTTTAGGCTCCCAATTTACATATTACTACTTGTTTCCATTAAAATCAGCTACATCCTTTTCGTTTGGATTTCTCCATGTTAATTTTCCCTTTTTGTTCGGAACTTTTCCCCCCTGTTTTTTTTGTTTTGTTTTGTTTTTGTTCTGTTCCCCCCTCAAGGACGGCGACTCAGATAGTGGCGATGACTCTGATAAGCGCTCGTGCGAGGAGAGCTGGAGATTGATTACCTCCTTGCGGGAGAAGCTGCCGCCCAGCAAGCTGCAGACCATCGTGAAAAAGTGCGGTCTGCCGAGCAGCGGGAAACGCCGCGAGCCCGTCAAGGTGTACAAGGTCCCGCAGCGGCGCCGCCTCACCAAGGACTCCAAGTGGGTCACCATCTCGGACCTGAAGATCCAGGCGGTGAAGGAGATCTGCTACGAGGTGGCGCTCAACGACTTCCGCCACAGCCGGCAGGAGATCGAGGCCATGGCCATCGTGAAGATGAAGGAGCTGTGCGCCACGTACGCCAAGAAGGACCCCAACGAGCGGGACTCGTGGCGGGCGGTGGCGCGCGACGTGTGGGACACGGTGGGCGTGGGCGGCGACGAGCGCATCGAGGACGCGCTGCTGCCCCCGCCGACCAACGGGCGCGGCGGCCTCGGGCTCGGGCTCGGGCTCCCCGACATGGGCGACCTGAAGGTGCACATCGACAAGCTGGAGGACATCCTGCACGAGGTGAAGAAGCAGAACAACATGAAGGACGAGGAGATCCGCGCGCTCCGCAACAAGATGGTCAAGATGGAGAAGGTGCTGCCCCTCATCTCCACCGGCGGCACCACTGGCGGCGGTGGTGGCGAGGGCCTGATGGACAAGCCGCCCGTCCAGGGCCGCGTGCGCAGCGCCAGCGAGGGCAAAGCCCCGGTGGAGGCCAGGTCCGACGCGGTTCCAGAGAGCCTCCTCCGGGAAGTGGACCGGGCAACCAGGCCTGCAGCAAGAGGAGGAAGAGGAGGAGGAGGAGGAGTAGGAGGAGGAGGAGTAGGAGGAGGAGTAGGAGGAAGTGGAGGAGGAGGAGAAGTTGGAGGAGGTGGTGAGGAGGAGGAGGCGGGCCAGCAGCGCAGCCGGCTGCGCTGGATGCGTCAGGAGCAGGCGCGCCTCAAGAGCCTCCAGCAGCAGGAGATCACCCGGCAGCTGCGGCGGCAGAGCGGGCCGCACCGCTTCATCCCGCCCGAGGACCGCAAGCTGCGCTTCCCCTTCAAGAGCAACCCCAAGCACCGCAACTCCTGGAGCCCCGGCACGCACATCATCATCACCGAAAGCCAGGTGATCGAGCTCAAGGTGCCCAACGAACTGCCAGAGGAGGACGGTGCCTCCGGAGGTGAGGGAGGACTGGGAGTCGTCATTAGAGAAGGAGAAGGAGGAGGAGAAGGAGGAGGAGGAGGGGAGCCCAAGGAGAGGCGGCCGATCGTGGTCCAGTCGCACCCGCAGCCTCCGCCCAGTCCCACGCCTCAACGGAGGGGCAGCCGAGACCTGGAGCGGAGCCAGAGTCAAAGCGAGGGCCGCAGGCACGGTCACCAGGGCAACGGGCCGCACGAGCGCGGCCGCAGCAACTCCCTCAACAGCCGCCAGCGCCCGGCCAGCTACATAGAGTCCAGCAGCAGCTGCGACAGGAGGTCCCAGCACCACCAGCACCACCACCAACAGCACCACCACCAACAGCAGCAGCAGCAGCAGCAGCAACAGCAACAGCAACAGCAGCACCACCACCATCACCAGCCACGGCACCACCAAAACCACCACCATCAGCACCATCAACAATACCAGCCCTACAACCACAACAACAGCAACACTAGCCACTTCCAGGGACAGGGACAGGGACAGGGACAGGGACAGCACCAGCACCAGCACCAGTACCAGTACCAACACCAGCATCAGCACCAGCGCCAGCAACCCCGCCCTGACCAGCCCCCCCACTCTAACAACTTCCACACTCCGCCCCGCATGCGCCGGCAGCTGTCCGCCCCCAACCTGAAGGCCAGCAGGGAAACGACAGTGTGAGAGCAGAGGACCCATCGCTGAGTAGACTGGACGCCCAAGGGCCCAAGTGCTGGATTAGAGAATCTTTACATGCAGACATATGCATATTGCCACACACACTCACAGACACACACACGCACGCATACACATACAAACGCCTACACACATACATACGCATGCCCGCCACGAACAAACATGGCCACTACTTCATTGAACGAATGAAACATTGCTGCATTGGATGGCTTGTCCTCATTGAAATGAACCCTGCTACAGCAGTGGCTTTCTTTTGAACAGTCAGTATTAGGTGTTTTGCTTGGTTCACATTGCAGCTGTATTGCTATATTCAGTATTGCTATATTGATTGTTGCATCCCCCCATTCAAATCAACTGTTACAGTTGTTTCGCCTCAAATAGCGAGTGACTGCTCGGTTTCAAGGGACGCAAACAAACAGGTGACAAACAGTTGAGGTGTTGTAAATCCTGGATATACTTTATGTTGAAAAATATTTAGGATCAATGTTACGTTTGTATTATTTACCCCATACAATTTTTCAAGCAATTTTCATCTTCATGAAATGAGTCATCACCTGCATTGTCACCCACCATTTTAATGTGTCTCCTCCTGGAAGAGTAGAGTTCTGATTGATGTAGCAAGCATTCAAGAGCGAATACTTTGGGATTACCAGGAGGTGCTAGGAGCAAATCCTGCTATTGTTGAGACAAGTCTACTCATTTCAATGTTATGGTCAAAATTGAATGTTCTTGCTAGATTCAATCATTTTTGTCCTGAAGATATCCAAAAGATGTCGTAATAGCTGCCCAAGAACCTTATAAGGAAAGAAAAGCCACAACTTTGTGTTTTTGAACGTTTGGTATGATCATATTGTTACTGAGATGCAGCTTATTCAAATGTGTGTTTGTTCACTTGTTTCTCCTGACAGCTATTGTAATCACTGTAGTTACTGATACTGGTGGCCTAATTCAGGAGGTCTTTTTTAAAAAGATAACAACAGGCTAAGATTCATTGACTGAAAAACAGGAATGCTCTGAGCTAGGAATCTGCCTTATTGAAGCAAATGAAGGATATTGAGGAGGTGTTTTAGGATTTTTTTTTTTAAGTGCCTTAGCGATTCCCAAATGTATCGCTAACTTTAGTCTTCCCATCAGTGAAACTAGGCATTAAGATGGAAAACTCCCATAATGATTTTATATTCTACCCTTAATATCTGCCAGCCATATACCACACATAGAATGTATGACTAAGTGTTTGATTTAGGAGCCTTACAATGCTGAGAGACATTTTGTTAGTGTTTATGCTGGGATTCTGAGGATTAACTGCCACTCTCTTAGTCAATGGAAGCGTAGCCTAGTTTTTACATGTTTACATGAAATAATATTATCTGCCCACTACACCTAGTGTGGCATTTGTTAGCGAATATGTTTGTTATGAAGACTAGATTTTTAAAAAGAGAAGAGAAGACTGAATCTCACTGAGGGAAAGAGATGACTAGTCTAGTCATGGTTTGGTTCACATTGTTGCCTCTCCACTGTCTGGAACACCACTATGAACTGCTATGCAGGGGGAGGTTGGCCATGCTGTTCCCATGGAGATGTAGGCAATGTTCTGGAACAGTCTGCTGAATCCCCCACTCACAATCAGCATGATTAGAATCACATTTATTTTCTGTGGCGGAGGGAGGGGAGGGGGGGGCGCTCTCGTTGAGGGAGCACACAAAGCATTACTTCCCAGGGGAGGAAGTCTAACAGAGGGTTGCCATGGTTTCCAGAAACTCTTCTCCAAAAACTTTGAAAGGAAAACAAGACAAGTCTATGCACGTCTGAAGCATGGAGAGCAAAGAGTTTTCAGGATGAATGAATCTTTTTTTGGGGGGGGGAGGGGTACTTTGAGCTATCAAAAAAGTTTAGATAAGTTTCACTGAACCAAGTGAATAATTTGCCTGTGCTATGCCACTCTTTCTTTCCCATGCTGCAATCTATCTCTTTTTATTCTCATACCCACCTTCACTTTTGGTCGTGGTTTTCTTACTCGCTAGCCCTCGTCCAAAAGCCGCACAAATGACTTTCTTCTTTTATTGTGCTCAAACTTAAGCGTAACAGCCAGCACATAAATATCTGTGTTCATGTGTGGAGTACCATAGCCCACACACACACACACACACACACACACACAGTTTAACCAAAGCTTGTTTGCCGTGAAGTGAGGTCCAGCAGAAGATGAAGGGTTAAGAACCCGGCTGCCCTCGCTGCTGCCTTGCTTTCCTATGCTGCCTTACAAACATTGAACTCCAATGTTTCCCTAATCCTTGATGTTTTTTTAATGATTGCGTCTGGACCACTGCTAAATCGAACCGTGCTAACGATGATGAGCACATTTATGCTGGACTTTTCACAAAGAAAAATATTATAAACAAAACACTACGTGTCCACATAGCTTCTCTTGACTGACTCACAGGGTTGGATCAACATGGGAGGCAGGAAAGGCAATCAATACTATTGTGTCACAGTAAAGATGTTGCCTTAAAGATGTGTGTGTGTTAGCGGCTTCTTCCCGTGTAGTGTCTAAGATCACTAAGGACACAATCCTGCTTTAGCACCTCACCCAATCTATGCATGGCTTCTGAGCAAGACTACATAAGCGCTTGGACACTCGCTATCTGACTATCTACGCATGCCTTTCAGTATGTACCTTTCCACCACGTGAAAAATATTGCCTTTGAAAATGAACAATACTGTGTTAACCGGTGCTGAAGGCCACTCCAAGCACAACCAGGAGGATGCTAATGCCCTTGTAAAAAAAAAAGATCAAATGAACAGTGATTTTGTTCTTTTGAAAGTATATATATCTATAGTATACTTACTGTTCAGTGTTTTGTTTGTTTGTCTGACTGTTTACCATGAGGCAAATCGAGTGCCTCAGGGCGGCCAATGCCAAGATGCTTCTGTGAAAGCTGCCAGAGCACTTTTTTTGTGCAATGAAACAAAACTTGTTCACAAGGACTTCTGCTGGTTTTAAAAGCAGAACACAAAAGGGTGTCAGCGGTTGTGTTTCACCATGTGCTGAGTATACACTACAGACATTTTTGACTGAAAAAAAAAAGGTTTGACTGAAATAAACTGGCAAATTTGAATTGCTTTGTGTATTGGTCGTGTTCATCAGCTAATTATAGACTTTAGAGGTACACTGCAATCATAATTTTGATCATATATCATATTCAGTTTCCCAACCTTGATTCACTCATTATTATTTTTGAAGGGTATTTTGATGCTGGTAGACTGAGGTTAATGTGCCCATGCTATGTGTATGTGTCCTTAGTTTCATATGCTAAACAACCATATGCATCCATTCCTGTTCCACTCTTAATGTGAATAAGCTGGCTAGCTACCAGCCTGCTTTTCCCACCAAAATAATATGTGGATGCACATGATTTGTTCTAGCGCAGTGAAAACTTGAGCTGTGTCCCTGTGCCTCTCATCAAACGGTTGCCCTTTATCTTTGTGGTTTTGATCAGACCGAAGTAAAGTCAAAGCCTTGATTACCCATCTTCATCTTATACTTGCAACCAAAGGTTGGACCTGTCAGTGCGCACATACTTTGGCCAAATCGTATCCAAACATGTGTGTAAAGATAGCCTGCTGATGATTCTGAGGCCTTTGGGATCTTGGTGATGTTAGTATACAGTAGGCGGTGGACTTTTCAACATGGATGCTGATCTGACCCATATTTCTGGGCGAACTCTGGTTGACCAAGATTGCATTTTGAATTATTTAGTGAGGGGGCGACAAAAATACTAAACTAGCCGTAATGAAAGAAGGCAGAAATAAGAGCCTGCCCAGAGAGTTCAAGGCACAGGCTTACTGCCTGCAGCCTAATCAAGCCATCGTGTTCTTGCTCACAAATGATGTATTAGCTCTTAAGAAATAACTCCACTTTCTGGTTTCTGGTCCAAAGAAAATTGCATTTAATGTGAGAACAAGTACTGATTTTCTTTAAAAACAATTTGCAGACTACTCATTCCAATGGTGGTCCAGCGGTTAGCTTCAGTGGACCCAAAAGCGCTGCAGATCCAGATAGCTGCTAGATATCATGTGTAATGCTGTCCTTATCGTGCCAAACTATGTTGGATGACTGCATAGTAAACAACCTCTCAGATGGTCCCTTCCCCTCCCATGCCTACTGCTTCCCTCCGAGTCATGCCTCATTAATGTCCCATTATGGTAATTAAGCGTCATTTGGGTCAGCCCGAGTTCTGCCACCGTGGTCGCCATGGCACTGCGCACTGTAAACAGCGCCTGTGCTGCTGGATTGGGCCCATCTTTTTCTGCAGAGAGGGGGCCCTGGCGTCGCAGGGGGAGGAAAGGGTTAACGCTCTGGAAGCGAATCAAAAGCCCGCACTGTTGCTGCCAGAGCTGAACAAACAGGATGAGCTCACCGCCATCCAAAGCCTGGTGACCGAGGGACGGGAGGCGTCCGAGCTAGGGGGCCCCCTCCGGGTTAGACGAGCGACATGCATACACGGGCGCAGCGCAGACCACCACCACCACCATCACCACCACCACCACCACCACCCCCCATCCCATCCCATATACACCATCCCCAGCACGGCCTCCGCATGATCCTCCTCCCCATTCACATGTAGGCGTGATTAAGTCCCAGAGGGCTGAGTGCAGACTTGGTGCTGGAGGAGATTATTAAGGGAAACTGTGAATTGACTCTGGGTAAGGTTCTGTTCAACATTGCTGAGTCGTGTTAGTGAATGACCTTACAATGGAGGAAAATGGTGTCTATTATAGTATCAGATGTGGGCTTGAGAAGAGCCATATTCCAAACCTGAAACATAATCTCAGCCTGCATTTAGTTAATTAAGCGTTTCAGTTACGGTTTGTATATTATATTACAGAATGTTATAGTATTTGTTTCTTTTCATTAGGATATTGATTGCATTGACATTATTGTTTATTATGGCTATTCTCCTTAATGTAGTCTTACCTACTATGGTATTGTTTTATTTGTAAGTTGCTTTAGACAGAAGCATCCGTCGAATCTCAAAACCATAACCATAAAAGGACTTTTCCCCTAGTTACTGATCAGTCATTAGTTTTGAAGAAGATGGCGCCTCTACTGTATATAATACTAGTCAGGTTCAATACCAAGGCCTTCCAGCAGAGCTTTCTGATGTAATGTTGAATGTTTCAGAGGCCTCTACGTTCTGTCCCCATCCCTGCGGCCTCTGCTGGCCTGTGTGCACTGACAGGCCCTGTGTTTGTTTCCCTCTGTGCCTCTGACCACGCGTGTCCCACAGGTATACGAGAGCAAGTTACAGGAGCTCCAGAAGCAGGTGGAGACCCGCTCACTCGCTGCTGAGACGCCCGACGAAGATGAGGAAGAGGAGGAGGAGGAGGAAGGTAATTTAAAGCCTGGTCCAAATCCTTATCTCTGACAACACAAGCAAACCCAAAGCTAAAATAGCATTGCTTTTCTGTCAGATAAACTAGTCTAAATGGTTCCAACCTCACTACCCAAAGGTTGCACACACAATCTTAGAACTATAGAACTGCACTCTATCTCATCTGTTGGCCAAGTCAAAAACAAATTTGTCAATGTTTCGGGTGCATGGCCTTCATCAGTAGCCTGACGAGCCACCGCTAGGGGCGTCTAGATTTCTAGGCTACTTCATCAGAGCATGAAAGGAAAAAAGATTTTGCAATTCAGGTTTAGCACCACACACGACTGGGAAGGTACATCCTCTCAAAAACAGTAAGCAAAAAACTCTGAAGGTACTTGTATTGCCAGATTAGATAAATAAAGAAAATATTCCAATCTATTAGTTTGCATGAAATAAGTTGTAAGAAAGAGATTGATACAAAAATACACTCAGACAGGACAGTGATAACATTTATCATAGCAAATAAGGAACTAAAAATCTGAAACCCGCTTCAGAGAAGAGAGAATGGTCTCTGTTATTACAGAATATTTAACTGTCTGGGTAAAATGTGTTGAACCCTAATTTAAAGTATCTCAGTGTATATGAGAGAAAAGAGAGTCAGCTGATGTGGTGACCCCATTGTTGCAGTGCCGTGGACTCAGCATGAGTTTGAGATGGCCCAGTGGGCCTTCAGGAAGTGGAGGTACCACCAGTTCACCTCGCTGCGTGATCAGCTGTGGGGCAATGCTGTGTACCTCAAAGAGGCCAACGCCATCAGTGTGGAACTCAAGAAGAAGGTATGGCCCACACACACCTGCACCTCATGTAATATTGTAAAATGCATTACTAAACAGTCCTGTTACACTACTGTAAATGCATTATGGTTATGCCAGTGCCCTATGGTTACACCAAATCAGATTCTAAACACAAGCTACTGTGGAGATCTTCTCATTTATGAAGTAAATCTTTGTCAGGCTTTTGGGGGAGAGAAATACACCCTAGAAGCATTAACTGCTTTTTCTCATCAGCACTGATTGATGGTTGGAGTCCAGACCCTAATGAATAGAGTCGTCCCCCCCCCCCCCCGTCCCTGTTAGTTGGATTTCTAGATCATTCCGCCTCGCCTGTCTCCCCTCTCCGCTGGTTGGTTCTCTCTTTCCCTTCATGCTGGTGTGCCAGTGATATATCCTCTGATTACCGAACATGGCAGCTTCCGGGAGCTAGGTCATAAATGTCAGACAGAAAGTAAATGTTCTCGTTTCCCCTCCGTGCTTTTCGATCCCTTGCTCGGCTCGGCTTTTTATTTATACCCCGTCCCTTCCCCCCCGCTTCGCAGATATTACCTCAAAAGACCCGGCCCACAGGCACCCCCTCCCTCGCAGCAGACAGAGCCAAAGCGGATATTTCATGCGAGTCAAAAAAGTGCCTGCTGCTCTGGGGTTTGACTCTGAGTAGTGATGACAGTGTGGGTGATAGGATATATATATATATATATATATATATATATATATATATATTTTAATTTGCATTTATTCATATGGATGAAGTGGTACCGAAAATGAGGCAGGATAGAGTCAAGCATATGAAAATGGAAGGGGTGCCGTGGGGAGGATTGTAGTTTCAGGTGCGCAGTTTCAGGTGCAGCATATCTACAGGAAGAGAGTGGGAACGCTCCATTCTGATACACTGCATGGATTAAAGTTTTCCGTCATATGACGGATTTCCGTCAACTGGCGGCGCTAGAGGTCAATCATGAGATTGATGCAGATCCGGGGAGAAAATATTTGCGTTGGGGGGGGGGGAGATGCGGCGCGACCTCCCTTGCAAGCTGCAGTGATGGTTACACCTCTTGTTGAACCCTGTTTTGTGATAGGCCTGTGTTTTAGCCTATGTTAAAATCTTCGTTGTGCGCAAAATAAATAAATAAATAAATAAATGCGGTCGTGCAACTGCGTTGATGAACATTAGGCTACTACTAGGCTACTACTATTAGGCTGCTGCTGCTACTAATAATAATCATCATCATCATCATCATCATCATCATCATAATGATACAATAATAAACGAGAAAAAGGCCAATTGAAACAGATGAAAGAACAGTCTTGATTTATAGCCTACTTTGGAGCCGCATGCTTAACATAGCCTATTAGGCTTTTGTAGGTTAAACAAGCGATGCAGAAGTTCAGGAAAGCTGTCGTTTTTTCGGTTTAATTAGTCTATGATTTGGGCTAATTATTCTTCATAAAAGTAAAATGAAAATAAACAGTAGTTTCGCCAGTTGTAATAGTAAGCTATAGAATAGCTTCAGGACAGACATCCACGCACTAGCTGCGCAAAGTTCTGCGTTGTTTGCGATGACTTCTTGTCCACACTTGCTAGTTCCCCGATCTCATCAAATTAGACTACTTAGAGGTCGGCAGTGTTGGGGAGCTTAAAGATGAATAGTCAAAAAGAACATGGCTATAGCCTACTTTCGGTCATTATTAATATTAATAGAGTCGGGTGCGCCCGAAACGCAGAGACAGACAACGGAAAAGTGTGTGTCTGCGCCACGCCACTATTAGGCTATCCTACTGTTTAGTTTAACTGCTAATTTCTCAAAAAATAATTATAATAAGCCAACAAGGTTCATTTATACAATTCAAAAGGATCCAGTAGCTTAGGCTATGTCTATACAGTTTGCCTAATTTGTCTTCTTCAAAGAGAAAGTCGTAGGTCCGTTTCCAATAAACGAAACTTTTATATTAGGAGTCCTATGACTGACGCGTGTTCTTATAAAAACGTATTGTCTTCCAGTTAATATTCTTGGATGTTTATTGTAACAAACAGCACAGTTCTCATACAATTGACACGACCAACACGGTCAGAAATACCGTGAAACTCCTAACATTTCTGCCGTGCATCACGTTCTCCAACAACTAAAACGTCTTAAAGCGACATGCACCTTTAATTAAACAACATGTCACCTAATCACACTAAGTAAAGTTACACCAAATTATATCCTGACATCAGCAAACATCAGAATTCTTTAGCATATTACATTTCAAATCAATTATTCAAAATCTTCAATAACAGAGGCCTATCTGACGGTTAACCTATGGCTGTGAGTTTTAATTGTTTTCATGCATGTCTGGTGAGGAATGTTTTGGAGACATGCATGCATTTAAGGGATAATGCTGGCCCTAATCTCTGATTGAAAATGCACAGAATTTATGCATTTACATAACAGTATTTAATACATTTTCTCAGGGGTGACAGTGACTCCCCCCAACCCCCTATTTTTTTTTTTTTGGGGGGGGGGGGGGGGGGGGGGGCAACGGGCTATGGCCGGCCCTCGGAGCACTCTTAATAAGCAACAGTGTGCAGTATTGAATAGCTAGGCCTACTTTAAAATGTGTTACTTGTAAACGGAGGGTACAATTAGTCTGTATGGCCCTATTTTATGTAGGTCTGCGCTAAGGCCCTTTGATTTGCCTCACTTGCGTGTGTCAATTTTTTTTTTTTTTTTTTGGACAAAAAAATTTCAGTCAGATGAGTTTTTTTCACTTTAATCCATGTACACTGGGGCACTATACAGCATCTCCAGCCAACAGCTAGATTCTCACACAATGCATACTGGTGAATGAGCTAATGCAGTTTCTTCTTTTCCATTTGCCCGTTTCTCTATCCTCCTCTCTTTTCATTACTCTGTGTCTGTTTCTATCTGCGTCTCTCTCTCTATCGCCCTGCTGCTCCCTCCATCTTGCCCTGGCTGCAGGTGCAGTTCCAGTTCGTGCTGCTGACGGACACCCTGTACTCGCCTCTGCCCCCGGAGCTGCTGCCGCCCGAGCCGGAGAAGGACCGCGACCTGCGTCCGTTCCCCCGCACCGTGGTGGCCGTGGAGGTGCAGGACCTGAAGAACGGCGCCACGCACTACTGGTCACTGGAGAAGCTCAAGTAAGTAGAGACACGGACTGGCCGGCCTGCAGCCACAGTGGCCTGGACACAGGCCTTACACTTCAACACTACAGTCTCTGCCTCTTGTCAATTCTGTCTCTGTTTGTTCGGTCAGTTATGTTCGGTATGCATTGCTGTCTTGGCTGTGCTGTTTGGGTTTGAGAAAGGCGCTATACAAATCCAAATTATTATTAATACTTATTGAGCAAATGAATGGGAATTGTCAACCAAAAGGCACATCATATCCAGCCATCAGTAAATTTGAGGTGCAGGACAGAAATCTGAGTGAGACAAATGATAAACTCTCCCAATTTAATTAAATGATTTTTTCTTTACCAGCACATGTGATAAATATTAAAAAACATTCTACACTTGAACACACACTCAAAGCCCAGCATTCAACACTGTACTTGGCCCATAACTTTGAGTTTTGTGGAATATGCCTTTGACCCTAACCATATTAGTCTAATTGTAGAATGAAGTTTTTCCCCCCACAATGGCAGCATTGAATTACATTTAAAGGCTATGATTTATACGTAGCCATTTAGCAGACAGTTCCAGCTGTAGCCATTCATTACACATTCAGTCTGAAAAATGCATAATAGTTCCTTGGCCGCTGGGAAACCGAACCAGTGACCTTCTGCCAGGCTCAGTCTGGCTCTCCTGACACTCCAGATGTAAATTGTCTGTAAATAAAACCTCCGTTATTAAAGCCCATCTGTGGCGCTGAGTCTGACCCGGCCGTGCTCTCTGCTGTGTGGGGTTGCAGGCAGCGCCTGGACCAGATGCGCGAGATGTACGACCGGGCGGGCGAGATGGCCTCGTCCAACCAGGGAGCGGAGGAAGGCGGCGACGGGGCGCTGACGGGCAGTGACCCCTTCTACGACCGCTTCCACTGGTTCAAGCTGGTGGGCAGGTAGGACTCCGCTCGCCATGACCTTATGACCCCTACGATTTGTGATGCTGCTGAAGTCATCTCCGTGCGTGTGTGTGTGTGTGTGTGTGTGTGTGTGTGTGTGTGTGTAATGTGTTTACTTAGACTCTAAGTGTAAGGACGTAAGAGTGTTTAATGAGACATGGAGTCAGGGGTGGGTGGTGCTCTCACTCTTCTCTCAGGCAGAGATGGAGGGGAGGAAGGAGAAGAGGGGTGTGGGGGGATCTTCATGAATCATTCATTAAGCTCATTTATCCGGCAAGCCTCAGGTCATCCACATCCACTTCTTTTCCTCTCATTTATGTTTATGTATACTGTATGCACACACACACACACACACACATGCACACACACACACACACACACACACACACATAGACACTCTCGCACACACACACACACACACACACATAGAGACACTCACACACACACGTTTATAAATAATAATTTGCTTTGTTCAGTTTTGTATTTGCCCCCCCCCCCCCACCCCTCGTTATTGTTCTATTTGGTGTTTTTCCTTTGACATTTGTACTTTTCTTTGTTATTTGTACTTAAGTTATTTTGTTTTCTTTCGTCTCATGTATTTTTTGAGTTTGTCCCTCTCTCATTGTCATTTATGAGCACAACAAATCATCTCAATTGTGTTTATTTTGAGTGGTCACTCTTTGATTATTTGTCTATTATTTCTGAATTCTTACATTGCCCTGCCATTATGTTTTCACGTCACATCAATATGTTTGCCGTAGATACCCATTTGTGTTTCAAATTAGAAATATTCTGTAAACGGGGAGAACTGTGGTTCCATTTCAAAAAGAAACGTGACTGTGAGGTCTAGGAGAATATGACTACTCTGTGCTAATGGAATGTTCTTGAATGCCAGCTCTTTTTTCCATGTCTGCCCCTGGGAAGGAATGTCCATTAATGCTTACATGCTTTGTGACCGTTGATGAGCGCTCCGTCTGTCTGTCTGTTAGTCTCACTTCCCTTCTGTCTGTCTCTCGCTCTCTCACTTTTTCTTTCTGTCTGTCTTTCTGTATCCTTCTCTCTCTCTCTCTCTCTCTCTCTCTCTCTCTCTCTTTGTTCCTTCTAACCACTGTTGTTACTGCTCTGCATTTCTGTTGCCGCCCCACCCCACCCAACCCACACCAGCTCCCCCATCTTCCACGGCTGCGTGAACGAGCACCTGGCCGACCGCACGCCCTCGCCCACCTTCTCCACGGCCGACTCGGACATCACCGAGCTGGCCGACGAGCGCCAGAGCGAGATGGAGGACTTCATGGATGACGAGGCCTTCGTCGACGACACCAGCTCGGACGCTGGCACCGAGGAGGGCTCGGACCTGTTCAGCGACGGCCAGGACCCCTTCTACGACCGCTCCCCCTGGTTCACCCTGGTGGGAAGGTTGGTGCCAAAGGGGCCTGTGAGGGGGTGGAGGCTGGAGGGGGTGGAGAGGGAGGCGGAGGGAGGTCAGGGAGGAGGCACTAGCTCTTTCGGTAAAACTTTCTTTTAATGTGTCGCTGTTACAGTGTACCTACCTAATTAGGTACAGTGGTACAACCTGTGTAACAACATGTACTATCAGGTACTATCATTGTACTTACATTATGTATTTGTGGGTACCTACATATAGTTGCTACATTGTAATACTGAGTGCTTCAAAACTTTGCCAATTTGCCTACATTTTTCATCAGAGGCAAAGGGCTGACCTGAGACCTGCGACTGTAGATGGGGTACATCTGGTCATGATAGATTTAATGGACATAACTGGTACACTTCATTTTAATGGGTTTATGCCACTGTATCAAAGAGTAATACGTGTGTACCAACACAGTTGATACATGTGCTATGTAGGGTAATGGCAGACATGTTCCAAGACATCAAAGACACAACATACATGTCATATGCGCGTGCAAGTAGTTAACTGCTACACTTAACAGGTTTATTCCACTGTATCAAAGAGTAACAAAGGTGTAGCAGTGCAGCTATTACATGTACACTGAGGACAATGAGGCCTTGACTGGAGCTAAGAATGGTTTGTATATTAAATCTATCATGACAAGATTTACACCATCCAGCAGGTCTCAGGTCAGCCCTTTGCCTCTGATGAAAAATGTAGGGAAATTGGCAAAGTTTGGAAAAAGCACTCAGTGTTACAATGTAACAACTATATGTAGGTACCCACAAATACATAATGTAAGTACAATGATAGTACCTGACAGTACATGTTGTTACACAGGTTGTACCACTGTACCTAATTAGGTAGGTACACTGTAACAGCGTCACATTAAAATAAAGTGTTACCCTCTTTTCAAACATTAGTTCAAGCCCATATTCAGTACATGTGTGCAGCAACAGACAGGCAGTTGATCCATAGATCAGTATTGAGATTCTGCTCTGGTTTCATCCATAGCCATACATACATCAAAACACCTGCACACTACTTTGAGCACATGTGTTCTTAGCTAGGGGAAAATCAGACGTTTGTGTGCTGAAACATATTTGAAAATGTAAATAGAACATGAATGGGAGGAAAGACCATTACACACCATTAGTGTATTACAGTAATTTCCCGCATATAAGCCGCATTGTGTATAAGCCGCAGGACAGTGCTTAATGCAAGTTAAAAGAAACAAAACCATATTAACACCATATTAACTGCCCCCTGTATTAACCTCATAGCTGAAGAAATTTAGCAAAATCAATGTACCGGTATAAGCCGCGGCTAATAGTTGGGAAATTACGGTAGTCCAGGCAGAAATACATCAGGTCAGAGGGTCGCTGGCAAAGTCAGGCAGGGCATCAGAGCTGGCAGTGCCTCCCCATGCCCCCCACCCCTCACCTCCCCTTCTGTTGTGCCCAGAGTGTTGCTTCATCCCATCCCGTCCTTGCCAACTGCATTAACCAGTCTTCATCTGTCTGTGTTGCGTTGCGTGGGGTTGGGCTGGGCCTCTCCGCTCACACACTCATCCACGCGTGTTATCGTCATTGGTTCTCCTGCATCTGTTACTCATTGTGTTTCTCATCAACCCTGCTTTCACATCCATGTAATATTATTTGATTTGCGTTTGTGTTTTTTTATATATTTATATATATTGTAGTGTTCTATTCTGATGTCATTGGTTTCCATTTATAAAAGGCTATTTTGAGTCTCTTGAATGACGGACAGAGAAACCGAGAGGGTGGGAAGGGGGAGTCGTGTGTTGTAGCCTGTAGTGCTGTCTTCATGGGATCTGCGTCACTGTGACTTCACTGGTTTGGCAGCGTGATTACTCTTTTTCTCCTCTCCTCCTCTCGTGGCCTTGACTCTCGTGGGAGGAGGGGGATGGTTCTCTCTCTCTCTCTCTCTCTCTCTCTCTCCTGTTCTCTCTTTCTCTATCTCTCTTTCTCCCATCTTTATACTCACACCCACACACATACACGCTGTGTTTCTGCTTGATTTGTTTAGACCTGTGTACAGCTGTTTTTTTTTTTTTTCTTTTTTTCATTGTTATGTTAATCCATTTTCCAATAAGCTCATGGCCATTCTAATGAATTGACTGAAACGATTGCTTTGCCCTTTCTGTGACTGGGTTTGAGTCATTGCAAGTAACCCGTAGATAGGCTACATCTGTTTGTAATGGAGTCTTGTGTGCTTATGTCCTAATGAGTTTGTTTTCTTTGATGTGCTCTAACTTCATTAGAGTAGAATCTGATCGTGTTCGGTGTGTGTGTGTGTGTGTGTGTGTGCGCGTGTGTGTGTGTGTGTGTGTGTGTGTGTGTCTGCACATACAGCTAAAACGGCGTTCTGTGCTCTACCTCCTCTAGGGCTTTTGTGTACCTGAGCAACCTGCTATACTCAGTCCCCCTGGTGCACCGTGTTGCCATAGTAACGGAGAAGGGCGACGTGCGGGGCTTTTTGCGTGTAGGGGTCCAGGCCATTGCAGGTCAGTGCTGCTCACTTCATTGGGAACGCTGAACTTGTGTCGACAGATTTGATGCGGCTATTTTGAAAAATATTTGTATTTAAACATGTCTAGATTTGTTTTGGCTGTATGGGAGGGGGTTTTGTTACCTTTATGTCATTTGATTGTCTCCGAAGACATTGTACTAGACTCTAAATATATTGAATAATTAGATTCAAAATGAAATATTGCCAATATAGCCAATGAAAATTGACATCTTTCAGAGAATGATTGATGCAGACAAGCAGTGTGGTTAATTGTTTTGTTAATTCTCCACAGCCGATGAAGAAGCTCCAGACTATGGCTCAGGAGTGAGGCAGTCAGGCACAGCTAAGATCTCCTTTGATGACGAGTACTTCAAAAAGGTGAGTAGGAATGACCAACTGTTTATTGCCTTTAAAAAGTAATTGGATCTTGTTTGTTACATATTCCATGGCATTGTTTTTCCTTATCTAAGGATCACATTGTGAAACACTTTAGACAATAATGCAGAACAATACAGGGATTGAGGCCTTTTCACTGCAGAGGTGCCCTGAGAAGAGTTCACATAGGTTCAGGCCTCTGTCCTAAATTTCACTCGAACAAGTAGACCCTGACATTTCTATTAGCCTGTGCTGCTACCCATTGACTGAATGCTTTATCACTTGCTGTGCTAGGGGACAGCTGGGCCAATTTACTATTGTTTAATACTTCTCTCTCTCTCTGTCTCTTTTTTTCTCTCTCTTCCTCCCTCTTGCTCTCTCCTCCATCTTCTATCTTAATGTCTTTCTTGTGGACTTTCACACTCTCCTCCTCTGTCTCCCTTCCTCACTCGCTCCCTCCCTTCACAGGCCGATTTCTCCACCACGGCCATGACCCGCTCCGGGATCTCTCTGGAGGAGCTGCGCATTGTGGAGGGCCAGGGTCAGAGTTCAGAGGTCATTACACCCTCGGAGGAGATGAACAGGATGAATGAAATGGGTAGGTGTCAGCTTTGTGTGGCGGCGTGCGGGCAGATGTCTCTATTGAAGGCCCTAGACATTGTTGTGTCTTTGTCTGATTAACTTAATGAGACATGCGCGAGACATGCAGCAAATAAAGCTCTTAGTTATTGTAATGACGTCGGGGGTGAAGTGCAGGTGACTTGACCGAGTTCTGAGGATTTTGTCGAATGGTGGTCCTGTCTTTGTACTGAAGTATCGGTTGTATCATAAGGTCTGTGGTATGTTTTGTGTAGCGTTACTGCCATGTTACCACAATGGAGAAAAGCGAGTGATACCGCAAAATCTGTTCCTCATACGGCCTCTTCAATAAAACATGGCCCAAGAGTATTTTCAGCTCAGAAACATGATGAGTGTGCAGTATTTCTTGACTCCGCATTTCAGCCATGCCTCGTTGACAGTACAGTACATAAACCTAATAGCTCAAATGTTCAAATTTGTACTTTTTTGTACACTTTTATTTGTATGTGTGTTTGGACTTTCATTTTTTAATGTTCATACCAAAGTTCTACACGATTTTGGGTGATTTCCCTCAAGCCTAGTGTAGTTGCCTAACGCATCTGGAACACTCATTTTACAGACCTTATGAACTTATTTATTCCAACCTCAATAAAATACCTTGTGAAAACGATAAGTTCATATTGACCTGCTAGAGCATTATATTAGTCTGTCGTGTTTGGATTCATGTTTCTGAGTCGTGTGTTTGCGTTTGTGTTCGTCCCCATCAGACCTGAAGCTGGGTAACGTGGAGGGGAAGCTGGTCCATGGCGAGGGTCTGGCAGGCCAGCTGGAAGTGGGCAGCATCTTCACCTTCCGCGTGACCGTCCTGCAGGCCAGTGGCATCCTGCCTGAATACGCCGACATCTTCTGCCAGTTCAAGTGAGTCTGTCACAATTGTGATTCAGTCCTTACAATGAGTGTTTTTCTTCTTGTTTATCTTCCTGCATTTTCCTGTGGATGTACAGTATATTCTGTCTGTCTGTCTGCCTGACTGTCTGTATTTATCTGTCTATCTATCTATCTATCTATCTATCTATCTATCTATCTATCTCTGTCTCCACTGGTACCATTGCTATGGCAACCCATCATCAGCGGTGTGTTCGGGTGAGGTGATGTTCTTATAATGTGGTAACTGTCCTCTCCCACAGCTTCCTCCACCGCCATGATGAGGCCTTCTCCACAGAGCCCCTGAAGAACACCGGCAAGGGCACCCCACTGGGCTTCTACCACGTCCAGAATGTGAGTGACTCAGACCATGTGCCTGCTGTGTCTGAGCGTATTGAAGAGTAAGAACTTGAGAGAGAGAGAGAGAGAGAGAGAGAGAGAGAGAGAATCTTGAAGGAGAAATGAGAACTTTACAGATTGAAAGAGAAAGAGAGTGAGTTCTGAAGGAAGGCTGAGAAGAGGTGAGGGAGGAGTAGGATGTAAAAGAGTGTGGAGAGAGGAATGGAAAAACACCAGGAGCATCAATATCCCTGTCCTGGAAATGTCACTGCACTACGCCCACCTCACTACACCCAAAGAAAAAAGAAACAAACCTGTGAAGAAGTGGTTTGAACTGCGAGGCGAGGGCAGTGTTTTTATATAAGCAGCTTTCGGCCATCGCCGGTGTTTCGACGTTAGATACTCTCTGATCCCATGTTATTAATCTGGGCACCAAGGTGATGTAATCCCTGTTGACCTGAGCTCTCCTCTGCCCCAAAACAGGTCTCTGTGGAGGTCACCGAGTCTTTCATCGAGTACATCAAGACCAAGCCCATCGTGTTCGAGGTTTTCGGCCACTATCAGCAGCACCCGCTCCATTTCCATGGCCAGGATCTCCTCAGGTAAGGCAGCTTGGCCGCCGTGTCCCACAATACAGCACACCTGGATCTGGACATCAAGACCAAACCTGCTCGCGTCACTGCGTGCGGAGGCTGACATCAGGGCTAAACGTTTCAGAATTCAGGCATGGGCCAGACCATGTATGATTTGAAAATACATAATTAATACAGAATTTTCTCTGTCCTTTCTTTTAAGCACTTCAATATTGATAACTATCCCCTGCCCATTTCAGCTGAAAAGAGAGAGAAATAGATAGCATGGTTAAGAAGAGTTTCAGTGAACAAGTGATAAGAACACTTCATATTCCATTGCTTTGGATTGCTTTGATGTTTTGCATTAATGTGCATGCCTATTCCTCAGATGCATGCATTAATAGCCTCTAATGAGTCTTCTTTCTGCTTCCTCAGCCCTGTCCTCCAGTCCTCAAGGAAGTATTACCCCCCACCCATGCCCCTGTCTAAACCAGGTAGGTCACCAGAGCTTTACAGTTTTAATCTTTTATCTTCTTTTCTCCCCCAAACACACTTTCATAAGTATTTTTTTATTCTCTGCCTGTCTAAGTACGTAAAATTGAAAAAAGGGTCCCGGCCCTTGTGCTGTTCTCCAGCCAGAGCAGTGGTACGGAGAGGAGGGAGGAATGTACTATTTGCATAATTAAACACATGCTTTGAATAATCCCGGCCCCGAGCAGTCTCCCCCATTTCCATGCTGAGCATTATCATAAGTAATTACATGAATCATTAAAGCGGGATGAGGGCTAGATCAAGCGGTGAATGGGCAGGCCTCTCCTCTCCTCTTCGCTCCTCTCCTTTCCTCTCCTCCACCTCCTGGGCACTCCTGATCACAAGAGGGGGTTCAGGGCCGCAGGTTCTGTGTCCCTTGAGCGAGCGAGGGGAGAGACTGGAGCAGCCCCAGCACCAGAGGTGGCAAGGCAAGGCACGTTAGAGAATCAAACACACACAAGATCACAAGGCCTTAAGGCAGCATCCCTTCTGTTTGTGTGTGTGTGTGTGTGTGTTACTGAACCCCCATGTCTACGTGCCTCTCCTGTGCAAACTCAATTAGCAGCCAGGATGGATGGTGTTCACAGCACCGTCCAAACAAAAGAATGATGACTGTCTAGAGTCTGTGCTCTCATTGGAGCCACTCCAGGCACTACATTAAAAAAGCAAATATGGATTCTTTCTCCATCATTTTCTGGACTAAATGCATTACCTTGAGACATAATGATCCATGATCACCACCCTTAATCTCCATCTTTATTTTTCATTTCACAACACTTGCATGTTTAATGTTTTTGTTTTCCTTTTTTCACCCCCCCCCCTTCACCACCCCCCCTCCATCACGTTCAACTAACCCCACATCCCCCTCATGCTGCCGCATGTAATGACCCCCCCCCCCCCCTCCGCCCACGTCAGACCACGCCAGAAAGATCGAGCTGATCAGGTACCTGATGACCGGCTACGTGCACGGGCAGGTGTTGGACACGCTCTCGGAGCATGCCAACGCGCTGGCCTCCACCGCCGTGGCCAGCCTGGAGGACGGCGCCGACCAGCTCTCCCACTTCCCCTTCCTGCCCGTGCCCAACAGCCCGGCCCAGGCGTTGCCCAAGCACGATGGTTGGTACCGCTTGGCACACTCAAGGGTGTAGACAGAGACAACTCGCTGACCCCTCGTGTTAGTGTCACCCCGTGATGTGTGCTTAGTTGTACCCCTGTGGCTGTATCCATCCTTAAAGCTCCCTGTCCCTGCTGCCCTGAAGTAGTTAAGCCATATGCCGCGAATGAGAGTGGCGTTTTGTAACAAATATCGCCACGGCTGTGATTCCTTCCTCCCTTCCTTCCCTGGCTGTGTTAGTTAGGGAGGGGCATGAAGCGATAAAAAAGGGATCAGTCTCTTCTGCTGCTTATCCCATCAGCCGACTCCCCTTCTCAGCTGGAGCTAGTGGTAGATATTAACGTTCCCACTGTTGGCAGCTGTCTCGTGTCATTGTCGCAGAGTCGCTGACTCTTTTGATGCCTCGTTCCCTCAGTAATGCCGTTTGATGTCAGATGTTTTGTGCAAAGGAAGCTGCCTTTCTCCGTGTTCGCTAGCTCCGTTGGTCCCCCGGCAGACGCAGGATTCCCTCGTAGTCTCCCGGCGAGCTTTCCGGTGAAGTTGTGGTGTTGTTGTTGTAGTGACTCTCTATTTTGTCATCATGATGACTCCATTACGCAGGGCTCCACCAGAGATACTGGACATAAAAACGGAAGGGCTTAGTGTGGCTGAGGCTCGCTAGTCAGCCGCCCGCATAAACCACGTCAGGACACATTGATTTCGCCGGCCTGCAGACCGTCTGTGGATCCGACGGAGACTAATAAAGCGTCTGAAGTCATTTCCTTTAATCCCTACCACCTCCATTCACCAGCCACCATAGCCATCCATTTCCCTTCACTACAAAGCGCTTTGGGTGGCTTGAAAAGCGCAACATAAAAGCAACGTGTTGATGTCGTTATTTCCCCCCCCTGTTATCTCCCATCTCAGTCCCTCACATCACTCACCCCTTAACAGCCAGAGATATGTTTAGGAGCTCTTTTCCACCTGTCTGGGAAATGGGCAGACAATGTAGTGTGTGACAGCCAGGATGGATTTTGGCAAGTCAGTCTCGCCTCATCAATGGTGTTTCAATAAACTAAGCTAGGCAGCGTGGTGGCCTTGGCAAGGGCTTTGCAGTGTCCTGCCGTGGGCCATGTTTCCACTGGGTTGAGTGACCCTTGCTGACCCACAGTCACAGCTCTCCGTCTTCTCCGTTGGTGGGTACGGTCATTGTTTTCCCCTTTCTTGTTGGTTTCTCATGCGCTGTTCTCTCCATCTCTCTCCCCAGTCCCTGCTACCAAGCTGAACACCATCAGCAAGTCCAACCTGGGCCAGTGTGTGAGCAAGTACGACCTGCTGGTGTGGTTTGAGATCAGCGAGCTGGAGCCAACTGGAGAGTAAGTGTGACCTGATCCACCGCCGGCCAGAAATGAAAATCAATTCTGCTCTTATATAAACTGGCTTGACTGAGATAACTTCACATTCAGTGCGAGGTCATTAAAGGTTCCTCGTGAGTAATCAATTTTAATTTTGTCTCGTTTTTTCCAGGTACATCCCAGCTGTAGTGGATCACTCTGGAGGCTTGCCTTGCCATGGAACTTACCTGCTGCACCAGGTTAGTACCCCCTAGTGGAGAGGAGGACACATGGCATGCACTGTTACACAAACGTCTCTGGTTAGAGAAGCATCTCATGTGCTGTTATACAAACGACTCTAGTTGAGAAATACAATGGTGTGTGTTGTGTGCTTCAGGGTATCCAGCGTAGGATCACAGTCACCCTCATCCATGAGAAGGGCAGTGAGCTGCACTGGAAAGACGTCAGGGAGCTGGTGGTTGGTGCGTATTACCCGTTGCACCCGGTTTTTTTCTCTCTCCTCTCCGTCTGAGTCTGCGTGTGGATGGGGATTGTTAGTGAATAGCACCATTCTTTTCGCATCTCTGGTTTAACAGGTCTCCATCTGCCATATTATGTATAGTAACATAATCAAATGTGGCAACTACCTTAATTTCCCAACTTTTAGCCACGGCTCATACATTGATTTTGCTCAATTTCTTCAGCTATGAGATTAATACACAGGGGACAGTTAACATGGGATTGATATGGTTTTGTTTCTTTTAACTTGCATAAAACACTGTTCTGCAGCTCATACACAATGCGGTTAATACACAGGACACTACGATAGGAGTGTACAGTGATTGATGAATTGTTGCTTGAACAGGTCGGATCAGGAGCAAGGCTGAGGTGGACGACACTGCAGCAGATGCAGTCCTATCACTCAACATCATATCAGCCAAAAACATCAAGTCCTCTCACAACTCCAACAGGTACTCAACACACTTCATACGCACTATTAAAGCTTCCTTTCAATGGACATATAGTGCTCCACAAACCAGCAGCCTCTATTTATGCGTCATTATGCTTAATGACCCATAAATATACAGAAAAGTTATGCATTAGATTATTATGTTTGTGTATTGTATATAGAACCAGGTGTCATGGTAGCTGCCAGATCTGCCGTGCGTGGACCGTCGTAGTTGCTGCTGCAGATGGAATAGATTTTGAAGGAGGAGAAATAATACCCTGAATAATTGCACTGTCATGCTTAAATTGAAACAGATGCAGTCATATATTTCTATTTCTATTTTTAGTAGAGCTTGTGATTATGATTAAGATTAGGACATTTTGTAGTGAGGCGGAGACATATTTCTATCATCATGGTGGTCCAGAAGGAACAGCACAGCAAGGTCCTCAGACAACAGAGACACCTGGTGGTCAAAAACCAAATTGAACACTGATTTTTTTTCTCACCTTGTTTATCATGTAGTCCGATGTATCATCATTCATGTGCTTGTCTTGTTTTTTTGGTTTTTGTCTATTGTCTGGCTTATGCATTATTGCTTCTTATGATGTTTTCCTTTAATTTGATACAATTATTTTCTCTTTACTCAAACATCTTCTGTTGCCTGACATGTTTGCTCTTTGTCTCTTCTTTTCTTTTCCTTTCCTTTCTGTTTTCCTGCTGCGGCCGGACTCTTGTTTTTGCTCAGGCTCTGTATTGATAAGGATATTCCTAGGTATTTGTGACATAAAGAACTTTCTGCACTAAGTCCTTTATGCTCCTCCCCAGACCTGATAGTCGTACTAGATGTGCTGTGTAGTAGTTCACCTCTTTTTAAAGGGACACTTCACCGATTAGTATTAAGCTTTGTATCTTTAGAAAACCAGTCATGTTTTTGAATGGCCGTGCATCATTCCCTCAGTTTGCCTTGAGATGGGAGAAATATGGATTTCAGTGTTGGACTTCCTGCTTTCAATGATGCAAAAATCATCATTTCGCATCATTGAAAGCAAGTCCTATTCATCGGTTTCATTGAAATCCGTATTTCTCCCATCTCAAGGCAAACTGAGGGAATGATGCAGAGGTAGAAAGCTTAATGCTAATCGGTGAAGTGTCCCTTTAAAAGACAGCTGTCCCTCTGTATTGCCGTCATGTCCTTTTGCAGTACTGCACACCGTCAAATCACCGTTCAAGTGCTTTTGCCAAGAATGGCAATATAGTGCAAATAATCATGAAATATTGTGCCATTAACACCAATGTAGCCATTTTATCTCAATCCGTAGTGTATTACTAACTGATATATAATGCTTGGTAATGAGTGATATGTCTGCATTGTAAATCAGTTGTCTAATTGGCTTTCTGTTGGTGCTGAGACGGTCTGGACAGGCCCAGTGTGGGGTGAGGGGATGGGTGGGGTGGGGTGGAGGGGGCTGGCTGGACAGGCCCAGTGTGGGGTGAGGGGATGGGTGGGGTGGGGTGGAGGGGGCTGGCTGGACAGGCCCAGTGTGGGGTGAAGGGATGGGATGGGTGGGGTGGAGGGGGCTGGCTGGACAGGCCCAGTGTGGGGTGAAGGGATGGGTGGGATGGAGGGGGCTGACTGACTGACTGAGGATGAGTCATCAGCGCAGAATTCATCACTTTCACCTAATTTGTAGACAGACGCAGATGCTCTCTGTGTGTCTGGTCAGTCAGTCACAGACCAGACGTGTGCACACAGGTGCACACACTTATTCAAAACCTGTCTGTGTCTGTTATGGTATGTCATTGTTGGTTTTGCCCTCATGTTAAATTTCAGACTACAATCCATTCCTTCTCTCCCACGCCCATATGATTATCTAAAATGACGCTCAGCATTACAGCTTAATGACGGCTGGGTGTGTGTCTTCTCTTGGATTGTTAATGTGCTTTAGTGGTCACGTTGACTAGAAGCCAAGGAGTGGCAGTGCCATAACTCTGCCAGTCCTGTTAGGTACAATAGGCTCTCTTGTGTAGCAATAAAATGAAGAAGTGAAGTCTGTTTCTAAAGAGAGGTTTTGTAAAAAGGAAATGGCTTTCTTTTCCTTGAGTATTTGTGCATAAACTTCACCGGCTTCCTTATGAAATGACCAGCAGCCTAGTAAACACCACTAACTGTAGCACTTATGATGCCTCTGAAGTACCAATCATTCTGTTAGTACCTTTGGCTGTTTTCAGTATTTTCAGTTCCTTTTTAAAGAACTGTTCTCAGTGATGTTGTTTCAAGAAGCATTCAAACAAACATTGATAATCAGATACACTAACCCAAAAGACTTGTGTAGCAGACTTTCCCCAACAAAATTAAGATCCATGTCTAGACAAAATAATCTGAATGTTTCTTCTGTCGTCTCCAGAACCTTCTACCGCTTCGAGGCCGTGTGGGACAGCTCTCTGCACAACTCTCTCCTGCTCAACCGTGTGACTCCATACGGAGAGAAGATCTACATGACCTTGTCTGCATACCTGGAGGTCAATTCCCTTTGCCATGGATACATCGCCTTTACACATCAGATAAAAACTTAAATCAACCGTGCTATAACTGAACAGCTTCTTGTAGGTCTTATAAAATGCAGCCAAGTATCAATCTGTTGTTCTTCATTTTGGTATGGCCTTGCACCTGATATCCCCTCCTAATTGTGATCCCTTACCTTCATGCTTCTTTCTCATATAAACTGGTGATTTCTTTGTGTATGTGTGCTAATAAAGTATGCTGCCTCCCACAGCTTGACCACTGCATCCAGCCCGCCATCATTACCAAAGACATCTGCATGGTGTTCTACTCCAGAGACGCCAAAATCTCCCCTCCCCGCTCGTTGCGGAACCTCTTTGGCACTGGCTACTCCAAGACTCCTGACTGGTAAGCGGATCAATATCAACAGAGATCCACTTTATTTTTTACTGCATTATACAGTCCGAGCCCAAAGCCTCACCCCTCCGCTTTCTCTCCCACAGCAACAGAGTGACCGGTATCTATGAACTGAGCTTGTGCAAGATGTCTGACACGGGAAGCCCAGGTGAGATCCCTGGCCACTAGTGGGCTATCAGGAACGATAACCATAAGGATAACGCAAAAAGTATCGCTCTAGTTTATGTAAATGACAATGTGCACACTTGAATTTTAAAGATAACAACATGGAAAAACAATATAGTCGGAGATCATTGTGAGAGCGATTTTGAGATGATAAACAGCAGACAGCCAATCATAATACATCAAGCTCAGACATTACATTCATCAATACAAGGGAAGACTTTCCTGATGGTTTGGTCTGTGTGGACGACGTTCATTCAGTTTCCTCCAGAGACGTAATTAATCCTGTTCACCGTTTTATGATCTGACTCATTTTGAGATCATGATGTCAACGTGATTGTGATGTAGATTGTAATGTATGAAGACAAAAGTAAACCACTGTTTTTAGACTGGCTATCTTCTGTAATGATGGTCTTCTACTTGCCGACTCATGTGCACTGTGTGTAATATTCTACCGTAGGCATGCAGCGGAGGAGACGGAAGGTTCTGGACACCTCGGTGGCGTATGTGCGTGGGGAGGAGAACCTGGCGGGCTGGAGGCCCCGGGGGGACAGTCTGATCCTGGAGCACCAGTGGGAACTGGAGAAACTGGAGCAACTGCATGAGGTGAGAGGTCACACATTCTACATCACCCAGTGTTCATAACGTCTCTCTTTAAAACTCACCTGCTCTCTAATGTACACACACAGACACACCACACACTACATCACCCACACTACATCACCCAGTGTTCTTAACATCTCTCTTTAAAACTCAACTGCTCTCCAATGTGCACACATACACACACACACACACACACACTACATCACCCACTACTCAAAATGTCTCTCTTTGACTCTCTCCCACCCTTTAATGTATGCGCACACACACACACACACACACACACACACACACACACACACACACACACACGCATGCATTTTCATTGTGTACAGGTGGGACAAGTCGTAAGAAGTTTGATATTTACAACAGCAGAGTAAAAATATCAATACATTGTGACTCTAGAGGGAGCTCTACAGTCTGAGTCTAAAATACCGAAACCTGCATAGCATACCTTTAATTAAAGCACACAATAAAGGCTTACTTACTGTACTTACCTACTTCACACCCCTCTTCCGTGCCCCTGTCCCTGCCCCTGGTGTTGTGTCCGTGCAGGTGGAGAAGACGCGTCACCTGCTGCTCCTGCGTGACAAGCTGGCCGAGACGGCGCCCCACAAGTCGCTGAGCGAGTCGCTGTCACCCAGCATGAGCAGCGGCACCCTCAGCACCTCCACCAGCATCTCCTCGCAGATCTCCAGCACCACCTTCGAGAGCGCCATCACGCCCAGCGAGAGCAGTGGCTACGACTCGGCCGACATCGAGAGCCTGGTGGACCGGGAGAAGGAGCTGGCCACCAAGGTAAGGGGACAGAGAAGACTCGCTTTTTGTTTAAATGTTTTGTTGTTGTTGTTGTTGTTGTTGTTGTTCTTGTTGTTGTTGTTGTTGTTGTTCATACAGCATGTGTGCTTCTATCACATTGATAGAGATTTAAAAATGTTAAAATGTTTCATTAGTAAAAATGAATTCTTGTTGTAGAATGACGTGTACACAATAGAATGTGCTAGAACCTTGTCAGTGATGTCTTGACATTTATCAATCTTATTATAGTGCCTGCGTCTCATGACACACACCTTCAACAGTGAGTACAACCAGGTGTGCAACAGCATCAGTGACTGCAAGGTACGTTAGACGACCTCACAACCAACAGCTCCCTCAGTCCTAGTCAAGATCACCTATTCTGATTAAGACTTAAGCCCAACGCCCACCAGACACGTACGCGGCGCGCCGCGACAATAAAAAAATTAGAACTCCATTGTTTTCAATGGAGCAAAGCCCACTCGAAACGTCTGCCGCGCAGCAGCCGCACAGAGATAGAAAACTATTCTAAAATCCTGCGCGTCAAGCCCAGACCGCCGAACACCGCTGAACGGCGTGTCTGGTGGGCGTTGGGCTTTATTCACTCACTGTTTACCTCTGTTCTCCTGTCTCAACTTTCTCTTCTCTCTCTCTCTCTCTCTTCTACCTCCCTCCCTCTCTCTCTCTCTCTCGCCCCTGCGGTCTGCCTCCCCTCTGCCAGCTCTCGGACATCTCCCCCATGGGTCGTGACCCCTCGGTCACCAGCTTCAGCAGTGCCACCCTCACCCCCTCCTCCACTTGCCCCTCGCTGTCCGATTCTCGCTGCAGCTCCATGGATCAGAAGTAAGCAGCCTTTTCCCCCGCGCGTACAAACACACACCCACAGACCTGCCCCAGATTACCACTCGCTTAAGCCCTCAGACCAATGAGTGTCTATTTCTGAGAGTGACATTCTACTTTATTTAAAGGAGGCTCAGGCAGCTGACTTCATGTAAAGTTGCTTAAAGTAACATATACAGAACCGGAAATAGTTACATACGGTCACATTGTCTAAAAACTAGCACCAGACTAGAGCGCAGTATCTGAAGCATCCTTCTCTCTTCCCTTCCCGTTTTGCCAGGACTCCGGAAAACAACTCCCGCGCCTCCAGCCCCGGCTGCTCCGACTACGAGAACTTCCCCATGGTGCCCACCCTGGAGACGTCCTACTTGGCCCGCGCCGGCAAGCACGAGTTCCTCAACCTGGTACCCAACATAGAAGAGATGAGGCCTGGGTAAGCACTCCGCTAACCTGGCAGAGCAGATTTACTGTCAAAACTGTGTAAACAATGAACGTGGTCATCTGTGTATAATTATTGAACCAATCCACAACTCACAGGGTAGATACAGACGTTTTATAATACCTGAGTGTTGTTTTCCTAAACGTTGTTTTGTCAACTTTCTCCACTTTCTCCAGGGCGGTGGTGTCCAAGAAGGGATTCCTGTGCTTCATGGAGCCACGCTCCAACTCCTGGGTGAAGCACTTTGTGGTGGTGCGCCGGCCCTACGTCTTTATCTACAACAGCGACAAGGACCCCGTGGAGAGGGGGGTGCTCAACCTGTCCACGGCCCAGGTGGAATACAGCGAAGACCAGCAGGCCATGCTGAAGGTGAGACCAGGACCTCACAACTGACCCCCATCACCCAGTGGCTACTTGTTACTTCCTTCTGATCAAGTTTCAGGAAGTCTTTCACTTTTTCATTTGTCCTATCTGCTGTGTGTTCATGGACTGTTGAGAAACCTTTCTGTGAACTCGAAAGCATTTTTTTGTCCTCTAATAACAATACATTTTGTTTTTCACTTCCTGTTTTGCAGACTCCCAACACATTTGCCGTGTGCACCAAGCATAGAGGCATCCTGCTACAAGCCAACAATGACAAAGACATGAACGACTGGCTCTATGCCTTCAACCCACTGCTGGCAGGAACAATAAGGTAAACACTTCTGAAGGGTGGGGTTAGGACTATTTCCAATGACTTGGTGTTTTTGCTGCTTTTGGACATGATCTTGCAAATCCTTATCTCAAGCACCATAAGGCAGGAAGATATGGGAATAGGTTTGGAGACTGTGTATGATTCATACTGTATATCAAGGACTCATTTTTGTTTTGTCCTTCTCCTTTTAGGTCAAAGTTGGCGAGGAGGCGCTCTGGCTTGATGAAGAACTAACAGGCCTCGTCTTCCTCTGGCAGGCCTTTGAACAGTGTTAACACTTATTAATCTTTGTGATTATTGACGTTTTTTTTTCTCTTGTACGTTGACCTGTGGCTTAAGTCTCTACTCCAGCAAATGAACTTTATTTTTAAGTTCCAAAATAACCTGCTTCTTCCTCCTCCTCCTCCTCCTCCTCTCCCCCTCTTCACTCTTCTCCCCTCTCTCTCTCGATTTCTCTCTGCCCTGCCTTCCGTGTTTTCATTTGGATTTGTCCCTGACCCCTCCCTCTTGTTTTGGCCCTGTTTCATTATTTGTCATAACAAGAAAAGAAACCTTCTAGCTAGTAGCATGTTGTAGTAGTCTATTCGTGTGTGCACGGTTCTTCAGAACAGACTTTCTCTTCGCTCTTGTTTTTTTTATTCATCTGTAGAGATCGTCCTCATCAGTGTTACCCGTCAGGCAGAAACCCGTGTCTGGCAGCATGAAAACAGCCGCAGTGCTCAGGGGAAGACTTAGGTTTGCTTACTAAAACAAAATGAAGGGCACTATTAGTACCCTCCAACACCCTCACTCATTACTGATGAGCAGTCTGAAGGAGAAAACAATTAAGTAATTATAGTAACTGTAGTAAAATGAAATTAAGAGGGAGGGAGTCCGCTCGTCCCAATGTAAAATGGAGTGTTGGCTTATGAAATGTTGCTGCTGGTGATATTGAGAGTAAACCTCATGGAATCTAGCTTTTACATCAATAGATCATCTAAATTGACGCGCTGACTTAGGAGCTCTAAAAGGGTCTCTATCTTTCTCGTTACTGCAACATTAGACTTGCTATGCTGTACAAGCCTCCCCCTGTGGCATAGGTAGCTACCTGATCCTCTCTCCCTAGTTTGTGTACATATAAGGGGAAAGGGGCACCGCGGAGTGTTTCAGAGGGACAGCAGGAGGTTTGTATGTTCGTCATTGTCGCATCCACTTTTCCCGGACGTTACTGAACAGACTCCCTCTACCCCAGTGCAATTGAGCTCCCCTAACCCCCCCCCCCCCCCCCCCAACCCCCCCAAAGCCAGGTTATCAGCGGTGCGCTCAACATCGTAGACATTCAACTTGCATTAGATAGCAAAACACAGACGTACTGAAGAACAAAGAGGAAAAGACTGTGAAGGGAATGTCGTTTGTACATATTTTCAGGATTACTGTGCTTTAACCACTACTTATAAAAGACCTGACATTCCTTTTGCACTTACGCGTTTTTTTCCTTTTCATGGAATATTACTGATGGCGAAAAAGTTGGGATCAAAGTAGCTCATCCAGTGGCAGAAATATGACTTGACACCCCGAGTCGTTGATGATAGTGGGAGAACTTCTCAAAATATCTCAGACACCAGGGATTTAAGGACCTGGCAACTTAACATGTGCTTGTTATTTCATTGAACATCATATTAATCTAGTAGTCAGGATCTGAGAGATTTCCCTGTTGACCTGTGGTATGCTCAGGCCGTAGTTAACCCCAAGTCCTAATCCCCTAGTCTGGATACTGTACCAGGGGCAAGTCCTAATCCCCTAGTCTGGATACTGTACCAGGGGCATCGGGCCAGATTTCCAGCTTTCCTTTAGAGTATACAGTACACAACAGACCAGATGACTTAACAGCAAATTCCTTGATTTATAAGCATTCTTGAAACTGATCCTTGTATTTCCTTATTGTACTCATACTGTTAATTTATTTTTTTATTAACACTGTTGTTTTATACTACCCACTCATTCATTCAAGTAATCTGCAATGAAAGAAAAAAAACTTATGTGAGAAGGGCATTTTTGTTCCTTTTTATCCAGTGATATTTAATGTTGTTTTGCACATTTAAAATGCTCATTTACCAAGCATAACGAAGTAGTGGAGGTTCAGGTGGTCTCAGCACTGTCTGGTTAGAAAAAAAAATGGGATTTCTTTTGAAGTCGCTAATGCAAGAAGCTAATGCTTAACTCTACTGTAGAGTGTCTAGTGTGGCAAAATGGAGTGGAGGCAACAAAAGGGATGACCAAAATGCTCTGAGCTTATTTTACTATTGTTTTTTTTTTCTCTGAAAATCCTTGCTCTGAGTGCCATGTGGTTGCAGCACCTGCATCTGAATTTGTCATTTTTAATGTGGTTTGTCTTGATTCTGCGCCACATGAGAGATGGTTGTTTGTGAGAGGCATAGACGGAGGTTGCAGCAGGACTCTGGCCAGCCAACCAGTAGGACCTGCATTTTAAACCTGACTGTCCTGATTGTATGGATATCTAAAGGCACCATCACCTCAGCTGGCTGCACAATTGAGCCGCAATTTACCCTGTAAAGATCAGGGGGATTGATGTGCATTGAATCATTGAATCTTTCGCAGTTGTACATTCTCAAGGACATTTTGTACAGAATAAAAAGATGAAAACAGCTGTTGGTATGACCGTGGGTCGACCAGCCTAATGGCTTGCCAAGCTGTTGGATTTATTTAACATCTGTGGAAATTGTTTGTAATGAAAAATGAATTTTCTCTCAAATTGCATACATTTTAAGGTGAAACACTGTTCATGTGGCACCGAAGCAAATTTATGATGAGCATGATCTTTGAAAACAGTTTATTAAAAAAAAAAAAAAAGCACCAGAGCAAAGAATTTCAAGGGTTTCGAATGGCTTGGGTTACTAATGTATAGTGGACATTTCATTGACTGTATTTATTGTTTTGCATTGTATATATTAGTTTGCAGCTCTTTGCACATAATAAATGGTTCTAACTAACGGATCAAATCAAACCTGCACCTGTTTCAGTTGTTTCTCACAGGCGGTGTGGTTGAATGGGAAGGGGTGAGAGTGGCTGTGTGACCGGTTTAGCCCGTTCACGTGGGTTCTGAATGTACTTTAAGCGTTGACCAACTCACAACATGGAGTGGTATAAGCTAAGATGGCACCCCAGAAATGGATCTCTTCAGGAAATGTTAGGCTTTTTTTTTTCTTTTCTTTTTTATTATTTGAGTGCTTCCTGTTGCTGAGGATTATGTTTTAAACCAAACAGTTGGGTTTTGTACCATTTGTACCATTCAACAGTACAACACCTCTTGCTAGATCTATTGCTGGGCCGTACGAGGAAGGTATTACAGGGAGTGCTACTTTGTTAGATTTTTAAAAAAACTAATATCAGGGAGTAATAACGTATGAAGATTATATCAGACTTTGCCTAATTGTACACATCAGCAGCTTTATATCATTACTATTTCTTGTATCATCCTTCATAATGCTTCCCATACTGCCTTTGGAAAGTTAAAGTAGCAGAAAAGCAGCCTTTTCCCCTTCAGAAGAATCATTTAGGCCAAAAAGAAAGAAAAATACATGAATAAAATCATACTTTCCCACTGACTTTGAGGCAAACAGGATAAAATGTAAGACATTAACATTGTACATTATTTGTCAGATTGGCTTCATTTTCAGACTTATTTTGTAAATATATCCTACATGTTGTTTGGAGCTTGAATTAAAGTGTAAATATGTCTCCTGTATTTGTAATAATTATAATCCATTTGCTGTATAGCTTAGACGTGTGATGCAGATATCTTAATTCTGTGTATGGTAATCTTGCACCATTGAACTGTTTAGTGAATGAGGTAACAATAAAAATACAACCAGTGCATTGGCAGAATAATAAACAAAGTTGTTAAGTCTCATTATTCAAAGCGCTCTTGGGCTGAGCAATTCAGCTTTCTTTTTTATTGTTATTTTTTAGGAAAACACTAGGATAAATTGGACAGGGATGAGCCATGCATATTTTTTGAGTAGCCTAAGATGTGTAAGAAACAGTCCATAGGAATTAGGCTACTCTTTTAAAGCCACTGGACCATTTAGGCTACCATGTATTCTCTTTCTAATGCAACATTCAAAATGCTACATATACCAAAAAAATATATATTGAGGGCAAATATATATTGAGTAGCAGAGAATGTCTAATAAGGGACGGGCTCTGGGGGTAGGCTAAACTGCCCCATTCATTCGGCAATCGCCCGCGAGCGTCCTCCAGTGGAACCAGAGTAGGAACTGCAACCAGTTTAGAAACCGGAACATTAGCCAAAGGGATAGTTCTCCTCTGATAACAAGGACTAGATTTAGATTATAGGTGGATACATAAATTACGTATTACGTAGAAACGAGTATTTTAAAGTCATTGTTCCATTGACCCATTTCAAGGGAAGTTCAGCTCAGGCTACACAAGTAGGCCTTCTTATCAGGCCTAGGTTTAGATTTATACTGATGGGTGGATACAGCCGGAACAATATTGAGAGGCCATTGACCAATGAGATTTTTCACTCGTCTGCTCAGTATGCCTTGAACCAATGAGACAACTAAAAGAGACTGAGGCTGTTATACGTCATGTGACAGCTAGGTCTCTCTTGTTTCTCTCGCATGGAAGTGCGATGGGATGTTCTTGCTAGCCACACCACAGACTTGCATTGGTGCCCTGAATGAGGAAGTACGGGAAGGAGGGTGTACTACAAGTAGCTAGATCTGTGTGGGATAGTATCACTTCCAGTCGCAACCCATCAGCAACCATGGCACAGTAAGTAGGCTCTCTTTGATTACCATGTGCCATTTATTGTCATAATATTGACGTGTGTTCATCTCAATAATCACACGGACAACAGTAGTTAGTTAAATGCCTAGCCAGCTAACATTAACAGTTTGGATGGCTAACACCAAGCGAGTTGGTTGTAAGCTATCCTTCAAGCTAACTTACTTAATGAGCTAACTAAACCCGACTATTTTGAAATCGCTAACTACACTTGATTAAATTTACGTTGTGTTGCCGTTTTGTGCTGTTTCCATTAGTCATAAACCAAACCTTGATCAAAATGTCGGTAAAATGTGCAAATAGGACCCTCAAGGCCACATTTCATCATGCGATATGACTTCACAACGTGACAGAACACATCTTTGGGGCAGAGTAGGTTTTTAGGTGTAGAAATGTCCTTGTCCTACGGCATGTCCGTGAATGGAACATACCTTTCAGAAGCTCTCTGAGATGCATTGGGTAAAAAGGTGTGAACTGTAGAGGAAAGACCAATTCCATTTAGGCTATTCATCGTGCTATTCATAATATTATGAGCAAGCGTGACAGTAAAGTAGTTCGCAATAGTTGTAGGTTAACTTTCCTACTTTACAGACAGTTGTGTTTGCTGGAAGTTAATGCATGTTTGTTGCCTTCACAGGGCAGATATTGCTTTGATTGGCCTGGCCGTAATGGGTCAGAATCTGATTCTGAATATGAATGACCATGGTTTTGTGGTAAGTCAAGCCAAAGCTTTGCAACAAGTGTCCCAAGATGATGTCGCATTATATTTGATTCAACTATCCATGGCCATTCATTGAAAGGTGGCATGGCATTATTTTGGGACTATAGTCTTTATTATTATTGTCCTTGTTCAGGTCTGTGCATACAACAGGACGGTGTCCAAGGTACACGACTTCCTACAGAATGAGGCCAAAGGCACCAAAGTTATTGGTGCCGAGTCCCTGGAGGACATGGTGTCAAAACTGAAGACCCCACGCCGCATTGTCCTCCTAGTCAAGGCAGGCCAGGCTGTTGATGATTTCATTGACAAACTGGTAGGTGGTGCAGCTAGCAAGCGACATTCATGTCTGTAATGTCTGTACTGCTGATGATCCTCTAGTGACCTCATCATTTCCTCCTCACAGGTTCCTCTTCTGGAGGCTGGCGATATCATCATCGATGGGGGGAACTCTGAATACAGAGACACAACAGTGAGTAGCCATGACGAGAGCATTTTAACGTGATTCTGAATATGGTTCTTGCAATGACGAGCAAATTGTTTTTTTATGGTGTTGTAGCGTCGTTGTCGCAGCCTCAAAGAGAAGAACCTGCTGTTTGTGGGCAGTGGAGTGAGTGGAGGAGAGGAGGGCGCTCGTTATGGACCATCGCTGATGCCAGGCGGCCACAAAGAGGCCTGGTGAGGACTAATATAATGACATGGCCATCAACTGGATTTGGCGGACCAGCTGGCTAATTACAATGTTGTTAATGTATGGTGTCTGGAAACCACTGCAGAGAGCTGTCATTTTAGTGAACTGTATGGACCAGTTGCCATATTTGTTGTAAGCAAATATGTTTTTCAAGCAATATTTTTTTGTTTTACTACAGGCCTCACATAAAAGATATCTTCCAGAGCATTGCTGCCAAAGTGGGAACAGGCGAACCTTGTTGTGACTGGGTAAGTAGTGCAGTGATGAATCTCTAAGGGTTTCATATGTTTAAGCCACAGGATTGAACTGTGATTAAACTCTTCTGTCACCATTCCATAGGTGGGAGATGAGGGAGCAGGGCATTTTGTTAAGATGGTCCACAATGGCATTGAGTACGGAGACATGCAGCTTATTTGTGAAGCCTACCACCTCATGAAAGACGTTCTGGGAATGGACCATGACGAGATGGCACAGGTAAGACACGTCTCACACACCTTCCGCAATCTCATCCTTTTGTATAGAATTACTTTCTCACTTCCTTGTTCCTTATTGTCTTGCCAGTAGCGTTACTGCCTTTGTGTCATTGTGTCTCTGCCACCTCATTCAAGATTGCATCACAACTTGTGTCTCGCCCCCTCAGGTCTTTGACGACTGGAACAAGACAGAGCTGGACTCCTTCCTCATCGAGATCACGGCCAACATCCTCAAGTACAAGGAAGCCGACGGAACCCACCTGCTGCCCAAAATCCGCGACAGCGCCGGGCAGAAGGGCACAGGGAAGTGGACCGCCATCTCAGCGCTGGAGTACGGCACCCCCGTCACCCTCATAGGTATGGCGCCTCTGCCCCAGACACCTACTGCTTGGTGGCCAGAGTTACCAGGCCGTTTAGCTTAACCACCGCTTTGGCTCAGAATAGCCAGTGCGTTTGGAACGTGATGAATGAGATGGACGCCTCCCCCTAAGCAGATTGAGGGCTTTGCTGGTCACCACCTCATCCTGATGTGACATAAGTGGGATTTTCTGGACTCTCTCTTCTTGCGCCTTTGGCTTGCGCTGCGATGCTTGCAGTGTCATAAATTACCCCGGCTGTGATGTCAGATATTGGATACAAACACAGTGTCCCTAAACAGCACAAGTGGACACGACTGATACACTGATCCATCTCCCCATGGATGTCTGCCCCAGTTGATCATGTTATTTCCTGACCTGTGCTAACTTTTAGCTCCAGATTACTTTTCTAATAGCCTGGCTATCACCAAACCAAGCTCAATCTTCTGAGATTGACCATCAGTCTTGGGAAGTCTGTGCTGTATTTCTACTGCACAAGAGGTGTGATCAATGGCTATAGTTCAAATGTCTCTGTGCGCTTGGATAGTCATTCAACCAATCAGACCAATGATCCAGGCGCGCAGGGTGGATATGCCACTTTGTGATTGGTCCCCGCAAATTTGTAATGAAAGCAGGAGAGATCAAATGCAGGTTTCCAGCCTGAACTGCAAGGCGAAATCCAATCGCTGGCAGATCGGGCTGGGTCTAGCCAGTCTTCTACACCTTTCATTCACTGAAAACTCAAAAGCATGAAACTTTAAGAGATCCCCTGACCTCAGCGTTTTGCGCATATGAGCAATGATATGAATAGGTATGCTTTGTTAACTGTCACCCGCTTACATTAGTAGTGCATGAGAGTGACCCCTCTACAGGGTCTTCTCTTATAGAGCGCTGTGTGCTGGAGAACAAAAGGCTGCATTGTGCTTGGACATCAGGCTGCAGAGAGGGTCTGTTTGTGGCAGTGAGAGAGAGCGAGAGAGAGAAGGAGGGAGAGAGAGGGAGAGAGGAGGCAGTAGCGAGCAGGCAGGCGGGGACTGTACAGTGTGTGTGTGTGTGTGTGTGTGTGTGTGGCTTTCAGTAGGTTGCTGGCGGAGATAGGTGCTTAGTTCATGGTGACTGCGTGTTTTCTCTCTCACTGTTTCTTTCCCTACACTCAGCCTGATATGCTCCCTTACTCATTTAACTTTGCATCAGTTTGGCATTAGTGTGTTGAGACTGTTTCTGCTGTGTCATGCTTACTGGCTTTTCCTTCACTGCTAGATTAAAAACTCCATTGCTTTGTTTATGCAGCTGAGACTCACCCATTTTTTACAAAGGCCTAAGAAGTAGTGCTTAGTCACTGGTGACCTTGATTGTTGGCTCCTGAGTGTCAGTGACAGGGTTTGTCGTCTTGTGAAACATTGATTAAATATTGCTCATGTGTGCCGATGGTGTAGCAAGCCTTAATGTAATCTTAATGTTGAAATGTCCACAGACTGGGCTATCAGTCCAGCTGTCCTCAGCAATTTTCCAGTGTTGTGAAAACGTTGAAACAGCACAAGGCCAAGTCCCAGGGTCTGATGTTTACTCTGGTACTGTAGGGTAGTATCTGGTCACAGAGGCATGGCCTGTAGCCTCTCTCACAAAGGACATGGTCATTGAAGAATGGACTGATGCAATCATATTGTTTGTGGCCTTGTGGGCTATTGTTTATGTCCCGGACTGTACATATGTTTACCTGCCACAGTGGACACCCATGCTCTGGAATGAGCCCTGGGGCTCAGTTAATAACAAAAGATGATGAGCTTTGATAATATGTCATAGAATAGGGTACAGTATGTCAGAACAGAGGTTCCATTTTTTGCATTTTGTTGTGTACTTGCACTGGAGCATGATTTTTGATCCTGAACTGAACCGGTCGGTCTGGAAAAGGTTAATTGACTTACGACTCCCAGCAGGAGCGTAACTAGCAGTTGGCACATTAAACTCTTGCCAAAACGTTTCCAACGTGTAGCAATTTCTTATAAACAAAGGTTTTTAATGCAGTTGTTTACTACATTTCAAAGACATGCACATCCATGCCATATTAGCGATTGTATGTGTATGCCCGTGTTTTCGGGACATTGGAAATAGCCAAAAGCCAAATTTGCCGAAAGGTCGTAGGGGTATTCTCAAGCTAAAAATGATACAGATATCCAGAGAATCAAGTGGGTTGCATAACACTAAATTATTATTTTTCCGATAAAGAGTGTTGCCACATCTTGAGCTGACTGAGTTTGTGTCTGTGTGTGTGTCCCAACAGGAGAAGCTGTCTTCGCCAGATGTCTGTCCTCTCTGAAGGATGAGCGAGTGGTGGCCAGCAAGAGCCTCTCGGGGCCCCCTGCGTCCTCGTTCAGCGGGAACAAAGCACAGTTCCTGGAGGACATCAGGAAGGTACTGAAGGACTCCGATTGGGCCTGTTTCCCTCCCCTTTTGAATATTTTGTAAGATCTTATATTTTTGTAACGCTTTCTGGGCTGTGTTGATCTGAAATTAAATGTGTGTGTGTGTGTGTGTGTGTGTGTGTGTGTGTTGTTCTCAGGCCCTGTACGCCTCCAAGATCATCTCGTATGCTCAGGGCTTCATGCTCCTCCGGCAGGCGGCCAAAGAGTTTGGCTGGTCCCTGAACTACGGTGCCATCGCCCTGATGTGGCGAGGGGGCTGCATCATCCGCAGGTGGGCAGAGCAGCACAACCCCGTCCACACACATAAATATAAGGCGGCAGCGACCAGCGTAACGCAACGCTCAGACTATAATAATCCAAAACATTCTATCTCGTATCTAGATTACGCTGCAGTCAACGTTGTTACCAGAGACGGTTTAGTAACTAGACAATCTTTGTTGTTACGTTCTTGGACTAATCTGATTGCTCAAAATACCTGAACATTCTAAAACTGACATTGATGAGCCGAGCGTTGTGCTTGAAAGTTGAACCAAGTTCAACACTCCGTTTGTTCAACGTTAGCGTTACGCCAGCGTTGTCACCGGTCCGCTGGCGAATCATAGAGAACAATAGGAAGCCTGCCACATGCCGCTGGCTAATGTGCAGAGAGACATGTGGTCATTAAGAAAATCACATGCAGCCATGAGAAAGGCACATTGACTCAGCAGACAGCTCCACACTTGACAGACATGGTGCAAGTTAATGTCTTTACTGAGAGTGAATGGTGGACACTGGACCACTGATCGATATCTCATCAAAGACACAAGTATTCATTCAGTGTACTGTTGCTAGTTATTATTGTCTTGTAATAACCAATGCATTTTTCTATGTACTTTGGTTTAGGCATTTTTTGCTAATCTGAGTGAATAGAGTAAATTTGTAGCTGTGAGGCTGAAATCAAGCTGCTGTTGTGTATTGAGAGAATTTACTGACACAGTGACACAATGAGGGAATATTTGAGTTGGCCTTCCTGTTCTGGTGTGATGCAATGTAGGAGGAGTAGGAGGCCTACATGAGGAAATAAGAAGAGGTATATCTAGAAAAGTGATTGGCAGAGAGGAATGAGGAAATGATGGCTTTTTGTTGCAACACAAGAAAGTGTCCCTTTGCGTCTTCTGCCCACGGTACTTTTGGTGTCTGTGAGAGACAGAATCACACACACAAAAAAAAAAAAAACAGAATGACATTCACACAGTTTTTTTTTCTCTATCTGTATACTATGACTCCTCTAACTATGCGGTTCTCTTGTTTTGTTTTGTATTTTGTTGTTTCCAGTGTGTTCCTGGGTAAAATCAAAGAGGCCTTTGACCGGGACTCCGAGTTGCAGAATTTGCTTCTGGACACCTTCTTCAGCAATGCAGTGCAGGAGTGCCAGGTAAAGAAGGGGAAGCAGCCCAGCCCTCACTATAAATACCACCAGGCCACTCACCCCATCAGCACTTGGCAGCTGCCACTGTAAATACAGTGACTGACTGTCCTTACTGTGAAGAAGTCTGTTCAGACTTGCAGTAACTAATCGTTGGCACTGTAAATTGGTTGACATTCTTTGAGTGAAATTGTTGCATTTCATTCCAGTGTTGAGTAAACTGTTGCCCACGACACATGAGTTGTTGAACACATGAGAATGTTATGAACAGGGTGAGTTTGATGTTCCCTTTTTAATTTGGTGTGTGTGTGTGTGTGTGTGTGTGTGTGTGTGTGTGTGTGTGTGTCTGTGTCTGTGTCTGTGTCTGTGTCTGTGTCTGTGTCTGTGTCTGTGTCTGTGTCTGTGTCTGTGTCTGTGTCTGTGTCTGTGTCTGTGTCTGTGTCTGTGTGTGCGTGTGCGTGTGTAGGAGTCCTGGCGTCGTGCCGTGAGCACCGGGGTGCAGCAGGGAATCCCCATGCCCTGTTTCACCACAGCCTTGTCTTTCTATGATGGATACAGACACGACATGCTTCCAGCCAACCTCCTGCAGGTAAATCACATAATACATACACAGACTGTATGCATACACACACACACACAAACACATGCGCCCACACACACACACACACACACACACACACACACACACACACACACACACACACACACACACACACACACACGAAAGACAGATAAGGGCTAACACCAAAAAGCCCCTCTCACCATATGGCAGAGTGTGGGGATTAGAAAGTGTCACATGATCAGTTAGTCATAACTAGTGCTGGTGTTTCTTAAGGGGATGGGTCATTTGAGGGCATAGTAGTGAAATACTCTAGTTGAAGGCAAGAGCTATAACCTTGTAGGCATAACTTTTCATTGTTTCTAAAAAAAACCTACCATGCTGATGAGTTAGTATTTGTTATGACTGTTACTTACTCGTGTGTGTTTATGTTTTTGTGTGTGTGTGTGTGTGTGTGTGTGCGTGCGTGCGTGTGTATGTGCAAAACCCATTAGGCTCAGAGGGACTACTTTGGTGCCCACACCTACGAGCTGTTGTCCAACCCTGGGACCTACATTCACACTAACTGGACAGGCCACGGAGGAACCGTCTCCTCATCGTCTTACAACGCCTAAAGGGGCCATGAGTACTTAAACGGAGGAAGGAGTGAAAGAAAAAAATATTTCCACTGAGGATCAGAGAGATGGCGCTAGGAATCTGACATTCCTACTCTTATGATACTCGCATCCAATGAGAATTCCACCATTTGATCCTTATCTGATTGACGTTTCTTAAGGTGTGTTGATATTGATGCAGAGATCTATTTATGACCGAGTGAGCGAAATCATAGTACGTTACACGTGTGCAATGTAAACACCCCCCCCCCCCCAACTCCCCAGTAGTGTAGCCATATATAGATAGCTTTTGTAGACCTTCCGTCACTGGAAAAACACGTTACAGATCTAGGGTTTTATGTGTGTGTGTATGTTTGGGGGGCATTAAAATGGATACATATAAACACACACACACACACACACACACACACATTTGTATCTGCTGACAGTCTATGTTGCTTCAATCATGTTTGCCCCAGAGTTCACAACGTTAACCCTGGATTACGGTTAACCATTGCACTGTATTAGGCTAAATAAAGACTTAAATCCCTTCTAATTAGCTTTTGTCCTCTTCACTCAAGCCGCCTCACAAGTAAACAGGGTTTCAGGTTTTGTATTTTCGCTTGGGTCTTATCTGCCATTTTTACTGTTATTTTTAGTTACACGTGACCAGCGTGGTCTATATATGTACCAAAGGAATTCACTTCACACTTAATGTGTTGCCTTGAGTGTATGACATTTCAGGAACCATATTTCTTATCATCTTTGACCATCATAGACTGAATAAAACGTTGTTGTCAAACTTTGTTGCATCATTCTAAAGAGGTTATAATTGAGATGCTGTGGTATCGTATACTTTATAATACCATGCTTTTGTGTGCTTTGAAAATACAGGTCTACAAAATACAAAACTAATATGAAATTTGAAATGTATTGCGTTATTTGTGAAATTGATTTTTACTACTAAACTATGGATAGGTTGCTATCATTGCCATTAAGGTAATTATTGTTAGATTGTTATTGTTTCTTTGCAATCTGGTTATAAATTGTGTCTTTAAATTGTTTATAGCTGTAATGGGTTTTGGTGCCATCAGAGGTTGTGATTTTAAAATAGACCCTGGTCTGTGATTTAGTTCATTAGATTGTGTAGTAGAAGGTGTAATGTGAAGCTTTCACCAGAAGATGGCGCTAAGTTGTATAGCCTGATCAACAGAGTCATATGACATCAGGACTTGGAGACCTTTGACCCAAATTGTATTTAGCTGTTAGTGTCTTACAGTCTCTGCTGATTATGTCCCTTCTACACAAGGCACTGTTGGTAATTAAATGTAAAACTGCTACTGTTGCGGTGGCTACAACTACTACTTTAGAAAAAGAAGATATCTCCTGAACTCTGGAATTGAGTAGACAGACACCCATATATAACCCATATATAACCCATATATTTATTGATGAATATGTTGCTGTAATGTGCATCTATTTAAATTGAAACCAAGGGAAGTGTATTGTGTGCCAGGTAAATTTCCATGGTAGTCAGTGGTGGGCTATTGTTTACCTCTGTTGGATTCACGGCCAACTGTCAGTGTCTGTACAAAATGAAAAGACACCTGCAGAGGAAACGTCAATTAGTGAGCACCTCTTCACAAGCATGTGAACACCAGGAGCTCTTAGAGGCTTTATAGTTTACAGTTTATGGCTTTATAACATGGTTGTGGATTCTCTTGACTAGAATGAGTATAAACCATATAGTCTGTGAGATTCTGTTTTGTCAGGTCAACTTCAGGGGACAGTTTACACTGAGTCCAGTTTAAGTCAAGTTGTTCTTGGGGTGAAATGAGCACCGTTTATTGAAAATACATAGGCCACCTGTTCTTATAATGGTCACCCTTTGCAAAGGTTACCCAATATGGCCCTCTTGTCTGCTTTCTCTACCCTCCTTTCCCATTGTTCACCTATTTATGCGCATTTCACTCAAGAGAACATCCTGCCCACTTCACAATCAAGACACAAAACCACGGTTCCGACAAACAGCTGTGATCTCTTTGTGAGGACAAAGGACAACATGGTGACAACATTACATTATGGGTTGGCCCTGTGTTCTCCCACATTTCATCAATGGCCCACTTAGCACTGTCTGGCTGTTTCTATTCATCAGCTTGTTTTTGACCATCTCCATCTCACCCCCAACCTTTTCTTTGTCTTGAATTTTTTTAATGCCCTGTCTGCTGTTAAGTTTGCGCGCGTACCCACACACACACACACACACACACTCCCAATTAGTTGCACAGAAAGAAGCATCTCTGCATTTACACCCGTACAGGAATAAGAGAGACTAATAAGAAAGAGAGAAGGCTCCTCTTAATTATGTTGGTGTCCTGAAGAGAATTCACAGGCCTGGCCTGTAAATAAAAACACACAACCTGGTTAAGAGCACTCAAATGGCTGTGTGTGGGTGGATGGATGCTGCTGAATCATCCCTTGCATGAGGAGATGGTAGCAGGTGAAGGGGCAGGGGGGGAAATGGACACCACCCTCCTCTGCTCAATCAATAATGCATAGGCTGCTGCACTGTCAGAGTGAAGGCTGCCCAGTACAATGAACTGTGCTTCTCATGAGATTCATCCACCACGACCCAGTGAAATCATCCACAAAGACCGCCACCTAATTCTCAAAAGGTGCTGGTTTGTATAGATTTTTTTCTGTATCTCTTGAGTATATGTAATCCAATTTAAAACTGCCTTTGTTGATAAGATTAGATGTTTTGATAATGTGATAGCATAGCCTGATGGCTCTCAGCATTGCATTTGCTACTGTTACCAGACGATCACGGTTTATCTTGTTGTAAAAGAAAACATCCCTTTGATAAGAAATTAATGAAACATATCTAAGACGACAATGAATAACTTATTTTGGAATTTGGCGAGTTAACTTTCTTCTGGTTAATAATGGAAAGGACTGACTCACTTTCACATTACTTATTCATGATGAGGGAAGTTATGTTGAATACATCTGTCTCAGGAAGAGAAAACTGCTACACTGTATTAATTTATGTTCCAGCAAAACAGTGATGCCTAACAAGTCCTTGAAATGGATAACTAATCCAATATTCCTCATGAATCTCCACAGCTGTGCGTCAGAGCTCCTGGAGTGAGGGTCTATAAAAACATGGGAGTACTCGTCAGAGTAGACACTTGTTCAGTAGCACAGAGTGCCTGGATCACCATGAGAGTGTTGACCAGCCTCGTCCCTCTGATCCTCATCGTGTGGTGTGGAGGCCAGACCGGAGCACTTCCTGTGCAGGAGAAAACTCTAAGCAATGAGGTGGGTCCAGATCACGCTTATGGGAATAGTGTCGTTTCCGTTTACACTTTGATGAGAATTAAAGCCTCATTTGTGAAGATTGAGTTATGGGGTGTTGGTACGGCTGCAGTCAGCAAAGTAGTATATGGACATTTGTTATTTAGACACTATTATACTCCTTGCCAATTTTTTTTTGTTTTGATTTCTTTCTTTTCTTCTGGATTGAGCTTTCTGTCACAATTACCACCAACATTGTCATATGTCTATTTATTCACTATATTTGCAAGAATGAGTGCCATTTGGTTTGATCTTTAAATGTCCTTGATGCTTCTCCAGAGTTTGGTTGTTGAGGAGAGGATGCTGCTGTTGAAGATGTTGGCTGGCCTGACAGAGAAGAACTTGACAGAGGAGAACCTGACCAGCTACGATCAAGAGGGTCTTCTGAACGGTACTCTGAAGGAGACCTCCGTTCCAACCCCACAGGAACGCTCGCCCTGTAAGAACTTCTTCTGGAAGACCTTCTCCTCCTGCTGATGGGGGGAGGGGGGAGAGAAAGGGTTAGCTAGGAGAGGACGGCTGTGGGTACATCGTGGCAGTCCACGTCTACTCCGGACCTGAGTGGAAAGCAAGTGACTACCCAGCATCTACTGCTGGAGTCCTTTGTCTTCTGTAACTCTGTGCATGGCCTTGCAAGACCTTTATGTTTTTGCATGGATTTGGTCACGTTCATAATTGTCCATGGTGAAACAGCATCAAACTGCCATCATCCATATGATCTGTGTATCTCATCTCTATAATTTTGTTCTAAATTCAAATTCCTTGTATAGCTTAACTGTTTGGATCAAATGTGTCCCGGAAACTGATCTGACTGAAACCAGATCAAATTTGAGGTCTCATTACCAAGTAAAAGGTTTGCTCAGGCATGCTAGTATTTCCCATCTCCATCATGTCATTCTTCAAGACACCTCTAGCTAACCCATATTAGCTTGTTTCACTCCCTCTAAAGGTAGATACTGGGGTCCAAATGTCCAGGCCACCATAACAAATTAAACATTTACCCATTCAAAGATTCAACGTATTTTGTATCATCAAAATGTAACTGTTTTGCTAGTAACCCACAAATAACATAAGAGGCTTTTGCAAATGTACTTGACAGTAATTATTTCTACGGCTTATCCAAACAAAATCTATACGGAGAAAATCAACAAGCAGTTACAAAGTTAAATGTTTATTTTATATTTTGAAGGGCTAAAAATAAGACTTGAAATTCAATACATTATGTGATGGCATTCCTGCAGAAATCTTTTATTAGCCTCTCCAAAAATCCAAAACTTGCCTAAGAAATTCCAATCATACGTTATCAACTTTCCAAAGACAGGCCTAGAATCTCAGACCATTTGACTGACTCAACATGAACATTTCCAACCACAAGAGACAGGAAAAGTTCTACAGATTACTTTATGAAAAAATATGCCTTTGCAACCTGCAAAATCTCACCATTTCAAATTACAATAACCAATGGCTGTACTGTGATGAGGAATTTAACCAAGACATTACTGAGAAAAAAAAAAACAAAAAAAAAACAAACATAAAAATGTCTTTCAAAAGCAAGACCAAAAAACATTATCTGGCGAAATACAGCTGAGAAATAATAAAAACAATGTCTGAAAACAGAATATCCGGGTCACGGAGTTAAATGAGTCACTGGAGTGGGACTGATTGACCAGACATTGACATTCCGCTCCCATTTTTTTTTTTACCTTAATTTTTAAAAATCCCCTTTCCGTAGACTACCAACCCATCCCCTCCCCCCCTCCCTCACCCTGCCCCTCGCATTTTAAAAAGGGACTTGCTTTGAGCTCCACCCAATTTGGAAGTGTCCATTTCAAATTTCATTAAAAGGTTTTTCCCCTGGGAATCTTGATACATGGATGCGTAGAAGTCCCTTTTCAGGTATAAGGCATTCGGCAGCGTCTCCACAGTTGGATCATGTTGGGAGAGTCGCCCACCCAACACAACACCAACTCCAGTCTTCAGCTCCCCGAACAGTGCCTTCACTCTGGGATCTGATGTTAATCTGGGTCTGCGATGTCCAAGGTCCCTACACATGCGAATTAAATAAGTTTGGGCAGTTCAATTAATGGAAGCAACAAAAGAAGAGAAAGAAAGAAGAGAAGAACCACAAAAGGGAAAATCACAAGGCAGAGAATAAGCCAATATCAAGTAGTCGTAATACCTAGTCAAATTAATTTTATTTGAGAGTTCCCTTTGATTTCACAAAACATATAAAATGCATTCAAAAACACACTAAACAAAAGCAAATATCAATAGGGATTCTCATAACTGCCACCACCACCACACGGCATCCACTGTATGCACACTGAAATAGCTCTCGTTCGCCACACCTCTTCACATTCGAGCTCAAGTTCACCCAAACAAACACACACCCCAGACATCCCCCCCTCCCCCCAAGCCCTTCTCACAAACAACAGCATCACATCACATATTCACACTAACAAGTGAGTAACAGGGAGAATATAAGCACACGCCATACAACATTCACATCGGATTATATGTGTGTATATATGTATATAGGCAGAAAGGATACAAATACTTAGAGATTTTTCTTAACAGTCCACTACATTTGTTATTTTTTGCTTTATATTCATTAACCTATGTCATATTAAGAGATAATAGAAGGAAAAGGATGAAAGATCATAGAATTCTAAAGTTGAAAATGTAGTGTCCTTCAGCTGGTCCTGGAAGAAGGGGGAAAAAAACAAAAACAAGGGAGAGAAAAAAGCCACTCGTACTTGCGGATCCCGCTCACACTCGCTCAAACACAGTTTCTTCTCACAGCCTCCCAGTTCTTTTCACACTTGCGTTCACTTGTCTCTCTCTCTCGCTCTCTCTCACAGTCCGTTCGTTCATACCCAGTCGCTCACTCTTCGTCAACCAACAATCCACCACCACCATCTCACTCATTGTTCATCTCAGCAGAATTTTTTTTTGTTTTGTTTTGACAGACTTAATCCTTTTTTTTTGACTCAAGCATCCATTGAAAAGGGGATAAAAAGGCAACACCCACCGTCTAACACAGTAAATGCAGAGTGAAGCTGTGTTCTTTGATGGCATAGCATTTACACATGGGAAGAGGGGTACTGATACTGAGCTCGCTCGAACATTGCGGCCAACGATGGGCTTCTTCCAGGGAAATTGGAAAAGAGGTGATGAACTGCAGAAGAGATTTGTGAAGGCTTGACCTTAAAAAAAGCTTCAAACAAACGAAAATGCAAAAGCAACTACACACAACAGAATTTAAATCAGTCTCCGAACTAACTGACCAAGGGTCAGTTTATAATGTTTTAAGTTACATTGTCTAAAACATGAACTTTGAAGGGCAAAATTAAATTTGATGATTTGAGTGTGATTAAAATATCGTCATACTTTGTCAGAGATCATGTGACGTACATAGCAAAATAAATTAATGTAATCACTGAAACCAAAATTAATGTATCTAAATACATTTAACCACGCCACAACTTTTTAACCACTCTGTATAACTCTGATAGGGAATTAGTTAACAAGAATACCAACATTTCGTTTTATCTTTTACAAAAATGCTAGGCATCTTTTTGAAACACAAGAAACATAGCATCTAACTACAAACAGCTCTCTCTCCCCCTCACTCTCTAAGTACTTACCCAGGTACCATATAATCTACAAATTTGAATACCTTCAGAAAACAAACTCAAATCAAACAAAAACCAAACCTCTCTACATTCCCCAGCTAGACTTAGTCTCCATGCTAGACCCAAAGCTTGAGTTAAACCCACTGCCTGAGGCAGAGTTGGAGCCCGTGCCCCATCCCAGGCTAGCTGAGCTTGGGGTGCCATAGTTGTTGTTGCTACCACTATATGTCTGACCCTGCTCACGACTACCGCTGCTCTGGCCGGTGGCGTTGGCGCCGGTGGCGGGCGTCTGGCCGCCCTGCTGGTTAGCCAGCATGCCCATCATGCCCCAGCTGCTCTGGAGCGCTGCCTGTGCCGCCGCCATCATGGCTGGGTTCAGGCTGAGCGCCCCGAAATTCACCCCGCTGTTGGGACTGCGACTACTGCCAAAACCCTGCCCCCCAAACCCAGCCCCAAAACGACCCCCACGATCCATCATTTGCCTACTATTACTGTGCTTCGGCTCAGCGTTGGAGATGTGGACACTGGTCCCCTTGATGATCAAATCTTCACCGCACAGGGACTGAGCAACCTGCATGGAGGGGAAAGGAGAAAAACAAACACCAAGCCTCATTCGTTACACAATAGAACCATCAATTCTACAGACCAATTAAAACTTAATGTCAAGTAAACAGGTAAATTCTAGCGCAACCAACAAACTTACCTGGTCATCAGCAAAGGTGACAAAGGCAAAGGCCCGGAAGGGTTTGGGAATGAAAACATCTGTGACTTCGCCGTACTGCATGAAGAACTGTCTTAGGTCATCAGTAGTCATGTCCTCTGTGCAGCGACCAACAAACACCTTTCTGCACCTCATGGGCTCATCTGGGCCAGCCTACAGCACATCAGTACCATTCATATCACCACACGATCCATTAACCACTTCACACCAGCAGTAGAAACAAAAATTGGGTTTGAAAGTGCTAATAAGTAGCCTATACAAATAAACATTATTTTTGAAAGAAATGTACAAATTTTGACCAATTTCTTAAAAAATACATTGTGAAGTCAAAGAATCCAGGACATTCTGGATAATAGTTTGCAGAAAGGTATGAGTGTAATGAAAGGAAAGGCAGGTTAGTAATGCAGCCCACTGTACCTTAGAGTTTGGCAATTTGCAGTCACACCACCTTCCATCAATCATGTGCCGCTGGGACATCACTTTCACTTGGGTTTCATACTCGGTGAATCTAACAAAGCCGAATCCTTTGGAATTGCCAGTTTTAACATCTCGTTTGACCTGCAAAGCATTACAAGTAAATTACATCCTTCTGTTCAAGTATATAAACTGCATTCCCTCAGAGTTCACGGTGTAGGTGCATCACCCTACCTGTACCATGATGACTTCTCCAAATGTAGTAAAATAATCCTTCAGGTCTTGTTCTGATGTTTTCCAAGGCAAGCCAAGGACAATTAGGTCTGAGGTCTTCAGGGGGCCCCTCTTTATCTTCACAGCAGAAGCAGCATCCATCTCATCCATCTTCCTCTTGTTATCTGCGCAAGAATGAATGACACCAGAATACATTCAGCCATCATAGAACAAATTGATCATACACTTTTAATCACAGAACATAAATATATACATATAATCTATAAATAGAAACAAAGCAAAGAATCTGTGTAATTGCGACAACAGGACAGGGGAAGTAACGTTAGCAACCATTCATCAATATGGCCCATCTGTTATGCAGGCCGCAATACAAAGGACGCACGTTCATTTTAACGCAGTGTCGACCCCAAAAAGCGACAGCTGAGAAATATGTATTCGTTAGGCTGAAAACACAAAATTCACTGTACCTTTGGGGTAATTGACGACATAAATTAGGTTGCCCCAGTCAGCATCGGGTGCGTGAAGTACTCCTTCAACCAAGCGGACCCCTCTCATGCATTGAGAAACAGGGTTCCTGTATCGTAGGCCGCAGGCTCCGGGGAACTGTGCAGCCACAGACGACAACAAAACCGTGCCATCGTCTTCAGATGGGATCTCCATTGGCTCCTCATTTTCATCCTCCGCGACACGAATGTAACACTCTGTCATTTTGAATATAAACGACTTAGAAAGCTAGTTAACAACTTAAACCCCGCTTTCCTAAACCTTACGGGTTGGCCTGCCACTCGGTTCTCCGCACTAAATTATACGAGGGTTGCTAACTGGCTAGCTTGCTAATTTAAGCTGCACTGCAAATGATAAATCGTGCAAATAAATGAAACCGTAGCAGGCACTGCTCGTCTTTAAATAATCACTTTCCTGGTCGCTGTTGCGCGGACTGGATATCTGGTTGCAGTTTGTGCGTTGGACGAGTCTCCTTCACAAAATTCTACCACCGGCGGCCATGAGAGGCATAAGCCATCAAGCTAGCTGGCTAACAATGACCATGCTTTCGAAATGAATGGCAGGATATGTTTCGCGCTCTTTACCAGCTCACGAAACCGGATAATTGAACGCTTCTTTGCAGAAATAGCGGTGCGAATCTGAAAGGATGCTGAACGCGATCTTAAGACGAAGGTTGCACAAGCTTTTCAGAGGGTTTGCTGCATTCAAAGTGGAACAACGAAGGCAGCTTCTAGATTCGCTCCCCAAAACTTCTAACAAAATGGCCACCCTTGTGTCATTGAAGGAATTACATCATCATTTGGGGAGGTCCCATTTTACGTAGAAGAGGGTTTGGCTTGCAGCATTTTCCGTTTAACCAGTCGAAAAATATATAATTGTGAGAATGGAGACATCGAATATATATTAATTATAGTATTTATAGTTCAACACAATATAAAATAGATTTAGAGACTTAGGTCTTGTAGAGAAAACTGGCCGTTCAAGACACGCATTTTAAGAACAAGCGTCTGACCCAATGAAATTCAAATTACATTAACGCGGTTATATTAGCAACGGCAGACGATGTAGGCAGCAGTTTGATTTGTAGGCCTACGTGACCCTCACGGATGCGCAATGATATGATAGACCTAACTACAAGCACAATCATAGAATGACACATTTTTCAAAATAAATTCATGTTTATTCCATGGTTTATAGCCTATTGTAGCCTATATTGTATATTGTTAAACGTATAGCCTACAGGCTACAATGAGCCAACTGGCTTGTTAAAGGTTATAGCTGCTATCACACCTTTTAAAAACTGGTTCTTTGTAGTACCTAGGCTAGGCCTAGGCCTACTTGTGATTTGTCAAGACAAACACAGCTGGCGGTGTGGGAACCCCTATAAAAGCTGTCGCTGATGACCCACTTCTCTCAACCACTGACTACAGTTGTGCCATGGAATTATCTGTGTTTAGGATTTTCATATTTGTCTTGTAGGTCCTAAGGCTCTAATCTAATAGCCTAGTTTTCGTTGTTACTGAAATACTGTTGTATTATAAATAGCCTACATTTTTCTTTCATAATTTAATGTTTCATTTACTTTTGTCCTTTAAGATATTATTTACCGGCTGTGTCAGGATACCCACTGAGTGTTGAGAAAAGAGATTGGATTGCAGATTCACCTGTTACGGTCTCAGGTAGGCTCCTCAGTGTGTAGTGTTATGATAGGCCTACATGTTGATAGTTGTTTATATTTGCATTCTATATAGCCTATGCAATAATCTAAGCTATTTGCCTAAATGTTTTTCATGTTTTTGAAATATAAAAGTGACAATTGCTCACATAGCCTATCAATTGTTTCTATAGCCTATTTCGATTTTTACTCTTTCACTCATGAGTGCATTTGCTTTGTGTTGGTGGAGTTTGCTGACAGCCTTTGTAAGTGATATTTTCACCATCAGGGGAATCGCTTGACATATTCCACACACAGATAAGTTAATGTTTTTTTTATTAATGGGTAGATTAGCACCTCCTTGACAATCGGAAGAAGAAAAAGTATGTGTTGACACAAAACACATCTCTCAGTCATATTTCATCTTCAAATGGACTTTTCATTTTAAAACTACACCACTTCACGTTGTATTAACACATTTTTTACTCAGGGCAGAAAACTGGACCACACTAGAACATTCTTTAATATGTTAAAAGTGTGATGTCGAAGAAAGTAGATAATTATCATAATTTTAATCGACGGCGGATATTTGAAATGCAGTTCTAAACATAAATTCAGAAAAAGCTGAACTTCATACTGATGGCAAAAAAAAAAAAAAATGTTCAGATGTCCACTCCAACTGGTCAATTTTTTTAATCCTTCATTGGATGTACATAAAAATAATCACAAACAATGATAAGGTTTGATTTTGTGTGCCTTGTGAAACAAAACGCTTGCCCTGATTGTGAAACTACCCATGAATAGTAGGCCTACTGATCTTTATGTTATGTTTATTAATCAATTGTGCAGAGGGAGATGTTGAATGCTTCTCAGAATACATGGAACTCTGGATCCACAGAGTGAGAATAGAGGGACTGAGGCTATGGCTCTCTGGCATGATGCGAATACAGGGTGAGTTCTGTACTCACAATTGGGACTGGAATCTCTTTCGTGAGGTTGTGCCACATTTTTCTGTTTTAAAGTTTATGGTATCTGAAGAGTTGATTCATGTCATTGTAATATAACTTCGTAGTTTATTTTTACATTGACTCACACATAGGTCAATTATGTTACAAGGGCATTGTTATTTGTCTCTGGAGCAATCTGAGGTTAACTGCCTTGCTCAATGGCACAACAGTGGAAGCCGGGAATTAAACTCACAACTTTTCTGGCTACTGCATGCTAGCCCAGCTCCTTAACAAATATGCTATACCACCATTCAAATGTGTATTACCTTTGGTGTGTACACTACCAGTATGGTCTTTATTGTTAGTTAAACAAGATGTTGCAAGGTTATTACCTTCTTAGATAGGGAGTTCATAATTATTGCCACTAATTGCAGTGTTACAGTGCAATTGCAGTGTTGCATCTTCACTACATGCTGTAATTTAGTTCTCTGCATTCGTTTTAGTCAGTCTAGCTTCTCTGGACCAACTGAACCAGCAGCTGGCTGCATGTGGATTTGCTCTTCATAAGGATCCGGAAAAGAACTACATCTTCAGAGTTATGTACAGTGGTTGCTTTGTACAACTTCAGGTATAAGATGGCTGTGGTGGCCCCTTCTTCCTCATTTCCTCATTCTCATTTCCTTTGAGGGTTATTCTAATGTTCTGCAATGTCTAAGGCAATAGAAGTTGGTCATCAAAATGTCAGATTTCTTTTGCTCTCAGAAATGTTTCTGGCTTAGTCTTAGTTATTCAAATCTCAATGTCCTGTCCTCCTCATGACATAAAGTGATATTCTGTTGAATATTTCTTATTCTCTCCCCCACCCCAGTATGGCATCTATGTACTTGAACTTAGTTTGCTGAAGAGAATACACCGTTTTGGGGGTAGATCACACAACTATATCATGAAGTGTCCAACAGCTATATCTCTACCAAACCGAGAGCATATCAAGTGTGACCCAGCCTTTATACAGGTGAGTCTCTTCACTGAATATAGTCTAGTGTAATTATAATTAACATAGGATATAATTAAATTATTTATTCATTATTCATTTTAATTAACGTTAAAGGTGACCAGGGAGATCCCACTGGACAGTTGGAATAAAGAGGTATGCAAAGAGAACAGTGTGTATGGATGTATGTAAAACTTTTGGGATATTGATTTTGGATCAGGATTTTACATGCTTTCTTTAGCTTCAATGGTCTCTTGCTCTGAGGGGAAATCTTGTGGTTGCTCTGGAGGATGCAAGTCTTATACAAGTAAATGTAGAGCGCAGACAATCAAACATCACCATTCAAGGCCGAAGAAGAGAAATCCTCAGGCCTGTTTTGGTAAGTAACTACATGTTATCCTAGAGCCACATAGTGTAGGCCACTAATCCAATTTCAATGTAATCTCTTTGTCCTTGTTTTCAAAATGGAAATCATTTCCTCTCAGTGATGACACATAATGCAGACTTTGTTGTCTAGCCTACTCTAGATTTTATTCACATGAAAATGTTTATCGACTTGTGCCATTTTAATCAAGCATTGTTAAAAGTAAATATTCAGGATAGCAAAAATAAGTTGAATCAACAGAAATGGAATACAATAAAACTAAATTAACTAGAAAGGCACTCTGAGAGCGCAGACCTCCGCCTCCGTTCCTCCTAGGTTGTCATACATTTGAACCTAAACTATTCAGATTGCCACCACGTGGCCATACCATGGCATCACACCACTAAGCGAAACACATAAACGGCTCCGGAATTGCGAGGGAATTACGGATCACTCTCAAATGTAATCGTTTCTTCCTTGGATCATGCCTGACATCCATTACTTTTTGAGTTATCTTGCTAACAAACAAATAAAACAAACAGACAGACAGACAGACAAACATACGCCGGTCCCCGATGAAAACATAACCTCCTTGGCGGAGGTAATTATTTGAAAAAATTACTGAGAGACACTACATTTTCTCAATTCACTCCCTTTTGAATGGCCAAATTTACAACTAGTTTTGTGGAAAGGTGGCCATCTAGTGGCCACAGAAAGAAATACAGCCTACCCATATAAGTATTCTTGTTATAGAATGGGCAACAATAGCAGTATTATTACTGTATTAGATACAAGACAACAAAAATAAGTTAAATCGACAGAAATGGAATACAATAAAACTAAATTGAATATAAAAAAATTACTGAGAGACACTTCATTTCTCAATTCACTCCCTTTAGAATGGCCAAATGTACAACTATAGTTTTGTGGAAAGGTGGCCATCTAGTGGCCACTGAAAGAAACACAGCCAACCTATATATTGTATTCTTGGTATAGAATGGGCAACTATTATTACTGTATTAGATACATGACAAAATTGCAAAGGTTCCTGTTATTTCAAATCAGTATTATGTGTTCTTCAGATAATGGAAACCAAAGGTGAATTCCTACCTCTCAAGCTGGTCAGTGGACATTATGCATACAGCATGGAGGCTACTTGCCCTGGTTGGTACACAATACACATCAAACTATTACTGAAAATAACAGAGCAGACACTTTACAGAGGTTATAGCTAAAATACAACACAAGACCATGAAACATTACGAAGCCACTTATGGGACATGTAATGCCCTTATTTGTGTCCAAGAGATGTGTTAGATTGTGAGTTTACCATTGCAGTGTCCAGGTCTGTGACTGAGAAGACAGTGCTGCACATCTTCAAACGGCGCATGGGCTTGACGAAGAGAGGAGGGTATGAGAATGAGACCTTGACCATCAGCAGTGTGGTGGTGCGCCAGACTGACACGTTCACCTGGACTGAGAACAGTGACTTTGTTCAGCTGGTGATCCCTACCTCAGTCATACAGCGCAAAAAGGTAAGTGAAGCAAGGGCCCAGCACGTAAGAACATACTGTATGCAGCAGAGGCCAGCAGAGGGGAGAAATCCAAAGTTCTCGCGAGAGCACAATTTGAATTGTGTCTGCAAGATACTCTGGCAATGAGCACTGATGCACGCTACTTTTACCCCATGCATTGGGGGAAACCAATCACATCGGTGTATCTGATATAGGCGGGCCAGAGGCGAGCTAAACTGATGTTGACAGTGCTGCAACGTGCAAAGTCAGTAAACACAATTGTGTCAAAGTCCGGAATCAGTCAGAGTAAGCATTGGTCGTAGTGTTATCCATTGCATATTGCATGCAGTGAGATTTTTAAATGTATGCTTGGTGCCGCTCCTCGAGTTGGGCCATTACATTATAAGTGGCCAGACCCTTAATCTGAAAGATTATCAGGTTCTGGATTTTCCAGGCTAGGGGTGTCCTTCTCTGTCTTCAAGAAGCTCTTGCACATTGAACTCTTCCGAGGGTACCTCCTCCCCTAACACTTCTACCACCCCAACACACCTACTATGCACTTACCCTGCACTCTCCCATCTACCCTTCTCTGCCTCATATCACTTTCCCCTTCGACTACACTTTGACCAGTAATTCTATAGTATAGTGTTGACTGATGTGTTCATTGCCACCTAAGGTCCCCTCTTCATTGAAACTTGAATGTGATTCATCCATAAAAGTGTATGCTGCCTTAAATGAGTAAATGTAAAAGTTTTGAGTAAAGCCGCTGTGGTGCTGCCCATTTATTTATTGTTTTATCCCATTTATTTATTTATGTATTTATTTATTTTCTCTCACACAGAGCTGCACAGGGGAACTTGGAAAGGAGTTCCTGCAGCCCTTCTTCAGAGTAGATGTGGTACTTTCCTTTAAAGAGACAAATCACAAAATGCACTGGACCATGGAGAATACACTGCCATGCACGAGTGAGTATAAAGTTCTTGAAAATACTTTGGACTAACTTTTCACTAACGCCACAATTGTTAGCCTGCTCCAGAATGCAGAATAGCTGGAATGTTTTTTGAATTTTCACTTTGTGTGATTTTCTCAGGGTCCAGGCCCACAATCGTCGAGTCACAGCCTTCCTCCACACCTCAATTTGCCATGACAGTTTTTCCAACACAGTCCATCGTTACTGTACACCTTCATCCGAAGCTCTCGACTCTTGATGGGATGTTTACAGAGACTTTTCCCAAGGGCACCCCCTCTTTGACAAAAGCAACACCAGCTCCAGGTAAAAACATAGCCACATCTGCAATACCTGTCACCCCTCACTTTCAATACAATCAAGAATATTACACAACAGCAAAACGTACAGGAAGCCAACACTCAGATGTCAAAGGCAGTACAACTTTGAAGACCAGCCAGGCTTTCGCAAGTATACAGCAACCCCACACCAGTGTCTTTGAGCATACTGAGTCATCCCCAGTGGTGGATGAAAGTGCTGTCGAGACACAAGCTATGAATCAAACATCCGCAGGAACGGGTCAGACACAGGACAGGACCTTGAGTCAACAGTATGACCCACAATTCCCTTTCTCCGCAACGACCCATCAGTCTCCCCAGGAGTTGTCAGATTCTCCACAAACCGAAGAAAAAGCTGGACCCTCATCTCTAACAACCCCAACAGCAACTGTGAGAAGTAACGTTGCTGTCACATCAAGGACAACACATAATCAGACTGCTGCTTTTATTGAGACATCATCACTGGAGTACGTGCAAAAAACTCATGGTCCAAGATACACAGATGATCAGATTCAAACATTTTCAAACATTTTGTTGGCTTATACCAAGTCAACAGGCCAAGTGCCAGACAATTCCATCAGTACATCTTCACAGACTACTGAAACTACTCCTGAACAAGACTCCACCACTATGTTTGCATATGTGTCAAATCCAGTGACTATCAGTGTGACGCCAAGACACCATCAGAAAATGCTATCGTTGGTTCAGACCACAGACGGGGCATGGACGTCGTCCATCACAGATTTGCCTTTTGCCACACCATTTCAACCCTTAGCTGAATCTCCTCAAAGTCCACAGTTCCCCTCCTCCTCTGCATTTACTATGGAGGAGGTACAGACCACTGTGGTGGGTTCACCCTCTCCAGCCTCACATGCTTCACAGACGGAGCTGAGGGAAGGGGCAGCCAGCAGCACCACTCCTCCACAGGCCCCTGGGCCCTTAAAGGGTTTCGTCACCAAGCTAGTGATGGCAACCTCAGATCAGTCAGATGCCCCTGCTGGTCCTTCAGTCGAGCAGCTGCACCCTGGAAGCTCAGCTCCTGATTCCCTTCAAACTCTTGTTCCACATTTCTCCGTGACCACAGAACTTAATGGAAGACCCACAGGCATGAATGGAATCCTGCACACAAGTACACCTGCAAGGAGCAGTCCTTCCTTTAATACAGAGACCTACTATGAGAGACAAAGAAGTGCAGTCACACCATCTAGCCAGCTTACATCCCTTGACAGAAACACTCACAGGTCAATGACCACAGACGGTATTCTGTACGGGAACACAGGGCAGACAAAGGACACAAACGCAGTGTCCACACAGCAACTGACCTCTTCAGTGGAACACCAGGGATCCCGCCAAGTCGTCGACTTGCAAGTGCCAAACTATTCAAATGTCCCTGAACCACACCACTGGGCCCTGTCCACATCTACACACTCACAACCCAAAGCTGAGGAGATACACTTTGAGACAGTACCAACGGGCCCAAGCAACCTAACTACACATGCTGAGATCTCCGTCAGTGACCGAGCATCTAGTACTCTCCCTCCTTTAAGCCTTCAGCCTTTGAAAGGTACCAGTAACATCACAGACAAACAAGAACTAACCTCACTGCAGCCACAGAAAAGCCAGTTGCACGCATAAACAGCTCGTCCCCCACATCCAAGTTTCACCCTGAGGATAAGCAGTGGTGCTAAAATTTCAAGCAGGCCTCAGCTCTGAAGCAAAGCAGAAACCCAAATCATTCGCATGGATACGGAAAAAAAACATGACCCGACCTTTTTGCCAGTTGAGCAAAACAGCAACAACAGGCAGCAGGTTCTCCTCACCGCTGCCGTCACAGACGAGTGGGTGGCAACAGTCGCCACGGTGATGGCTGATTATGACAGCGAGCATAAGCACGGCTATGCCTCTCCACCAGCCACTGCCTGGGGGCAGACATTCACCAAAGAGATTGGGGCCAGCAGTTCAGTAAATATGTCTTCGTACAGCATGTCTGCACATGAAACAGATTCAGGGCACCTTGCACTGAGCAGATCAGCATTGCCTGATGCCTGTACGGCTTCCACAAGAGACTTGGCATAGCACAGCACAAATATTTGATATGTCAAAGTTGTTATGCAATGGTAATTTAAACAAAAAGGTTATTTGTGCCGTCTGTGGGATTGTGATTTAATGATATTGATAATCGGTAAAGACAACAAAGAGGTTTCCAATAAGGTTGAAAAAGAGAACAAATCAAGTACATCTAAGCAGCCATTTCCATTTATTCCACATCTGTGTAAACAGTTGAATAAAAAACTAAACATAACCACTAAATACCTAACCTAATGTAATGCATTTGATGGAATAAAAACATATTCCTTTTTATATATATGAGAGAGAGAGAAAAAAGTGGAGAATTGTCTCTGTTGAACTTGTTCTAGTGTCTGTTGATCCTATTGAGCTCCTGCAGTTCAGAATCTGGACTGCAGAGTGTGCCATTGTTTATGTTTTCAGCCGTTATTTTGAGGACTGACTTCACACAACTCTTAATTACAGGGCTTTCTTTTCAATTTTATATTTTCATAAGAATAAAACATGTTTGAAGATTTTGATACATTTTGCCCAGATACTATATATGAGGACCACCTGTATCTGTCTTTAAATTACAGATCTTTCCGGAGGCTGTGTGTTTCCAGAGACAGTGTAGCATGCCTGGGCTGAACCTCAGCTGAGATGTATCAGGGAAGTGCAGTAGGGGGATCTGACTCCGTGGGGCTTTTTGTCCATGCCTGAGTAAGTTCAATTACTTTGGTCAAATGGTCGGGTATTTTGAGTGCAGCCTTGAAATTCCACTAAGATATATGCAAGAGGGAAATATCTGTGGGCATTACTTATGAAGACATAATGGCTTCAGCCCCGGAAACACAATTTGAGTGAACCATGGCACCACCTGAGACAGGACCAAGTAGGGTCAAGTATCTAATTAGCTATACATTTTAGTTGCCATATTCTGTCAAGACCACTGAAGTTCAGAAAGATGATTAATATTATTTCATTAAGCGAAAACAAAGGTCACACACTAGATGCTGTTGATTTAATGAAAGATTGTACTACTTCAAGCTGGAACTACCGAGCCTGTCTGGTCTTGGTTTGGGGCACAGCACCTGATTGACTCTCGCATTAAGCAAAACAAAGCTATCAAAGAGAGGTGTAAGTGTGTCTGTGTTTGTGTGTTTCTGTGCACGTCCAGGTAGGGGTAGGGGTTGAGGATGTTTTCCTTGTCTGCTACTGTTTGGCATCTGGTCCATTAACTGGTGAACAGGAAACGAAACAAGGCCACCAAAGACCACCGCTATCCTTTGCCTGGCACGTGGCTAACCGTAGGCACTATATTATCAGTGCAGACTCTGAAGTGTCAGCCTTTGTTCAGTGGCACAGTCTCTTTCATGTGTTGTTGTGTGTGTGTGTGTTTTTTCCCCCATTTTTAAAAATTCCATTCCGAGCATATGGCTCGCACATCTGGGACGCGCTCAACATGCCACCCCGAACCCCGATCCCCGCACTGCTGCCGTGGAGGGAAGCACACACGTCTCTCAGATCCTGCGTCTCGCTTAAAATAATTATCATCCTGTCACACCACGCTTATTTAGAACACTCAGGTTAATACGTTTCTGAGGTTCGTCTGCTGCACAACATATGGATGAGGTGGGGTGGGGGGGGGTGGGGGGGTGTGTGCGTCGTTTAGGAAAGTTTAATCTTGCCTGGCTGGGATGCTCTTTGGCGGCTTCCGAATGTATGTAAGCCAAGGACCAAGTCTCCAGATATCCTTGGCCTTGTAACGTGCGGTGTACTGGTAAGGTCACAGATTGTAATGTTGTTGCCGAGGATCTGTGCCTCTGGTCACAGCTTTGGTTCCCCCCACGATGTGCTTCCTCAAGTCCTCCCAGTGGAGGGAGAGGGAGAAGCAGAACAAGCGTGTTTGGAAGCAGAGAAGATGAAGGGATGGAGGGATGCTATGGAGAAAGAGAGAGAGGGAGGGAAGGAGTGATGGAGAGAGAAAGAGAAGAGAAAGGAGAGGAATGTGTGTGTGTGAGAGAGAACAAGAATGAGAGAGAGAACAGAAAAGAAAGAGAAAGAGGGTGAAAGAGAGAGAGAGAGGGAAAGAGAGGGAGAGGGAGAGACTGGATTGGGATGCAGGGGCCCAGTGGTTCCGCGCTACCTCTTCATCTCACTTGCCGGGTAATTACAGAATCACGGGTCAACCATGCATGTAACCACGGTGACGTTGCACAGTAGCAGATGTGCTCATGGCATTATCGAGTGAGCACGTGAAGGTAAACAAAAACAGATGCAGCTGGTTGCTAGGGACTCTCGCCAAACTTGCGCGCGCGCGCCTGCACCCCTAATTGTTCCCATGTGTGGTGTGGTGGGATCAGTGCTGGAGAAACGTCTTGCACGGCGGAAGTGCCGCGTTTAAGAGATGCCCGGCTCTCTGAATGGGAAATTTGTGAATGAGATTAGCGGTGGTGGTTTTGCTTTGAGGGAGGGAGGGAGGGAGGTGGAGGTGTGTTGGGCTTGGGGGGGGGGGGGGGGGGGGGGGGGTGTTGCCTACTGGCATTACCCCCTCTCTTGGTGAGGAAAAGGCTGAATGTGCATTTTTCCCTCCTTGAGTCTGCAATAGGCATTGGTGGTGAGCAGAGTAGAGTAATTCAGCTGTGAGAGTATTGAGACTGAGAATATCTCTGACGGGATGACTTGCTTGCTCTACCCAAACACTGATAGTATTTACATGTAGCACAGCTACCTACCCCCCCCCCCCCCCCCCCCCAGATCTAATTAGTTCTCAGTGCACAAGTGATTCAAGTAACAGAATCCATGGCATAATATGTCTACAGTACTATATGTATGCTGAAGGTTTGGAAATAGATGTGCTTCTGAAACTTGATCAGGCTTACTGAAGATGGGAATTCTGATCAGTATTGCTCCATACTCGTATATGTATTTTGTGAGAACCAGAGCTCGGAGATCTGTAGTTTTTTTTTGTTTCAAATGAGGTGGAAATGCAACAAACTGCCCGCATCACAGTGAAGTAAGGAAGTAGTTCACGGAACAGTGTTTCTGTGAAATTTCTGTTAGTTCAGATAGGTCAGCAGTAAAAATAGTTCCACTTAAGTTCTACAGAAAAGTTTCCTTACACTAGTCATTTATAGAATGATTTTATTATGTCAAGTTATCTGTAATCCACCATTTCCTGTTGATTACAGGAACAGTACTAACGTATCCTACATTTCCTTCCTGCTAATGCAACACCAAGTATTATCTTAATTTATGAAAGCACTCAGTGGAAAACTGTAATAGAAAGTTCAAAAGGTCAAACCATTGTTTCTCTTTCTCATGTCAGCCTTTCGTTTTGGCGTGCTATAGTGGAGCCAGATCACATTTGTCTACAATATAATCACTTTATTGTTATGGTGTAAAGGATACTCTACTTTGAAATCAAATATCCTCTCTCATCTTCTAAAGCATCATCCACTGTTTGTCTATTTGCATAAGGCTGCAGGAATCTCCAAAGGCTAAGGCCTTGTTAATTTGGGTTTGATTCTTATACTTGGACTCCTGCTTGGTGTGTGTGTGTGTGTGTGTGTGTGTGTGTGTGTGTGTGTGTGTGTGTGTGTGTGTGTGTGTGTGTGTGTGTGTGTGTATGCATGTGTGCGTGACACTGTACAGTGTCAGGGAGGTCCCACTTGGCCTTCATCCAGGTCTGCAGCCCAGATGAGAAATTGAGGAAGGGGCTCAATTTCAGCGATATCCTGTGTGTGTTAACCTTCTGATTATTCACAGGCGCTAATTCCCCCTCATGAACACGTGTGTGTGTGTGTGTGTGTGTGTGAGAGAGTGTGAATGGTGCGTGTGTGTGTGTGTGTGTGTGTGTGTGTGTGTGTGCGCACGCATGCGTGTGTGTGTGTGTGTGTGTGTGCATGTGTGTTTGTGTGTATTAATGACATCCAGGTTAACAAGACGCTTGGAGAGCCCTTGAAAACACAACTTAAGGCTCAGTTTTTTCCCCCACTGATATTTTGATTAACAAATGATTAGCTCGCCCTGCGCCCGTCGCCATCGCTGCGCCAGGCTTCCAGACCTGCCCGCTTCACCTCTCCTCTCCTCGCCCCCCCCCCCCCCCCCCTCCTCCCTCCCTCCTCCTCCTGCTGCTGCCGCTCGCCTGCCACGCAGCCCCCTCTGCCAGCCATCCGCACCTCCTCTCTCCCTCTCATTAACCACAACTGTCAGATCCTCCAGATGACGAGCAATTAAAGCAGATAATAAACGCTCGCCATCAATTCCTGCTTGTTGATGTAGCTGTTGTTGTTGTTTCTTGCTGTTGATGTCGAACAGAGAGGGGTTGAGGGGGGGGGGGGGGGGCTTGGGGTTGGATGATGGGGGGGATACAGATTGGTGGGGGCTCGTTTCTTATGCCACCTATGTGGCTGCCTTTCCCGGCACTTCTGTACCGCGCTGGTAGCCGAATTAGTCTCTCGCAGCACTTTGCCAACACTAACAAAGCCCCCTAACTGCTTGGCATAAGGCAACAGGCTGATAATAAGGCCCGCTGAATGTTCACAATTAGATCTTAATCAGAGGCAGAGCGCACGAAGGCTGCTCTTTTATCCGCAGGCTTGGGAAGAGCGCAAACAAAGACGGCACAAACTGCCAAGATAAAATACTACTTCTTAATAATCGTGTCTCGCAGAGGCCAAGAGAGCCCCGGTAATCTACTGCGACGCTGCACACACACACACACACACACACACACACACACACACACACACACACACACACACAGACAGGCACACCAGGGCAACACACTGGTGAGGACTCGGCTGTTTGCTCTTGCATTAAGCATGACGAGTGTCACGACCACATTTCCAACAAGCGCCTCTCCTGGGGATGCAGGGGAGTACATGACTGAGTCGGTGTTCCTGTTATGGATCCTTTTTTTTTAAAATGCACTTTCTAGCAGTGTTCCACACTTGTGTTGTTGGGGATAGGTCACCAAAGTCTGCCAGTGTAAATGGGCTGTCAGGTTTTTGATGGGCATGCAGAGATTTTAACTTCAAAAATGTTCTTAAATGTTTGGAAAGCGTTCAGAGGATGTCAAGAAGACAAGAGCTTTAGACAAGGCCTTAAAAACAATAGCACGACGCATATCTCCTGACACAATGGCAAAATGTTACCATATCCATTACAGGATCAGTGCAGGGCTGCCAGGAAAATACACATGCTGAAACAGGCCCTGTTAAGAAAAAGACAACCAAAAAAAGAAAGTTAAACATCTGATTTCCGACTTCTGTGGAAAAATAGACGCACCTTTTGTTTTGAAATGAAATTTCCCTGAAAAACACCCCTAAAACTAAACAAAATTGACAGTCACAGGATTTATTGTCTTTTCATCCTTTGTTTTCGGCCAGCCGTGTTTGCGCTTTTGCCATGGAAACGGAGGAATTATTTACTCTTAACCCTCGTTTACAATAACCTTCCCTTTCCTGACCAAACAGGGGAGGAAATATTGGGTCAAGCAGCTTTATCTGGCAAAATCAGTCTCAGTTTCAGGGAGTGTACACAAGTATACACACACACACACACACACACACACACACACACACACACACACACACACACCCTGTAGGCACGAACATTCACACTGACACGCACACACATGTACTCAACCACAATTAATGATGGACTGGAAAGTCTATTTTTGAGACGTAGCCATCCTGTTTTTGGCTATCTTTAAGAAGAGCTGGAAACACTTGGATCTCGACAGGGGGCAACTTCTCAGACAGGCCCTCTTGGGACAGTGGTCAGAGGAACAGGGAACTGGCCTTGCAGAATGGGACTTTTTATATCTGGGCCATTAACCTGTCTAAAACGTGCACCTCTGTGTTTATGTTTATGGTTCCTTTGTCCAAAGCGACTTACAATGACATCAATTGACATTACATTAACATTCAAATTAGCAGTTTATAGTAAAGTCTTAAGGCCTACATAAAAAGCAATTATTAATAGACTAAATAGAATGAACAGAATGATAACAACCATAAACATACTAACTGTTAGGGAAATTAATTAGTTAAAAAGCAATAATATCAATAATACATTTTATTTGTAGAATGCTACATGTTTAAAGCGCTGAACATTGTAGGATTAAAAATAAAAGGATAAAAAGGTCAAATGAAATCAAAATTAGGAGGCACACATAAAAGTGTACAGAAATGACGCAAACAAATCTATAGGCTTTTGAAGATCCAAAAACTACTGCTAGAATAAAGAGCATGAGTTAAATCATTCCACCAACCAAGACTCATCTACCTATCCCTTCTACCTTCTACCTACTTCTATTGTTAATATTTCTTTGCATTTAAAATGTGTCCAAATGTACTCTTGATGCATGAGATGAGACATCAGAATGAGATAGAATGTCACATTTTCTCTCTCTCTCTCTCTCTCTCTCTCTCTCTCCCCTTCTCTGTATGTGTGTGTTGTTTATTTGTGTGTTTATCTTTGTGTGTGTGTGTGTGTGTGTGTGTGTGTGTGTGTGTGTGTGTGTGTGTGTGTGTGTGCATGTGTTAGTGTGATAGCTGCTACTGAGGCCAACAGCTGAAGCACTAGGTGGAGACAGAGAGAGTTACATCGGTCACCGACACCCACACACACAGACACACACACACACACATACACCCACACACACACACACACACACACACACACTCACGCACACACATTCACCAGCCTCCATGTGGTCTGTTGACTTGTGACAATGGATTATCAGGCACTGGTGTTTCATATTTACAGCATATATGCACCGTAGAGAAGCGAAAGGGAGGAAATTCCTCAGTTCTCGCCGAGCTGTGAGGGGATTGATAATGTCTTACAGAGCCACAAGAACAATTAATAGCAGGAGTGTGGACAGACACGCAGCAGGGATGGCTGAAAAAAAAGCCTCCCTCTCGAGTGTTTTACCGCGCATGTGTTTTGTTTACGGTCCTGGAAGCCGAGGACGAAAAGAGTGAGAACACAGATGACTATTCGAAACAGACATGGTGACATTTTCAAGGCGAACATCAAAACAGAACTAAGTGGGTGAGATGAGATTTTGAGAAGTTCAGAACATTGACACCAGTCTTACCAACCCATGGTATTTGTCATTGAAGTGAACCTTTCACATTTTTGCCTGTGTTTATGCGAGTAAGCACCTATACCATTTTTGCTGGCAGCCCCATTTGTGTGCTGATGTTGGACTTGTTTAAACGTTGTTCGAGGGCACTCTGCTCATTCTACATTTCTGCATGTCATGCATACTTGAATGGCACATTATGGCCTTACTTAAGGCATCCATTACTATACCAGTGTGAGAGTGGAGCAGGCAATCACTGCATACAACAAGATGCTCTCATCAATGGCATACAGTATTTTCACTTTGTTGAAGTGTGGGATAACTTGCAAGATTTTCAGAACCAGGCTAAGAATTCAGAACCTTTGTTGATACCAGCTTTGGTTGTACAAAACACATTAAGGGGAGATTTTAGCGGTGGTACCTAGAGAAAAGCTTAGATCTTCAGTACCCTCGTGCCACTAGATCGCATGAATCTTCTCCGTTTACATTAATCTCATTTAGGATACTTTGTTGGGTAGGGTTCCCATAAACAGTCATAACTAAAAGGGGGGGGAAAGCCTGACAGTTTAGATGAGGAAGAATAAGCATAAAAGCATGAGGTGAGCAGAAAGTGCATGTCACAATTAAATGACTTAATGGCCAAGGGTCCCCAGATAGATCACATTCCATTTGCATCAAGAGTCACTATAATAAAGACTTTGTAAAACTTACATTGAAATTCAATTAGGGTGTTGAATACATAACCAAAGCCGTGAAAAATGAACTCATAGGGGGGTCCCCTTTTCATTTTTGCCCCAAGGCAAAAGAGAGCATTAATTTAATACATTCTGTGCCTTTGGTTTCCGCGTGTGCATTTGTTAAGTTACCGCACATTTCCTTACTAATGTACATAATACAGTAGGGAAGTCTGCCAAAGGACACATCAGACAAGATGAAGGAGGAGAATACTACCGTTCCTCTGCCCTCGCTTTTATGTTGGCTTTGTTGCACTCTGTTAAATGGGTTGATCAATTATACAGTTAAAACAAAGATGAGTGGATAGAAATGAACAAATAATTGTTTTGACTTTTTTCTCTCTTTGGAAAACTATATACAGTATTATCTGAACACCTCTACGGATGTATAGCCTAAATAAAGCGTACTTCTGTTGCATGGCAAACTCTTAATTGTCTCGCCTTAATGAAGACAAAAGTTTTCTTCTGTGTTACAGTTGCAAATATGCAGCACTTTCATCAACCCAAGCAAACAAAAACATGAACCCTCAGATCAGCATCTCACTAAGAAGAGCGAGCTAATTAGCGCATAACTCATTAACAAAACCTAAAAAGCAAATATAGGTTTGCATGAGGTCAGTCCCCTTTTTACCCCACATAATGAATTACAGAGTAATTAAATTGTGTGAAACGTTGCAAAGAGGAGCAAAGTTGTTTGTTCCACGCGTCACAAATAATGAAAAGAGCAGGTCAGCTGTCAGGAGAGTCAGCTCCTCCCTTTGCTCCCTCAAATGAGTTCACCCGTGTTTGGAGATGGCTTTGTTGTGCTTATTGGTAATGGCCATAGGGCGAAAAAAGCACAGGGACACTCTAGTGCTATCAACTTTATTTCTGGTAGTCTCCATTTTGTTTTCCACTCCTTCATTTACAGAAATACAAGACCTGAGAATAGTCTTTCGATTTTCCCCTTAAAGGAGATATGTGTCTGATTTGTTTAGATTGCCTCAGTTGAACTGTTCTGCAGAGTATTTATGTTTTGGGGTCAAGTACTGCTAGGATAGAGGTTTGATATGGAGTATCACCAAACACTCTTGAGACGCTTTTAACTTGAGATTTTTCTTCATGTAAGTAAAAGTAAGTAAGTTGTATAGACATTTCATCTTACCTTGTAGAATTTAAAAAAAATCCATTGTACCTTTCTTTGCATTGATTTGGTACTCCCTCCTACCTGTTCCTCAGGTACACAAACATCTGAGGACATACAGTATATCAAGCCCTAAGCAAATCCAGGGGAAAGTACAGGGCAAATAAAACTGCTTCCCACACTATTCTCCCCTCTGTGAAGATGACAAATCCATTTGACTTGCTCAGATGCACTATGTACATGTGTTTGAGACACAAAGGAAAACAACACTTCCATTTTCACAAATCTTTAAAAACAACAGAATAGGGTCTGGCACAAACAGTGCTAAAGTGGAGAGGGGGAGACAGGAGGGGAGGTTGTTAGTCGGTGAAAAGCATCCATTATTTATTGTAAAACTATGAATGTAGAGACGCTTTCCCTTGTTTCAGCGCGCATTTTTCCATTTGTCTCTTCATACTAAATTTTTCAAGGCTTTTTTTCACATCAGATTGATGCTACTTATAATTACCGACTTTGCACCAAAATCACATCTGACATGACTTGGTTGGAAAATTGGAACATTTCTGAAGGGGTGGGGAGAAAGTCACCTGGGAAGAAAGGGGATGCATCGAAAGAGAGGAAGTCTCGTGAATGATTAATGCTCTCCCCGGAAATGTGACAAAATCATTTGAATTAACAAAAAAGATGCAGCGCCTAATTGAAAAGTTTTCATTTATTTATATGTGATGTTAGAGAGCTTCTCGGGCACCTCTGCAAACAGCAATGCTCACACGTTCACAGTATTGTGACCTTAGGAGGAGGAGGGGGAAAGAGAAACAAAGAAAAAAAAGGCCTCTACTTGAGTGCCTCTTTTTATTTATTTATTTTAAAACAGAAGGATACTCCAAGCATAATCCAGATTTTGCCATTTGGAGGCTGAAATAATGGATGGTGTTCTCATGTATATTTGATGCCTGCATGTTGCGAGGGAGATAAACATGCTGTTTGAGATGTTTTTCGCCTCTGCCGGGGTTGTGTACTCCCACTACAATTGCGCGGCATCTACAGCGAGCGAGGCTCGACAGTCACGGAAGGGCATTCAACTGAATGGCAGAAACTGGGCTTTCCAGTAAGACACGATTCGCCCACCTCCACCACTCTGCCGCCCCGCCGCCGCCCCAGCCGTGTTCCTTTTAGCACTGAAGTTGTTTATTGTGTATGTTTCCACAGAGGATGCAACGCCCAGAGAAGTGTTTTATTGATGCTGATAGAGGCCAGGCAACCACGTTGTGCAGTTGTATGACCCTCTTTTAGTGAAGATCTCTTCTCATCACCCGCATTTAATTCCCGCGTCCGTCCGCTGAGGTACGTCCGGACTAATGAGCACGTCTGATTATTTGCAATCATGTTCTACCCCTTAAACTTGCTACCATGGGGGCCTCCGAATTCACAAACCTGTCTGTCTTGCTTGACTTGACAATGGGAACAGTTCTCATCCAGCGGAGTGCATTAATTCCAGCCACTGAGACCAACTACAGTCCCACTAATAACATGTGCAGGCTCATTTTTAATAAGTCATAATTATGCCCAGGATTTGATTGGGCATCTGTGCCCTGGAAGATGGAATATGTTGTGTGGGCTTGATGGTAAAGGATATTGCTTGCTGTTCATACATAATTGAGAGCTCTTGAATGTCAGACCAGTGGGAGGAAAGATCTGGTAACCCCCATCCCCCCCCAACACACACACACACACACACACACACACACACACACACACACACACACACACACACACACACACACACACACACACACACACACACACACACACACACACACACACACACACACACACACACACATCACATACATACACATACATACACACATGCATACAGTACATACATACACACATACACACACACACATGTAGGCACACACACACACACACACACACACACACACACACACAAACACACGCACGCACGCACACACACACACGCACGCACGCACAAACCATCAGCTGGTAAACAGCTTCTTTCCTAACCAGCGTGAATGTGTGGGGAGAGACATCTGTCCTAAATTGCTGGAAAAAAAGGTTCAAACACTTCAGCCTGCTGATTTCCAAGCAGTTCACAATATGAGAGCTGTGGAAAATTTCATTCATCTAATTTATTGTCATTATTTTGGGCCTGGCTTAGCTTATCTAATCGTTCCATGGTTCCGTTTCATTTGTTCAGCCAAATCTACAGCCTTGTCAAAAATGTGTAGTGATTTGTTTCATGGGAATCAGTGTTTCATGGGAATCATGTACATAGACAAACTGTGAAGGTTTCCACATAAACGAGGTGAAAATGTGGACATGAATCTTGATTCAGAATTCTGGTAAAGCAGCTACAGTGACTTAGACATACTGGTGATTTTTTTTTTAGCCTTAGATAAACAGCAGGCCTGTTTGTGCTTGCCAATCACGCAGAGATTTTCTATGGAGAGTATCGCTGGTGTGTCTGTGTGTATGTACATAATAGGATAACTCCCTGACAGGACGTGTGAATAAGACAATTTAGTACCTTGTTTCATACACCCCCATTTTCACTCTAGCTTTCTTTCTCTCACTTACTCTCTTACTCTCCCTCCTCTCTTTCTCGGTCTCATTCTCTATCCCCCCCTCCCTCCCCCCCCTACCCCACCTCCAGCGCCACCATCCTCTCCTCTGGAGGTCTGTGTGTAAGAGTCGTCCATAAAGAGTAGGCCTAACTGCGTAACTCAATGAAATACGGGAGCAGACAGGAAGCTATTTATTTCCTTTTGAGCCACAGTCTGTGCCGAGATAAATGGCCGGCTGTCTAGCGAGCCAAGAGCGAGCTTCATATTTTTGACGTTTTCGTGTTTAATGTGTTATATATTTTATATGACCCATCTTTATGCACTCCCCTTTTTGCATTTTCTCTTAAAGCTCAGATGCGGTTATTGATGCGCCCGCACCGCTGTATTATGCATTATTTGTTAGTAAGCACCATTTTTGCATATTGACGGTAACAAGAAAATGCGTGTATGGAAATTCTAATATAAATTGACTTATGTTTGGAAGGCCTGCTTTCTGCTCGCTAAGCTCTTCTGCGAGTAATATATAGTTCTTTAGATTGCTAATCCTGGGGCCCCTGCCTTAAAGAATGCAGCCTTGATAAAAGGAGCATCTGTGGACCTTTCGCCTTTTAAAGACTTTTATCTGATAATACAGGAAGTGACAGATTGCATCCTTTCCATCACTTTGTTGCTTTATGTTTCTTTTTTTTCAAAGCCCAAGGATACAAAGAGATGTATGATGAGGATAAAGGAGGGAGTTTGGAACTGATATAGCAAGGCTGGCTGGCTGGAAGGCTGCTCATCTGTAATGGAGCCTGTTTGCTACATTGTTCTGTTCCCTCATTTGGACTGACGAGTTCTTTTTTATGATTTAATTTACATTTTGGAACAGGGCAGTCTAACAAGATGAAGCACATGACGCCACAGCACTTTTGGAGAATGCCTGATGTCGACTAAGGCCTTAAACACTACTCTCACCAAACAAAGCTGAGCCCCATCATTTTACGTGTTGATGTAGTGTATCCTAACATATATTTATCACAACATGAATATGAGCATAACTTTAAAAGTTGATGTCTATGTTCATCTTTTATTTCTCCTCTCGACGCATACTGCTCTGTCTAAAGATCCGCACAGGGCTAAAAAAAGGACGGGCAGGAGCTGAATCCTCAGCAGCCTGTTTTTGTTTTGATGTGTTGGCCTGCCACTCGTGCTCTCCTTGCTCTATGAACAATCCTGCTCCTGTCGTCTCCACTTTGTGCATTACTGTCCAAGCTGACATGGCCGCTCACATCAGCGTCCTGACCAGAGCTCGGCTGAACTGAAAGGGGGGGGGGTGTTGGTGGTGGACAGCGCAGGCCGCTGCTCTTACGGGGAAAATGTGATGACAAGGGGTTCGTAAGTAAGGGGCGGCTAGTTCTGAGCTTGTTGACCTGTTTTTTTTTCCCTCGTTCCTTCTGGGCTGATGTGAATGTTACAGAAACAGCCTCGTCAGAGGATGCTATTTTATCCAATTAGAAGTAGAATTGGAGATAATAAAGAAAAAACAACCTACTGGTATGTACAGGGAAAAAGGGTTATAGGAGGCCTGTAACCAGGCCTGCTTTTGAATTCATACTTTGGGACTTTGACGCTGTGCCTTCTCTATGCATAAAGATTTTACAAGATGTGCTTATAGACAGCCTGAAACGGAATCGGGCTCTTTGAATCTGTTTAGATGATTTTAAAGGCAGAGGTGGGGTGTGGGGGGTGTGTGTGTGTGTGTGTGTGGTGGGGGGGTCTGTGCGATGTCTGATTTATGGTATCTTTCGCTTTCTCAGGATTGATGCTGTGCTTTTTTAGCCCTCGTAGCTTTTTACTGCATCATCTTGCATCCAGAGACATGGCTCCATCCCAATAAAGAGCCTTTTAACGTTCGCAAGATTTTCTATAAACAAAAGGACAAAAAGCCATTAAAAGGACTTATGTAAATTGCTTTCGCTTCAATTTGATCCAAGCAGAGTTATGTTATATACTTTGGATAAGAAACACAGAAGTGTCTGCCTAAATAAACTGAAAAAAAGAACAGGGATTTTTGAGTCACAGGGAAAGGACACAGAGAGACAGGGAGAGAAAGAGAGGGAGAGAGAGAACAAGAGAGAGAGAGGCCGAGAGAGAAAGAGAGAAAGAGAGAGAGAGAGAGAAAAAGAGAGACATACCACAAATCAGATTACCATTTCAGACCTTTTCCCTTACTCTTGGTGCTGATTGGATTTTTGGCCACAGTGTTTTTGAATAAAAACAACAGAGTGACAACAAGCGAGAGGGAAAAGGCAGGTGAAGCCACATGGAAACATCAGCTTTAATTACAAGTTACACACGCCATCCCCAATCCCAGGGTCCCTAATGCAAGCGGGGTGGCTATGAGCTTATCGTTCGGACAAACAAGACAACCGCATCTCAACTCAACCACTACATGTGGCAGGCCAACACAATGTAACACGGGGCAGGGCTGTAAAATGAGTGATGTTTGTAAAACGCGACATTTCTGCCCAGTAAGCGTTTCTCCTCGGACGCCCCTGAGTTTTCACGGATACGACTCAGCGGCCGGGCCCGCTAATGCGCACCGACACTCTGTTTTGATATCACGGCAACATTATACTCGTCCGTTTTTTTTTGAGTGAAAAAATGCTGTACTTAGAAAGTCGAAATTCATAAATACATTTATGTCAAACTGCACTTAATATTGATTTTGTTAGTGTTCAGATTCAATAATAAGGTACAGACTGCATGAATATTTAAATAACATCTTCATTTCTGCATCTCCTAATGGCCTCAGCCCCTCCACACTCAATTTAAACACAATTTAGAAACTATAATGTATTGAAAAATACTGGGATTTAGCAATAAATCACAGGGAGAATATTACGGGGCCTATTATAAGATAGTTCAATATTAGCCCCCAGAGGGACTTGCACAATTAGATTCCTGTTTTTAAGCTGCTCAATTATCCTCCTGTTATCATTTCATGTGAGTTTATCCTCCCACTACTCCTCTGAAGTCATTTTCTTGGTAGAAAAATAGCTAAATGGTAATAGCACATGTACTGAATTACACAGTTCCTTTAGCAGAGTGAGAGAGAGAGAGAGAGAGAGAGAGAGAGAGAGAGAGAGAGAGCGTGGGGTGAGGTGGGATGTGTGTGTGTGTGTGTGGGGGGGGGGTGTAAGAGTCACGTCTTGATGTCTCATTGCATTGATTCTGTTATCATTCAACTACCAAGGAACATGCTAGTTCCTTTGCCACCTCCATTTTTTCAATGTTGGCCGCCCAGTGATTCACACATTAGTCTAGGACTAATGAAATAGGATGAAAGAGGAGAATAGTTCAGAGCACTTATACACAAGAGGCCTTAACTCACGTCCTGCCGAACGGGGAGACATTTTTTCAAAGGTTTTTTTAAAAAATCTGCAACCAGAGTCCTAATTCACAAGTTATCTTTCAATAATTTAGTTGTGGTATACCCTTTGGGGAGACATAACGGTAATACGAATAGCCAATCCAATCAGCCAGAAAAGACCTCTAATGTAGGACATGAAAGGTGCATATAATGCTTTCATTAATGCAATTAGATCATGTTATGTTAGGGTATGGCTTTTAGCGCCTTGCCATCGCCAGCTACACTATCACTGCCACTTAAGGGCTCTGTATAGGAATTTATTTCTATGAGATGTATGCATGCAAGCTGTCTCACACACACGCGCACACGCACACACACACACACACACACACACACACACACACACACACACACACACACATGCACTCATACAAAAGCATTGTGTTCTTTCTAAATGCTTCAATAATATATCTGGTATATAGTATCTGGTATTCCATGGATCGGCTCCCATCATGTCAGGTTAACAAAGCAAAGCAATTACCCTTACAGTATATGTTCGGGACAGGATCACACAGAGGAAGGGTCTCACAATGTAACCCATCCTCATTATCTTCTCCCATCTAGAAACGTGTTATGTTGATCTTAATTCAGTTCAAAACTATGGAAGAAGATGTTTTTAAGTCTTTTCGCAGTTAAAATGGCAGAGTTAGTGTCACTTGCTCTGTAGCTCCAGAGAGGTATATTCAGGACCATGGAAACAACTTTGAAAATGTCTTACTAAAATTCATGCAGCAAAGGACAAGACCAAAACATATAAAAGAGACTGGGGCCTGTTGACATTTATTGTGAAGAGGAATGATACATAGAGAGATCACAGACAGATGTAAGCCCTCTTCAAGCACACATTACAACCTCAGATATGTCCAAGATATAGAGACGAGACTCCTTCTCCACATGGGCTCAGGCTTCATCAGCTTTCATTGCACAGCTCTGAGCACTGAAGAGAGCTATTGTGAGGCAACTTGTTTGAAGAAGTGAACTTGTTCTGAACCGGACTGATTCATCATAATTTATACTATATGTGTGTTTTTTTTTCTTAAGTTGATCCTTTGATGATAAGATTTTTTGGAAGAAAAAAAGTTCCTTTATCATGCGGTATCACAACTGCCACGACTGCTCAGTTATGAGTATACAGTACCTTTCCTAATCGGCTCCAGAAAGTGTTTCTGTATCTCTCAGATAGATCTCAGACTATGGAAACCCTCTGTCTCTCTCTCTCTCTCTCTAACATGGCCATACTAGGGTATTTGGTGCCTCAGTCAGGCTAAACTAGGACACTCTGTGGAACTGCACTGCTCCCGCTCTTCCCTGTGTCCTGCTCCCAGCGAATCCCGCAGCTGGGGGCCCAGAGCTCCTCCAGGAGAAGGCTCGCTCCTTCCAGCAGGCAAGCTGACTCCGGTTTTCTCGCTGGGAGCGCCGTGTCTTGTAGCACGGTGGTGACCTCTCTCCACCCATGTGGTTCCTGTTAACAAATCACACATTGTTGTTGACGCCTGCCTGCTGTCCTGAAGTAAAAAAAAAAAAATTGAAAGAAGGAAAGAAAGAAAGAAAGAAAGAAGGAAAGAAAGAAAAGAAAGAATCAATCTTCCACATTAATAACGGGCTTTTTGGAAGCAATTTTATTAATCAGTGTCACACTCACATATGTGCTTTTAAGGACAGGAGGCCCTCGCATGTGAACCATCTCCAGATGCTTTGCTGATACTCCACCAGAGACTGGAGGAGGCAGGGACTTGATAAGTAGAACATGAGGACATGAGTGCCATATTTCACCTCGGCCTGGTCCAGAAGCTAAAAAGTTACTGTTCTGTTCTCCCGAGAGAAAAGAGAGAGAGGTCTGTTTGTTCCATGGCCTCATTCTCCTCAAACACAGATCTCTCAAAATTCACCAGAAACACACACGTGTAGTCAGTCTGTGTGCGAAACAGATGGAACAAATGGAAAAACACAACGAAAACGGTTGACAAAAACGCGCCTCGCGGCAAATGCACTTTACTCCCAACACAACTGCACACAGAGGGCAAAGCTGCGTATCGCCGTGTGCCACCGACTGTAGCACGGAGCGCAGTCTTGAGCAATTGTCTAATTCCTCCCCAAAATGTCAGAGCGCTGACATGATGTACGTGCGGCGCGACTCCGGTGCCCAGTGATTAGTCAGGAGCGTATTATGTAAAGATGGCCTGGCTCTGAGGGCTAATGGGCCGCCTGTCTGCGTAAGTTATGGACGTAGCCTTTTGTGCGGCGGGGTCGCGCATAAAGGCCCACCTTTTTAATTCACAGTCACCCACGGTCAGGCTAAATGGCTGATAGAGGAATTGGAAAACCGGCGTGAACCACTGCACAGATTCACACATTTAGACACACACATACACGTACACACACACACAAATGCGTGCACACACACTCTCTCTATTTGTTGTTGGAAATGTAATTTACTTTGATAAGTGAATGGAGCAAAAGTTTTCAGGTTGAATGGCCTCAGTGACCGTGTTTGTTTTTGTTTGTAGAGAAGATGATCTCTATACAAATATCACACATATGTAATATCCAACACACAGGACATGTTTTGCTGATGGTTTCAAGTGATTGGCCATGTTATAGACTATGTGCACGAAAGGCTTTTCCAGAAACAAACAAGTGCACAGAGAGCATTTCATGCACGCAGTCTGTTAAAGGCTCCTGAATGATGTGCTGGAATTTTGTTCTGTTCATTTCTTTTATTTGTGTTTCTTTCCAACCACATGCATAGTGAGATGCGGATTCTTATCTTACGTGTCTTTTCCCTGTGAGCTTTGCGCATGCACGGGTCGCAGACCATGTTTTTGAATAGAACTGATCTGACTGGATTCTTAAAACAGTGTTTTACATACTCGGCGCATGGGGGACAAACACACGTAAAAACACTTGTGCACATGCAGAGCCACTTCGCATGCAGTCAATAGCATTTCTCATTCCTCCACCATCAACTTAATGCACTCTGCTTGAGAAGCTTTCATGTTAATTGGGCCTTGTGTTCCAGCACAGACTCTGGATACATAGGCGCCTAGTTACGTCTTCTGCCGTCAAACACTGATTGTGAATGTTGCAAATTTGTTTGAATTTCTGAGCAGCTCCTTGCATATACCACTTCATTTTTTTTCCCTTTCTGGAGTAGTTTATTAAAAATTGATCATTCTTTGTAATGGCCTCATTTCTGTCAGTTTTCATATTTTAATCCGGTTTTGTGCAAAATAAGATACATTAATCAAACGCGACAGAACACACTCTTAATGTAATCATGCAAGGGAATATGAATTGCAAATGCCCGACTAACCACCCACCACCCCCTTAAATGTACTTCCATTAATGTTACAGGATGAAATAATCATGACCATTTCAAACAGAAATCGGGTACAAGCAAAGCCATGGAATATTTAGAAATTTGGTTTGTTGGAAATTGTTGAAAGGGACGGCTTGGCGTCAAAAGGCGCTCATGGAGTGCCAGGGGTGGGGGGTGGAGTGGGAGGGGGCAGGGATGGTGGGGGGGGTGCCACCGTGGGACGCGGCATCGGCACAAATGCGAGGTGACTCGAGTGCCGCTTAGGCCACTTCCCCGGCAATTGGGACGAAACATCGGTTTTCTGTGTCGAGAACAGAGGTTCTAGCTTTGCTTAAGTTATTCTGCTAATGGCGCAGAGCCGGTTCTCCCGGCCTGGGCCTTGTTCTGCGGATTGACAGCTAAGCGCCCGGGAGATGCAAGAGAGAGAGAGAGGGGGAAGAGAGAAGAAGAGTGTGGCTTTTATGTTCCTCCCGGCTCCTCCTCCTCTTGAATTGTTACAGGGTTGAGATGATGCATCGCCCCCACTGTATGCTTAATGCAGTGCTTTGCTCAGACTCAGCAAAGTGCATTACTGATGCTTTGGCAAAGGTGCAAAATGGATGCTCAGAAAGCAAGAGAGAGAGAGAGAGAGAGAGAGAGGAAGTGAAAGAGAGAGGAGGGAAATATACTCAGACTGCATCAAACACCTGCAGTTGCTTATGCTTGAACAGCAGCTTAGATTCATAGCGATTCCACCTGCTTTGTCTGCTTTGTATGCCGGCGGCATCCGCTCCTGACCCCTCTGTTTTGCATTGTGACCATTAAATGGTGAAAAGTTAGCTTTGTCAGGGCAAGCTTTGCACCTTGCATTCCAAAGACATTTCCCCCCAACCGGAGAAGCACCTTTCACAACAAGTCAATATCACGCACAGGAGGAGAGGGGTCCATAATTAGATTCATTTGCGTCCCGGATCAATGTTTTCCTAGACATGTGAGTATAAAGTAGCAGCCCGCATTAAATAATCATAGCAAAATAGAGATGCGTTTAGGAACAGACAATAGAGTGAGGCCCTTACATAGTGCTCATCAACAGAAATCACACCGCAAGAAGAAGAAGAAAAAAAAAACCTGGCGGAAATAAATATTTAAACACACTTAAAACCAAAATGGCTCTGATTGAAAATAAATAAATAAATACAAAACATAAACCCGAAGCCATTTTCGCGAGAGAGCGGCCTGCCTTGGCCCAGTCCCGGAGAGTGCGGTGATCTTTTAGAGGGTATACGCTGGCCACACTTAAAGTGAAAAAAAAAAGCAGGTACTTCCTTAATGTCGCGCACTTGTTGGAAATGGCTGATAAATGGATTTCGCCCATTATTTGCCTGCCTAAGTGAAGTGAAGGAGGAAGCTTGGTGGAGAGGACAAGCCCAGTTATGACTGATAAGTGTCTAAAAGCTAATGAAGGCTGTCGGGGCCAAGGTCAATGGCTGCCAGCGAGGTGCCTGTGCCACTCTGATGTCCCACAGCTTAAATATAGCGGAAATATACGTTGAGCTTTTAACACCGTGAAACATGGGAGAGTCTGGGATATGAAATACGGACTTGTAATGGCTTTTTAATGGTGCCCACCCCCCCAACCCCTCGTCCTGGCCCGAGATTGGAAATCAGAGGTGAACCTTGATATCACTGCGCTAAGTGCTTGTAATGCGCCATAACTTTTTCCACCTCAATGTTGAGTGAGACTTGTTCTGCATAGAAGACGGATGGGCCTCGTCCTGTGTGGTGTCACTGAGGACCAGAGCACCAGTGTACTAGGCCTGTGTACAACATTAGAGGATGACAGGCATGGGGGCCGCACATTGACTGACAGCACTGAAGTGGTTGTGTGGGGGGTAATGCATCGTGTGTCTCGGGATCATGGACAAAGTGCAAATATTTCTTTAGACCATTTGTCTGATGTTCCCTCACCGTGCTCATGTGACACATACAGACTTACATGTATCAGAGTCGGGACCCTCGGAGTCTGAATTGATCAACCCTAAGGCCTTTGGTTGACATAAAGTAGGTAATAAACACATGTGGCCTCATGACCGACAGTGACATTGCTCAAAAAAAGTTTACAATAAACGCCAAATGAAGCCTTAAAATGTTTAACACCAAAACATACAGCATATGACACGCACATCTGTTTTATTTGAAAAGAAACACTCTGATACGATTCACTAACACAGCAATAACAGTGCTGATGACCATGTGGTTCTTTGCTGAGCTGCCGCTTTTTTTGTCAATTAGGTAGTCGGTCAACAAACCACAGCTGACCACAGAGTGTCAGAGAGATGCTGTGCAGTCCTCTCTCCACCCCTCGCCTTCTGTGGAGTGGCCTCACGTCCCCACCGCTCCCGTGCTTAATGTCCTCTAAAGACCTATATTACACCCCAATTAGATGGCACTCTTGTTTCCTTACATCAAGGGCTTGACTCCGCTGCCTTGTCACCCTTCCTTGGCCCAATCAATTTCATTACTCCGGTTACAGGCCTGCCCAGAGAGAGAGAGAGAGAGAGAGAGAGAGAGAGAGAGAGAGAGAGAGAGAGAGAGAGAGAGAGAGAGGAGAGAGCTGTGCCCTTAAACTCCAGCTCTGAGCTCGGACAGATCAATACCCCATGCTCTTGCCAAGGTTCCATTTAAAGTTCATTTATTTCAAGCCATCATATAAAACAAGACAGAGCATCAATGTGGCCCCCACTTTGTTTTATTTGACGGAGAATTTCCAGTGTGACACTTGGGGGGGCTTGGAATATGAGAGGGTGTGTGTGTGTATGAGTGTGTGTGTATGTGTGTGTGTGTGTTTGTGTGTGTATGTGCGTGTGTGTGTGGGCGTGTGTGTGTGTGTGTGTGTGTGTGTGTGTGTGTGCGCGCACAGAGGAAGGAGTTTTTCCCAGCATGCTCCAGGACAGGTCAGGTTCCTGCTTGTCACACACTTAGCATATTATCACTGGATAGATATGCTAGGTCATCACCACAGTTGTCGCTTGGACACACAGGTAAACGCGGACGAACCGAGTGGCGGAACTGATGCTCAGCTAATATTGCCTTTGCCTGAGAAATCAGTAGCAGTCTCGGGGTAGGCCTTACATATGGCTGGCTCACTTGAGAGGTTTATAAGGTGTTTTACTGGAAGGCTTCATGAGAGAGGCAATATTCAAATCATGTTAATCTCAACCTTTTGAGAGACTTCCTCCCCTCAGGACTCAGAGCGCTGAAAACTCCCTACCGTCGGTATTCACCGCGTGGTCTTCACCGCAACTCCTTTCCATTACTGCCCAATAAAATACACCGAGACAGCTTAATGACCAAACAATCTCCTAGAGCTTTATAGGAACCAGCCCATATCAATTCAATTAGATTTTAATTTGATTATTATTATTATTACATTTATGCTCAAGAGTTTCTGCGCAATTTATTGTGTTCGAGTTGTCTTGCAGTTGCTCAAAATCAATATCGTGGCTCTAACAAGAGATTGTGTAGCGCCCACCGGATCATGTGTGATACTCTAAAACCTGTGACAATATTCTCTGTTTTCATAATGCCATTTTTGTTTATCTACATGTTCAGTGGTAATAAGAGTTGTACTGTCACCTCCTATCACTGTACAGTTGTTGTTATAACTTTGTCTACCTCCAGAAATGGATTATCAGACATTATCTCAGATCTACAGATATAACTCAAAATGAGACTTCTCATCAATTTGTGTCATTGTGTTTGTGATATTGCTGCTTAACATCATCTGAAACTACTTCAAGAAGTAAAAGTGATCATGAACTCTCTATCATTTTTCACTTGCACACAGGAATAGAATAGCAACCTAGAATTCCTTGAAGAGCTGAAAAAGTTCACCGTAGAGTTTGTTCCCTCCATGGACGTCTCTCTGAGACAAAGCAGAGCAGTTAATAGTTAATTCGTTTTAAGTAGTAATGGCTCAGGGATGATCCTGTCTGCTGAATTATGCCTGCGAGTACAAGATGAACGTTATCTAGTCCTAGACAGCATAGTCTGTGGTTCTGGTTTGTGAGTGGCTGGCAAAAAAATATGATTTTCAGAGACAACGATTAATTATTTTATATACACATGTAGTCACTTTTTTTGTCACATCTTTCATCATGACAAAAAATTTTCATGGAGAGGTCAAGACAATGGACAGAATCTGTCTTTTCCATCATTTCCTTCTTTTTGACGGAATTCTGTCCTTCTTTACTTCTTCTTTTGTGAAATCCATCATTACATGAACTTTGCTCTAAGTTTCAACCACCTGTTATCCTGTTATCCTTGGACTGAATGAAACATCTGGAGTACGACACGGCTGCAACAGTTGAAAATGCGTTTAACTTGTGCACACACACACACAGACACACACCACACATGTACACACACACACACACACCACACATGTACAAACACACACACACACACACACACACACACACACACACCCTGCTTCTCTCCTTGTGCTGTTTTTCTTCTCTCTCCCGAGGGTCAAAGTTGCCGTTTTGTGATTTGGCAAAGGAAGTGGATATTTGAGACTTTCCAGTTCATTGCCTCGTTTCAGCCACAGGAGTGTGTCAGAACAGCATGCAGCAGCGGATGACTGAACCTCCTCCAGACTTTCCTCATTTTTGCAATGGCCCCCTCATTTTCAAACGCAGCATTGTACGAGGTGCCATTTTTCTCCTTGCAAATCTTAACCGACTGTACAAAGAGCCATAAGTGCCCTTAAAGCATGCTGAGAGGTAAGGATCCTTAAAACACCACCTGAGGAGGAGGCATAAGCATCCTTTTGAACGCTGGATGGGTGGCATACACACACACACACACACACACTCACACACACACACATACACACACGCACACACACACCAGCAGGCAGTCAGCAGCGGCGGTGGTGGTTAACTCACCGCTACCTCGCAGGCTCTGACTTGGCTTGGCGTCGGTGATGGCGCTCTCTCTTTCTCTCTCTCTCTCTCTGGGAGTGATTTCTTGCAAAGCTGGCCCAAATGAAGCATCTTGTTTTAATCAGCGACTCTGGCTGGGATGCCAGCAGCGGGAGCTGCGAAAGCCTTGGCAGCCGCACGCATCGCGGGCTGTGGCACCAGTACAAAATACACAAATATTTCCACTGTAATTATGTGTCAAGTTAAACAAGCAATTGAGGCTGGGGCTGGATGTGGCCGTTGAGAGGCAGGGGCACCGTGCCGTTGGACGTCCGGGGACGGAGCAGGACCCCCAGCAGGATAAATTAGGCCGTCAGATTTTGATAGGGTTTGAATTTTGTTCCAGCAATATAATGGACCACAGTGTAATTGTGAATGCTCAGTGGGTTGACTAACATCATGTGGTGTTGGCTGAGTCTCTTTGAACGAGGAAGGGCTCTTCCAGTTCACAAGATACACTTCAAAGGTTGGGTGGATGGCCAAAAGGCTAAGTAACTGTGAGATCATCGACTTGTCTTTCACTCTGTGGTTCCTCTTTTTTTTTTCTTAAAGGGCAATTTGTTAACCGACTGTGGAATTAAGCCTCTGAGCTGAAATGTTATAACCACCATAGTTTTGTTTCAGTCCGTGTCAGAGGTGGAGGAGAAGTTAAAAGGACAACTGCAGGACTCAGAAGAGAGGATTAACACACACCAGGAGAACACAAGAGCTTCTGTCATTCTTTAATTGCTTCAGACACCTTTTCGAAGTGATATTAACTCCTTCCAGAGGCCCACACAATAAACATTTTTTACATCTATTTCAACAGTAATATGAAGATCTTGACATGAACAGCAATAATGGCCGCACATGTAAACTGAATGGACACAGAACAGTTTGTCTCCCAGCAACTGAGCTTATCAAGTTATTGGGATCACCATGTAAGATCTCAGCCAGCATTTGTGCAGGCTGTTCCTGTGGTATTTCTTAAACATTGTCAGCTGCTACATCCTGCCCTTGCATTGCAATGTTGCAGGGAGACGTCCCTTACACATATGGTGCCGTCTGTGTTTTGCTGCCTAAAATCAGCTTTCTGAGACATCTCAGATCCCGCAACCACCTCCCTGAGCCCCTTCTTCGAGTGTTTGTTGTCAACTTTTATTATTCTAGGATATTTTTTGTTTTGCTTCAAAAATACTGGCAGCTCTCGTGTTGTGTGTCGAGTGTGCATTGGCATGGGACTGAATGGAAGAGTGGGACATTTTCAGTTGAAAGGTAGATTCTCATTCTTGGTTTTCTTATTTTTTATTTAAAGCCTTTTTATTGTTTGTGATGAGCGACGTATTCCCTCCTGCCCTTACCTGGGAACAAAGACTAACTTCCCACGCAGCTGATACAGATGGCGATAAAGGTACTTGAGAACCAAAGTATGTTTCTTTGTTTGATTAAATTCATTGTTTAGAAGTTCCTTTGTGTATTTTGTTGTAATTATGCTTTCCCAAAGAACTCAACAATTTCCTGTTCTACAGAATTAGAATTGTCCCTGAGCCACCCAGTAAACATTTTCACTGGTGTTTTTTAGCAGTTGCTTATACACACAAGTTGGCACAGGCATCCCATAATATACTTTGATGCATTCACTCAAAACTAATCAGTTTCCTAGTTAAGCAGACCTGTTCCTTTGAATATGAAAGTATGTCGATTCATACATTTCCCCATCTCAGCACACATATAGGGTGTGACATTTCTACTGCGTTCCAACGAAAAATGACACGAAGACACATGAAACAGTCGACGTGTCCTGGAGGGTAACGAACGAACAAACAAACCAACCCGCAATGAGTGTATTCCATGAAAATGTACACGGGACTGACGGTTCATCCAAAGGTTAAATCACCCACAGTAACCAGTAGGGGGCGCTTTAGCTATACATAATTCATGATTGTTGAGAGGGAGAGAGAAGAATGTCCTCTCACCTCCAAGAGGAAACTTGTTTGAAACGCGTCTTGTTGAAGTCATCACAATATTTTGGCAGGTCCACAAAAGCGCGCATCAGTTGAATGGAATTAAACAGGACTTCAAGGGCTTGCACTTTTGAGTCAAGAAAAAAGAACTAAGACAAAGTTTTAGAGTAGGCTACGAACTATTTCATATGGTTTGTTTAACAGTGTCTTGACTAGACTAGTGTAAAGTCGACATTGTATTTCACATCTGTTTAAAGTAGGCTATATGCGCTCGGTTTATTATATTCACCTTCAAAACCAATTTCTAATGCGTTGTTGTGACACTGCAGACCAACCCATTGAAATTAAGACACCTGATGTAGTTACAGTTGTCTATGCTTATTACAAGCATATGCTTTAAAATGCATATTCTGTCGAATATTTTATCAAACGATTAAACGTAAACATTGATTTTTTTAACAATTAGTATAGTTGAAAACTTTCTTCTGATAAAGCGACTGACATAGCAGGGCTTCAGTGAAACGATTAATGGAACTAACGCTTATGGTCGAGGCAGGGTCAGGGTCGAGGTGTGACTCAAATTTCGTTTCATTTGCACAAAGACAGGCAGACGCCGGTCCCTAATGATAGTCAATATTATTAATGACAAAGAAAGGATCCTTTTAGGACATAGGCATACATAAACTTGCCTGTCTCTGCTTAAACTTGCAGAACAGCATGTCACTGTGTATACTCAACACAGCAAAATGCTGATTTGCAGTTGAGGAACACTTTATCAATATAATGAAAATCTACGACTTCAAGGACTCATCCATTTTACAGTTTACCTGTATCGTTTGAACCATGCGCAAATCCTCTGCAATTTCTTTACTCAAGGAGATGAAAAGAAATGCAAGTGTCTCTTAATAGTTTCCTTTTTTTGTTCGGCAT